>NC_022012.1:49543816-49572253 GCF_000317375.1 Microtus ochrogaster | reverse complement strand
TTATTGGTTGACTGTCATGGATGGCATGGTTTGAGCATGGTTATTGGTTGACTGTCATAACATGGGTTGTTGGATGTTACTGGACAGATACTAACACTTAAGTGTTCTCAGAAAAGATAATGCTAAAACTGGATTTTTCCTTTTGAAATAAAGATGTATAAAAAGGACAGGGAGCCAGACAGTGGTATTGCATGCCTTTAAAAGCAGCACTCAGGAGGCAGAGATAGGCAGATCTCTGTGAGTTTGAGGCCAGCCTGGTCTACAGATAGAGCTCCAGGACGCCAGGGCTACACAGAGAAACTCTTTCATAAAATAAAATAAAATAAAATAAATATATAGGCTAGGGACTTGCTCAGTAAAGTGCTTGTCATGCAATCTTGAGAACCTGAATTCAGTACTGGAGCCAGGCAAGGTATTTGTAAGCTCAGTGCTGGTGGGGCGGTGGAGACGAGCAGACCCTGGGGTTCACTGGGCAGCCAGCCTAACTGGTAATCCACTAGCCAGTGAGAAACCCTGTCTTTAAAAAACAAGTTAGACAGCTTATAAAGAGCGACTACCCTGAGGTTGTTCTCTAGCACCTCCATGTGTACACAAATATGTGCACACACACACACGTGCCTGCACACACATGTATGTACATACACATGTATACATATGCAAAAATAATACTTCCCAAAGAAGAAAAAGGTTTATAAGACGTCAATAAAATAGGGTGAGTGTGTTGATATACATTGTCTAGGTGAGTCCCTAAAACTAGGAAGTGTGCTCCGTATGAACCAGGACACTTCTATTGAGTTTTTTTGTTTTTTTTTTTTTTTTTTGGTTTTTCGAGACAGGGTTTCCCTGTGGCTTTGGAGCCTGTCCTGGAACTTATACTTAGAATACACATGTTTGAACTTACTTAATTCACCTAAAAAAATTGCCTGGCAAGACAATGGAGTCAAAACAACTTCTGTCTCTCCAGGAATTATCCCATAGCAGCAAAGAAAATACAGAAAAGCGTCAGCTCTCTCGGCTGCAACTGCAAGGCCTCTTCCCCTGTGTTTGTGAGAACAGAGCTGATGCAGAAATAGTAAAGGATTCGTCAGTCGAACAGAAACTGAGAGCAAGCAAACTCACCCATCATCTTTCTGAGCAAAGAACACACACAGTACCACACACTCTCTGGGCTCCTATCTGGAGACTGAGACTCCAAGGACGCTCCTGAGAAAAAGCGTGGGCAGAGGAGGGATCCCTTGAGCATCACCATGTGCTTGCTGATGTAGAAAAATAAGTGTGTGGCTCAGTTTGCTTTGGCAATGGACTTCATATGACAAAGGGCCAGGTCTGGGCTCCCTCCTGAGTCAGTGCTGCCTGGGGACAGCTCTAGGAAGCTCTATCGGAGAGGAGCTCCTACAGCTGACATCAGGATACACATGGCTGGGGCTGGTAAGATGGCTTAGGGGTTAAAGACCCTTTCCACACTCTTAACGTCTCAGTCTGTGCCCTGAGACCTACATGGCAGGAAGAACTGACTTAGGCACACACACACCTTCTCCCTCCTCCCAGTAATAAAAACATAAATTTTATGAAAGAAAGGCTTGGTTCAGCTGACGACTGGTGTGCTCCACCCATGTGATAGTATGTTACTCAGACATAAAAAGGAATGGAGGCCTGACTCACACCGCAGCATGGACCAATCCTGAAAACACATTCAGTGACAGAAGCCAGACACAGAGGGCCACACTGTGGCCTTGACCTTGATTACAGGAAGCATAAAGAATGCTAACATTCATAGAGACAAAGAGTAGATTTGGGTTGGCAAAAGCTCTGTAAAGGGGAAGTGGGAGGGACTGCTGATGGGTGGTGAAAGCTCCCTCGGGAGCCAAGTTACTTTGGAACTAGTGGGAGGTATTGGTTGCATATTATGTTTGTACTAAATGCCACCCCCAGTACCCATGTAAAAGCCTGGTGTGGTATCGCTCTCATAGGACTGGGGGAAAGGGGGGCAAAACTCAGAGGACCCCTGGGGTTTTACTAGCCAGCCTAGACTAGTTCAATTGGTGAGCCCCAGGTTCAATAGGAGACCGTTGTTTAAAAAAAAAATGGTTGAAAGAAATTGAAGAAGGAATCCATCATAGAACCTTTGACCTCCATATTCGTGTGTGTGTGTGTGTGTGTGTGTGTGTGTGTGTGTGTGTGTGTATTCACATACACAAATAACACACTGGAAGAGAAAGGAAGGGGAAGAGGAAACAGTTAGAGCTGCCATTGCATCGTCATCACCCCAGGCCCCTGTCTGCACACCCGCTGTGTCTCTTCTTCCTGGGCAGGACCTCAGGAGGCCCCAAGAGCTTTTGCAACCTCAGGAAGAGGAGAAGTGGGCTCTCTGCTCCCAAGTGGCCAGCTGGGTCCCTTCTTAGACAAGGGCAGGCTGTGTTTAAGAAACCCCATTTGCACAATTCTCATTTTGATTCCAAAGACTCTGTTTGTTCTTGGTGCACAAGGTCACGTGGGAACACAGGAACCCTGCATGACCAAGCAGCACAGAACCCAGGAAGCTGCATGGGCACAGCCTCCCCTTAGGCTCCTGCTAGGAGTACCCCTAGTCTGCCTAAGGGCACCCACTCTCACTGTTCAGTAGTGTGGCCCATTTGAACAGATGTCCTTGAACCAAACCCAAGGCAGACTCTCACTCTCTGTCTTAGCTCTGTCCTCTGAGGCTTGCCCAGGACAAAGTGGCCCATCTTCCTGGTACAGCCTCAGAACTTGGGGATGCTGAAGATGGGGCAGTGGATGGTTCACCCAAGAAAGGCCTGTGTCTGACTTATCCTTGTGGACTCTGGACAGTTTTCTCCACCTCTCCAGGTCTCAGATTCCCAGCCTGTACCATGGCCTGTCATCCTTCCCTAAGGCTTGGTTGAAACCAGGGGTAAAGCAATGCTCAGAAACAGGCAAAGGGCCCTGGGGCAGTAGCAACCCTTGGCAGCTCAACTGTGTGGAACTTGCCTGAGTAACTCAGCCCTCTTGCTAGCCAGAGAAGGCGGGCCATGACTTCTAAAGAGATCCCTGGTGCATCCCTGGGTATGTTCCAGAGAAAGAAGGGGCCAGAACTAAAGGAGGACATTTCCATTCCTCCCAGATGAGAAGAAAGGGCTGGCCACCCCTTGTTTGTGCTCAGAGGCCTTGCTTGGTTTGACATTTTTTTCTCAGTGCCTGGCCTTGACCTGATCTTTCCCCCATATTCCTGATTTCTTCTCAACCTGCTAATGCCAGGTCCTTAGAGGGCAGTGACGAAACAGGTTAGACAGCCAGAGGGCTGGAGCCAGTTTTGACCATAACTGCCATAACCTCAAGCTGCCCTTCATATATATATATCACATAATATATATAGTGTGTATGTGTGTGTCTCACATAATATATATATAGTGTGTATGTGTACATACATATAATATATTGGTGTATGTGAGATAGATAGATAGATAGATAGATAGATAGATAGATAGATAGATAGATAGATAGATAGATTGTGTGTGTGTGTGTGTGTGTGTGTGTGTGTGTATTTATGAGACAAGGTCTCATAAATCCCAGATTACCCCTTGAGCTTTCCTTGTACCAGAGATTACTCTGAACATCTGTCATTTTGCCTCTACCTCCCGAGTGCTGGGATTGCAGGCACTAACTACCACACCTGGCTTAGGAAGTGCTAGAATTTGACGCCAGGTGAGCATTGTACATCCTGGCGCTATGTGGTATTTTATAAGGCCCGCACCCTGGCACTGCAGAGGGATACTCTCTCAGTCTTCCTGTTAGAGGTACTCCAGTCATTGCAAGCACACAAATTCCCCGACACCATGCTGTGAGAACATTGGAGAGCTTGCTGGCACCAAGGTTTGGGTGCTTGCTTTTCACGCTCTGTGAGTCTACAGAAACTCACCCTTGTTAGTAGGATGCCTCGGCAGATCACTGCACACAACCCCCTCATTCATGCTGGGCAGACTATACAGGGAGAGTTTTCTCCTCTGTGTTCATAGCCTAGCTCCATTCCATCCTCCCCACCCATGACAAGGTCCAAGGCATGGGACTAACCCTTCTCCTCATTCCCACGGGCTCTGCGGGGAAAGCCGAGGCTGTGGGAAGCCTCGGCCCCTTCCCCAGTCTGTGAGGGTTGGCTGTCAGGCTGCTGAGGCTTCCATTCCTGCACACAGGAGCTTGTCTGTTTCAGGTGGTTTGTCTCTGGCAGAGACAGGAAGGGAATGCCAAATTAACGCTGGGCAATAAATTCTGCAAAAGCCAATAAAACCAAAGCAGAGGGCTGGAGGGAAGAACCACAGCAACTGATTAAACATTTTTGTTGGCAGACTCAGGCATGGGCACATTTTCCAAGGTTTGCATCAAGGAGACATCTGGCCCTGGCCCAGGGATTTGTAGGAGGGAATCCTAGCAAGCAGAAATGAAGGGCCAGGCAGGGCTGGACCCTATGGGGATCCCAAGCTACTGGTGAGCCGCTTCCAAGCACCTGAGCACCAACAGTGGCCCTAGTTAGCTGGTTAGGAAACTTCCTGGCCAGATCTACCAGCTACAGGAGTCAAGGTCTGGAGAAGATAGTGTTCTACGCTGGGAATGCCTGCCATCCTGCCCAGCCCTACCCAGACTCAGTATTCCGAACTAGAAGACTAAGGCCTGGAGTGCCTTTGATTTTTAGGGAGACAGCAGAGCTATTGGCTAGGTCAGAGAAGGCTCTGGGATTCCAGCCTCTTGGGTCCTTTAACCAGAACATAAACTCTCTCATTCTACCACCCTGCCCATGCTAATTCTCTTCTCTAGATCCACCACCTCCCTCTGAGACTGTGCTGTGCCCTCTGCCTCCAGTGTACCAGCGGCTGCATTGCACACCCATGCCTGTGTGCCCCTAGCAGGCTCTGTGCTTTATCTTTGTTTATCCTTCATTGAAAGATGCTGTGGGCTCTTTGTGGGCACATGTGTACCTGCGGTGGAAGGTGGGGACACCCAGGTAGAGTGGACAGAGGCCAGCTGACATATAATCCCTGGATCTGTTTGGAAGAAATGGTTCCACAGGGAACTCTCTGTCCTTCACTCCCCACCACCCTTCCCATCCTTCCAGGAAGCCCTGTCTGAAACAGCTGCAAGACAGTGTCCTACAAGCCCAGGCTCCAGTATCACCGATGGCATGGGGACTACTCAAGAGGTGTCACCCCCCCACCCCATGTCAAAATCAAGACATGCCTGGCATCAAGGTTTGTCAAATGATCCCGGAGCCATGTGAACCTGGTTGGTCTACTTCCACGCTAAACCCATGGGCTAGGAGACTCCAGTTAGCTCCTGGGATGTGGACTTCTGCCATCAACTCGAGCAATTCTGGGGAACATCTGTCCTAGGGACCACCTCAGAAGCACAGACTCTGTTGTCCCAGGGACACCTGCCAGCTGGGACTCCATTCTTCCACAAGGCCTGGTCAAGTTCACTGCCTTGGCCCTGAGGCAAGCAAATCCTAATTGCTTCTGCATCTGGTGTAGTTGGGCTGGCCTCCTGTATACTCATCACTAGCCACACCAACAACTCCTGCCCTCAAACTACCTCATGCCTTCACAAACCCTTCACCCGGTCACTGCCCTGCACGTCTGTCTCTATGGACATACCTTGCGCCATATCCTGTGGTGAGATTCGGCCTCAGGAATAACGACAGCCAGACACTAGGAAATGTGTAGTGAATGAAACCCAGGTTTCCCGGCAATGAGTCACCCCAAAGAGGAGGTTTCAGGGCCCAAATCTTTACCTACCTCTGAGAAGAACACAGAGAGGATGACCAGACTGATCCAGTGAATGACACCAGCAAACTGGGATGCACTGGAAACTGTAACCAACACAGTGAGGCCAGGTTTAGGAGCAAAAAAATGAGACCATCCGTCTAGGGGGCTTTGTGGCATGGCAGCAGACTTTGGGGACCCCTGGGTGCTTGTAGAAACATTTGGATATGTTAGACACCGGGTCAGAGAGCAAGGGCAGCTATAACCAGTGGTTATGTGGGAGTAGTGGAGACATTGCGACCCAAATGCTTTTCTCTCCTCAAAGGCCATCTCCCTCGATTCCTCTGCCCACTGCCAGACCCAGGGAAGGAGGGGTCATGACCACAGCAAAGTTCTGGACCTGAGTGGGTGGCTTCAAGACCCACAGCACACCACCCCCACAGCTCAGTGCACTTTGTGCGGGCTCTGGGTAAGCCTCTCTGCTCCTCCGTTCTGAGCTCGCGATGCTTGTGGTAGTGGGGATGGTGGTGGCAGCAGCATGGAGAGATGGCTGGAGAGATGCCCGGCAGGGGGAGCTGATGGGTGAAGGCAGCAGAGTCTGTGGGCTGGGGCAGACAGAAGTCCCTTCCGGGTCCACAGGGGTGAGGTCAGCACTGATGATTCCTCCCTCAGTCATCTTCAGCTAGCCAGTCACTCTGAAGGGCAGGATGTCACAAACAGCCTCCAAACACTAGCAGGGCACAGTTTATGGGCTAGTGAAGGTAACAGCAAGGTGTGAGTGTCTATAATGGTGGGGTGACCTTGGTAGAAAGAGGGCAGAATGGTCCCCAGAGGGAATCCTCTGGGTGGATCAGGGGAACTTTGGGAGCAGGAGGTAGGGGTCTGTGGCAAACAGAGGGCCTGTTTCAAGCTATTCACGTTCCCCTTGATCAAAGAAAGATATCTTCTCTGGGTAGGGCTGGCTTTTCCTAGGCTCTAAATCCGTGAACCCTCTGAGTGGGTAAACATAAGGTCCTCAAGGAAATCCAAGAGGAAGGTTGGAATACTGGGTTCGAGGAGGGAGATGCAGGGGCCCCCTGGCGCAGGGCCAGTATGACCCTCAAAGGATGAGCCCTGGAGACAGCGTGAATTCCTCCCCATTCCGAGTCACATGAATACCAGTGGGAACCAAGAGGCTGAGGCCTGTGTGACTCTGAAAAGATCTCAGATGATTCTGGAAACATAAAATCTCTCCCCATTATTTCTCAAATGAATTCCTGTGCCTTTTTTACGGTTTGCTTTAGAAGAGCAATAAATCTCGGATTGTGCGTTTTATGGAATTTAAGATGCCTTTTATGAGCTGCTATTGGATCTCCCACCAAAATCAATCTCCTGGATACTTAATTTTAAGCAAAATTCCAGTGTCAGCTGGGTTCTCAGTTCTACCTGATGCCTCATCACACACAACCTGAGAAGCCCAGGGCCCCAGTACAACCCGCCATAGCGAGAGAAGGGCTCCGTTATGGTCAGGTCCCATAAAACACAGAGTCTGGACGCAAGGAGGGAAAGCCTACAGCATGGTTTAATTGAAGACAGGTTGAGTGTAAAACCAGTACTGGGCACTTAATGTTGGGAGATACTTTAATTGGAACCAAGGGGCCACTGGCTACATAAAACCCAACTAGGCTTATCAGACAAAAGCAATTCTGTGCTCTCCCAGAGAGCAGACAAGGCTAGTGTGTCTTGGAAGGAGTGATGAACAAGCCCTGAGCACAGAAGATCCAATGAAGGATTTGGGGCATCCAAGAAAACAAGAGAACAAAAAGGGTTGGGGGGGGGGCTGAACCTCTCGTCCTGGATCCTGTCAGCGGTGGAAAACAAAAGCTCTCTGCAGGCAGTAATTTCACTTTTAAAGCATTTTGTACTTGAATGGTCCACCTCCCGGATCAAGAAAGGTGTGTGGGACTGTTCCATCAGCTATATGCTCATCCACAGGCAAGGGCCAGACTTGTGAGCCTCTGGCCTTCTGCTGCACCAAGCAGGGTTTTCCAAGGGCGGAGGTTGGAGGCGGGCCTCCACACTGACAATCATGCTGCCACAGTGCCTCCTGGTGCCCCCCACACACCAAAGGGCCGCCATTATGAGACCAGAAGGAATCCCCAAAGGAGGAAAAGTGGACAAAGAGTCAAGTAGTCTGGAGGTTTGGAGTCTCCTGCTCCATTCCTCTGACCTAGAGTGAGTCGTTGATACCCACAAGCTTTAATTTGTCTGCTTGTCTGTAAAATGGGGTCCTGTCCTATCCACCCTGTGCACCACATGGTTGCTGGCAGGTCTGAAGATGTCGGTGTGGAAAAGCATTTTCAGAGCTATCAGGACACATGTAAAGGATGCTGCCCACTTCAGGCTGGGACAAACACCAGCACTGCGGCTGCTGACTAGTTACCACAGGTGATCCATTTCCCAAAATGGAACTATTTAAGCCTGAAAAAGAAATCACCCTGGAAAATTCCAAATGAGAACAATTTAAAAAAATGCATACAGGGGTCCCCAACTTTTGTTTTTGCCTCATCAGTTTCTGATCATGGAACACTGGGAAGGGGGCTGAAGAGACCACATTGGACAGATGACAAAGGGATGTTGATGGTGACAGAGAAGCTGCCAAGTGTGTTCCCTCCCCAGGGGCAATCCCCATGGGCTGTTGTGGGACCCCTGAGGGATGCAGATGCAGTGAATATTGACATATGTATTTGCATAGGAATCTCTCTTGCTACTCACACTGGAGAAGCTTTATATCTATTAGAAGTTCCAGGGTCAGGAGAATCACCACCAATATTACACAGGCTACCAGGAAACTGTTGAGACTCGCACTGAGCAAAAATACCTGCCAGATGGCTGCTCTCTTCCCACAGCACGGCTTCAGCCAGTTAGACCTGTAGGGACAAAAGGAGAAGAGGGGCTAAGGGGCTGAGGGGAGACCCTGGCCGCAGCCTTGCCTCAAACCCACCAGCCTGGCTCCCCCTGGGCCTGAGGTTAGTTTGTTTTGTTGGCCACGCTGGGGACGGCAGGCAGGGCCTTGCTAAGCCAAGCAGGCCCTCCACTACTGAGCTACATCCACGGCTGGGCATCATGGGAGACTATGCCTCTTCAAGAGGCCACTGGGTAGAATCGCACGAGTAAAGCAATCTCATTAAGGGGCACAGCTGGACTTTCAGGTTGACTTTGGGAACTTACAGGAACTCTATGGGATTCGGGCTTCTCAGGTTGGAAATGGGTGTAAAACTCATACTCCACGGGTGAGTCAAACTTGCCCAGGTGGCAAGAGCCACAGGACAAGCCGCTGTCACTCTCTTTCTATGTCTCTCAGAACCCAGCCCATGTGCTGGCATTTGGGGAAATCTCCGTTTCTACTTAGCAAATATGCTAAGCACCCAGCAGATGGAATTAAACCTTTGTCGGCTATGAAAAGAAGTGTTGCATTGGATCCCTGTTTCTCAAGACAGATTATCTAAACACTGGTTCTTCAGAGTGTTAGTAGCTGTTACTTGATTCCCCCCTCCTCAGAAATTCAATAATTGGGTAAGTTTGGGGAAATCTGGGTCAAAGTTCAATGGTCATTTATGTGTGGGGTATTCCAGTGCCTTTACTATGCTGCTATGCCTCACTGTGCTCTACACGGATAGCATCTGTGCTTACCAAACTGGTTAGGCCAGGGCTACCTCTTGTCACACAGCATCAGGTGGGACTCATACCCTGTGTATGGCTGTCTTTGGGGAGGCATTTGTAGGAGAGAGGAGGCCCCTGAGGACAGACTATCCTGAATAGGGTGGAGTGGTCAGGAGGCCACAGGAGCTCAGAGCTCAGTTGAGCCTCTTAGGGTACTAGATGCCCTCCCCTGAGGAGCACAAGAGGGGGGCCTTTGGGAACACTGTGAGGCTGGGGTGCTGCACTCAGACCTCACTGATTGGGTTGTTTATGACCCATCCATGCCTGCCATCTATGCACCCCAAAGGGGCTGAGACGTGCCAGGGAAGTCTTTGCTTTGGGGACTGCCCCATTGCCCTGGGGTCATGTGCAAAGACATCAGGTCACTCTGGTACTCCACTTCCCCACTTGGAAAGTACAGAATAGTATTTTTAACTTATAGAGTTGTTGAAAGATAAAGGAAATAATGTATCTGACCTGCAAACACAGTGTGACTGAAATGACATCATGATGATGATGGTGATGATGATGATGATGATGATACTGATGGTGATAATGGTGATGATGATGATACGGAGGGTGATGGTGATGGTCACGGTCATGATAATAATATCTGATGGCCTAAATGTTTGACCATCACCACATCTTTCCCATTCATAGGGAGTCAGTCTGCTGTAGCCTGCTGTAAGGAGAACCAGTGTCTTCCTCTTGAAGACTCGGGTGTCAATGGGCTGGGAAGGCAGCCTCACTTTAGCCCTCTCTGAAAGAGTGATGTGGATGGACACTTTCAGCTGGTGACGTCTTCCTCCTGGTTTGTTCAGAGAAAGCTTGAAAGCCAGAGGTCTTGAAGAATCCTATCAGGAAACCAGGCTTGCTTAAGCCTCTCGGGATATTTCTAACACCTACGGGAATGATTGACGGTCTCCGTCCTTGGCTCAGTGGTGATGCAAAGACCAGGGGTGGGGTGGTCCTCTCCAGACTCGGGAAGCGGGTTGTAGAAAGAGACACTTAGAGACTGCAACATGATGGAGGAGGCCAAGCAGATCACTTTGAATGGGGGAAGAAGGGTTGCCATGAGTTCCTACAAAGGCCAAGGGTATAGAGTGAGAGAGGAGGAGACTGGCTGGGTTAAGAGACAAATGGAAAACAGGCTACAAAGCCTGGTGGGCACTAAATCACAAAGACCAACCGGGGGATCTCTGTGGCCCCTTGCAGGGCAAACTTACAACGCACTGTTGGTCACACTTCTCATTTTTCTTGCAGGCTCCTACAGGTCAACCCAAACAGGAGCCACATCGAGAGCAGTAGAATTGCTAGATAAATTCAAATTTCAGATAAACATTGATAAACATTGAACACCTTCCTAACACAAGTATGCCCCCAGATACTGCATAGAAGACACCCCTAATATATATATATATTCTTCAAACATTATTATTGTTATTTGCCAGGTCTGGCCAACTCAGCTGAGGGGCTGAGGGTCAAGGATCCTGGTGAGAGCGGCTGTGATTTAGTTGGAGAAATGCACAGATGAAGAGGCCATGTTAGCATTTGAAAAGCTCAGCTTGATTTTCCCAGCGGTACCCTGAGAGGGTAAACAGAGAGCTCTAGCACCCGGAAGAAGTACTTTCAGAGTGGTAACTATCCTTTTCTTGAGGGTACACAACCCTGGGACACGTGGAGGAGCCAGGGAAATCTAGAGGAAAACCCGTGAGGTCAGCCGTGCCATGAGAGGCGGAGGGAAGTACAGGGAAGCCTCCACAGTGTGATCACGGACAGCCTGTTCCCATCCAGCTGGAGGACCCCAGAGGCCGAAGGCTGCTGCCCACTGGAGCCAGTTTCCTCAGACTGCGTTCCTGCAGCCGACACTCTTGGCTGTGAAGAACTCCGTTCTCCTCACCCTCTGTCTTACCTGCTCCCTACTTCCTTCCCAGCCTGCCACTCCTGCCTCTCCTTCTGCCTGGTCCTATTTGCGTCGTCCCCGCTCTCGGTTTGTGCCCAGCCTTCAACCTGGCACTTGACAAAATTTTGTACCGTGCCCTTCCCATCCCGTGCTCTTCCAATAGCATGCATTCTCTCCCAGGGTATAAAGACTCCTCAGGTCCAGCCCCACAGCATCCACTATTAGTGGCCGCTAACACCGGTGCCATTTCATTGGCATCTGAAATGGGAGCCCAAGCAGCTTTGGACGCTATAAATAAAACGGGCAGCTGGGAAGACTGTTGGCCCTGGGTGATGTCCAGTGGTGAACAGGAGGTTTCGCCCTCGTGGTCAGTGGGAGCAGCTGGGCACTCTTCCGCCCCCCACCTTGTACATCTGATGACTGTGAGATGTGCCCCGAGAGCCTGCTGCTCCTGGTGTCCCGGAGGAGAGCCCCCAAGCAGAGGGAGGGAAAGCTCCATCTGGGTGCAGCTCATCTGAGTCATGTTCAGAGAGACCACTTTACACTGCTGCTCAAGTGTGAAAACGCTGACTCTGCTTTTGAAAGAGCTGTGGGCAGACCTGGAGTCATCTGCGATCTGAGGTTAGCCTGAGTTGGGGAGAGGATCAGACGGAAGGGCTCATAAAGGAGGCTGGGGCAGATCTGGATGGCAAAGAATCCTGGATCCCCTGTATAGGCCAGGTGGGCCCTGTGTCCCAAGTCAGCCAAACCGGTTACATGGTAGTGGGAAAGAAGAATTCAGACAAGTTATACTGCGCTATAGGGTGACAGGGACATTAACAGGGAAACCCAGAGCTGGTGCAGGACCCAGGATGGTGAAGTGTTGAGCTCACATTTAAGACCAGGTGTTAAGAAGTAGAGGATCACCCCCTGAGCCCCAGCCCGCCACCCTGTGTTTGTAAGGCTTGCTTACTTGAAAAGTTTTACCCCAGCTGGACTTCTTGACTGTTTCCACCCCCTCATCAGGGGGTGGGAAGGACATGGGACCCTCACCTGAGTATCGAGCTGCTGCATGAATTCTGCCCTAACTGCACAGGGCTAGAATATATAGTTGAAGAAGACTAGGGGAGAGAAGCTCCACATATTCATCTATGGGAAAGCCCTCATTCCTGCTGGGTAAAGACCTTCTGGTTCAACCTTTTGGGGGAGAAACACCCACACCCCCTATAGATAGATAACTCCAGACCCCCAAAGGAGTTGCAAAGCCAAGCCTACCTCTCCAGGTCCTGTATTTCTACTCCTGTGGCAACTTAGCTGCGCCCAACCAAAGCTTGGCCCTCAGCTACCCGTCCCTCAACTACATCAGCCTGGGAGTGTCCCAGGCTGCACAAGGAGGTGGTATTTGTGTCATAGGCGCTATCACAAATACTGGGTGAACCTCTTTCCTCCCAGTGACCCCACGACACATAGCAGGGACTTGAGAGACAGTGACGAAGGAAGACCATCTATCTAATAAGGGACCCACTGTGGACGGATGTGTCTGAGCAGGGAGGCCTGGAGGTGGGGGTTGGGATCTGCATCCAGGTCAGGGGTTGTTGCAAAGCCCTAAGGGTCAAGCCATACTCCTGGCCTCTTATGGGTTATGACCATGATCTAACTTCCTGGGTGATTCCAAGGTGTAGTCCCACTGTCCTGATTCTTCATACTCATGGCCTGGGCACCTGCGGAGTTACGGGAGCTGCACCGGCCTCACACCCACTGAACATGGTGCTGCATTCCAATAAGAACCCCGAAATACGGACGAGAGCTCTTCTTACAGGTGACAAGTATTATGGAGGATGAACAGGGTTTGGTGAAGGAAGCTTGGGAGCAGGACAGAGATCACAGTGGCAGAAAACAGGGCCACAACCAGCTCAGCATGAAGTCCAGTAGGCTTGCCTGTGGCTCCGTTTTGAACAAGAGAGGCCTGGATAGGGCTATATAACTCTACAGGGGCGAAGATCCAAAGGCTTCTGGGCAGAGCTCGCCAATGGGAGTGGGGCCTGTAGCGCTGAACCTGCAGGTCCCTGGCTGGCCTCACGTTTAGCGTCCTGAACAGCTAACTGTGAAATGATAGTAACTCAGACATTGCAAGGACAGTGTGTGTTCGTGGCAAAAGAAGGAAGTATTTCCCTTTTCTAAAGATCCCTGAGCCGTTAAGTAAAGCGGGCACCAGGATAGACTGAGAAAAATTGCTTTCTGGTAGCCTCAGCGCATCAAAGCACGGGGTGGTGTCATTCCTGGAGTTGCCACTGGACGGCAGGCGTGCCCCAATTTTCTAACATGTGCTATAAAAGTCAGGGGCTGTTCTGGAGCAGGCTTGGGCTGCCCAAATAATACCAACAGATGGACCTGCTGGCAGGTGGTATCCCAGAGAAGTTCCGGCACCCCCTCCTGAGGCTTCAGAAGAGTCCGGGAGTGGGGCGCAGATGAGGGCCTGTGCGGCTTCTACTTTATATTCTTAGTTGTTTGGGTAACAATTAGAAAATAAATTCTAGAATATGAAAATGAACTTTGGCGAATCTCCCAAAGCTCTTTTATGGTAGGTAAGGCCATAAGAGTGGCCTGAGAGACAGGCAGGCAGGCAGTGTTCGTAAGCTTGGCACCGAAACAGCCCCATCCTAAAGGTGAAGTAGGCTACGTGGTGTAGACCAGTCAGGCTCAGCTTGCTCCACCCCGCAATCCACTGCCACTGCGTGCTTAGGCAGTAGAAGGGGAATGCCGGATGCTGGATGGGGGCAGAGGAAACTGTATGCCTTCTCCTGGTGGAACGGTGGAGACGGCCGAGACTCTGCCATCTTAAAAGGTGCTCCGCAGCAGGGCGGTGGGGACAACAAAGGTCAGAGACCCCTGGGGTGACCTTGTTAGCTGCACATTTAGCTTGTCAACCATCAAGTGCCCAAAGAAATGAGAGGAGGTCAGAATGGGTTTAGAAGCCAATTGGTCGCAGCAGCTGACATGAAGCAGCAGGTGGTCCTAGCCCATCCCTGTCCTGAAGGAGTTCTACACAACTGGCTTGGCAGCTAGCTTCCTTGAAGCAGAACTCTCCAAAACCCGACGTAAACAATCATCACGTGACCCCAAATAGGCACAAAACCACAGCCCTGAGCAGGTTTCAAGAGGCGCAGAGACTCCTTGACTCTCATAGAGGACCATCAAAGGAGACTTGGGCAGTCTGCTCCCCCTGCCTAGCTTCTTAAACTGAGAACTGGAACCTCACGAGGGGTCATTGTGCTTGTTAGGATTTTTGTCAACCCAACACAAGCTGGGGTCATCTAGGAAGAGGGAACCTTAACTGAGAAAATGCTTTGATCAGACTGGCCTGTAGGCAAGTTAGGAAGGGCATATTCTAGATTAATATGAATTACGAATGAATGAATATGATTAATAAATAGCAGCCCACTATGGGCGATGGCACCCTTGGACAGGTGGTTCTGGGATGCATTTAGAAAAGCAAACTGAGCGAGCTGAGCAGAGCAAGCCAGTAGGCAACACCTCTCCAGGGTTCTGTTCCCTGAGTTCCTGTTTCAGTTTGTCTCCATTACAGGCCCTAACCTATAAGATGAAATAAGCCCTATTCACCCCCAAGTTGCTTTTGGCCATGGTGTTCATAAGAGCAATAGAAGACAGACTGGGACAGTCATGGGACTAAGGGCTCGCTTCTACCCAGAGACCCCTCAATTCTGAGAACTGACCACAAATCTAAGGACTTTCTCTGAGCTAGTCTTTGCAACTAGGGCTACTAAATAAGATCAACTCCCTAACCCTGTGGGAATAAGCTAGAACAACTTCCTCTCTTGTCCTGTCCCTCTAGGTTGACAGGAGTTTGGTAAATTCTAGGTTGGCCATATTCCTCTTTCTTCTCTTTGGCCAAATTCTGGATCCTGGATGTCTCCCCAAATGACTGGGACTCTCCTGTTAGAAACCACAACGACAGGCTCTCTTTCTGTGCCCAAGCCTGAGGGTGCAAACCGTCCTCCTTCCAGGCTGAGATCAGGTGCCCAGTCCCACCCCTAACCACCATTCTGCTGCCGTCTAGTGGTCCCCAGAGACTATACACCATGTATGTTGTGACTAAGTGGGGGTAGGTGAATATTTTACTATGTATCAGTGAATTGATTGCTTGATCAATTAAAAATGAGGGGCTCCTGGACTACAAGAAAATTAAATTACCTATAATTAATACATTGTGTATCCTAGCTAAAGCTCTATGTGATCGTTGGAAGAGAACCCTTGTGGAAGCCTGAAGGGTGGCATTTCACTGCAGACAAATCCCACCGGCATGGAGAAAGGAAGGTGGTGGGTCTCAATCCTTCTAGTTCCTTCCCTCTCTCCCACCTTCCCATCCCCCATGAATCGTGACATGGAACCCCCAGGCTTCACGCTGGCATGGACAGGGCTAGGGTGGACGAGCCCCTTATCCCTAAGCACATCTAACTTCTTACTAACTAAAGTTGGCGGGCTCTGAGGCAAATCTGATTTCTTTCTTTCAGGCTGACTTTGTGGAGAGGATTCTTGGAGATGTGGGGCTACCGCTTGGCTTTGACCTGTGGGAGAGGAAAGCCTGGTGCTGTTCCCCTTCCCTGTCTTTGCTCTTCATCAACTCCGTGGAGATCTGTTTACCCCACTCTCCAGGGAAACTGGGCTTTCCCATGCCAGCTTATTGTAGCCCCACCCATTCACCTGCTCACTTGGCCATTCAAGTCATTCATTCATTCTGTCAGCCTGTCCTCTATCCCAGTCTCAAATGGTCTGGTCCCTGCTAGAGAGAACTTCCTGGCCCAGGGTCAGGGTTAGATGTGGAAAAGGTAGGACCCAGATGTTGTCCAAGGCCGTGTGTACCTAGTTGCAAGTTGTGACGCTGTGGGACTGGGTGACTGTGTTGCTTACAACTAGTATGCCTGTGAATTAATTGCTTTCCTAATCATTGACAACACGGAGCGAGCGGGCTGTGGGAGCATGGGGGTGGGGACAGGAGATTTCTGGAGAATGTATCCTCAAGGTATTCTGCAAAGAGGCTATTTTGGGCTGTGGCTTAATAGCCCCATCCCTCCCTTCTCTTTGCCCCCAGCTATTGCTTGCTGTCATATCTAAAATTATTTCAATCCTTATTTAGAGGTGTTTGCTATATTGGGTCTGTCTTCTTTTTCTAACCTGACATCTCAGAAAATATCCTAAAATGTGCCCCATTATGTTGTCTTCCTCTGACTGCCTAATTCCGGCAGAAATACGTTGTTGGTCTCATCTCCTTTTAAGCCTGTTTGATATCCGTGATTCTTCCAAGCTTCCCCTGTCTGGGAGTCCTGTTATGATTGGGGAATTAGTTCTCCCTTTAAAAGTGTGTGTGTGTGTGTGTGTGTGTGTGTGTGTGTGTGTGTGTGTGAGAGAGAGAGAGAGAGACAGAGAGACAGAGACAGAAAGACAGAGACAGAGAGACAGAGACAGAAAGACAGAGAGAGAGAGACAGAGAGAGAGAGCATACATGCACACTGAGCATATACGAAGGTCAGAGGCCAGCTTAGCACAGCCAGTTCTCTCTTTCCACTCTGTGGATTATGGGGATCAGACTCAGGCTATCAGGTTCTGCAGGGAGCAGCACCTTCAGCAGCTGAGCCATCTTGCCAGCCTGAAACCAGCTCTCTTGAGGCTGTGGTGTACTGTGAATGAGTCTTCCACATCTGCATATCAATTTACCATTCAAAAGACAGGTCCAGTCAGCCTATGAGCTTTCTATGCCCTGTGACTCAATTCTAGCCCACAAGACATTAGGAAAAAACTGCTGAAGGCTTCTGGGAAGGTCTGTGTTGTTCTCAAGCTCTCGTTTGCTAGATGGGAATGAGAATGCCTGACTACCACAGGCAGCCCTCAACCAACTATGAGGCCACTTTTGGCATCAGGATGAAGTCAGTACTGTTGGCAGCAGTGATAAGGGGAATCTGGACCTTGCTGACACTAAGTTCGCTGGACCAACCTCAGAGCTGCCTTAGCTCTGGATTTCACCTGACAGAGGCCAAGGAGTTTGAAGAGGATTTTCTGGTATGTACAGTCCAAAGCAACTAGCGGACAGATGGTAGCCAGTCCTTGGAGGAAGAATGGGAAGTGGAAAATTAAGGCAATGAAGATGTGCAGGACTCGGGAAGAGAGTGTAAGGTATGAGGGAGGCAAATCAAGCTAGTCTCACTGCATTTTGTTGTCACAGGATTTTGCAGTCAGGGCTGACACCTCTGCTCCCCTTCTCCCCCTCCCCAGACTGTCTATTCACCTCTGTGGAATCACATGGAGGTTTTGCGCTATCAGTGCTGAAGGAGGGAGACGTGGTTGAGGGATGAGCAGACACAGGGAGGGAAAGGAAGATGATCCAGTGGGCATGATGTGCCAGGGCAGCTCCTGGGTTTGCAGTGGGGACCTGGATGCAGGGGGTGAAGACGAGATCAAGCAGAACTGGAGCAGAGGGTGGGAGAAGAACACGATGCAGAGCTGGGAATCAAGGGAGAAGGGAATGTTCTGTTCTGTTCTTACCCTGATGGAGCCCACACTGCATGAAGGCCAGCTTCCCAGGTGCCCTTGGAATGGGCACTAACATTCCCACAGTGGACACCTGTGGCAGCAATGACCTCAGGGGCACCAGCATGAGAATGTGAGTGAGTCAGGGACAAGAAGACTCGATCATTCCATTGACATCCATCAGAACTCAATGGCATTTGGAGATCCCTAGGAAGATGTTCAGAAAGAACTTAGGAGTTTGAAAGGGAGACTTGGACCAGACACATGGCTTTGCTCATTACTAGTTGAAAGCTTACAGAGATGGGTAAAATTATCCAGTGTGTAGAAAAAGGGGAGAGAGAGAGAGAACATGCCCATAGTTAAAGAACAAGCAGATGGCAATTGTTACTTGTCTGACAAAGGCTTAGAAGGCACAGTGCAGAAGATCTGTTTGTGGCGGCAGGCACAGGGATACCCTGTCAAGGGGAAACAGTGGTAGAAGGCAATCAAGGCTTTCGGTCGCAAAGGGGATGTGGATGCCTGCCTTACTTATTTTTGTCACTGAGAGCAAGTATTTGTCAGAAGTCAGCTTTAAGAAAAAAGGGATTCTTTTGGTTGACTAGTCAGAGGACTATATATGATACATCATGGTGACAAAGCATGGCAGTGGGTGGGGGTGGGGGACGTCTGGTCACGTTGTATCTGCCATCAGTAGGCCGAGTGAGGGATGCCGGTATTCAAGCTGCCTTCCTTCATTCCCACTCTAGGACTCAGTCTATGGGCGGCCGTGTCACTTACATCAAGGGTAGGTCTTACCTCTTCTGTTAAACTTCTCTGAGAACATCCTCAGAAATGCTCCCAGAGATGTGTTTCCTAGGTGACCTTACATCCAGTCAAATTGGTAATCAAGATTAGGCATCACACCCTCGAGAACCATAGCGTGGTATGGAAGAGGCTGCGGCCAGACTGAAGTAGACTGATGAGGGCAACAGCTGTCACTGAAGCTTGCTAGAAGTTTGATTCCCAAGAGGAAGGGAGGGGTAATGGGGACCACCAGGAGTCGGGGGGTGTAGAGGGGAGGTTAGGAGAGAGGAGGGCTGAACACTGAGGAAATGGGGAGGCTGTACTGATGGAGTGAGGCTTCTGAGAAGGAGGACGTTGATAGAATCTGAGCTCCGAAGATGAGTCCAGGCCTGGAAAGGAAGAAGGAATCTGGGGGTGCAGGGTGTTCCACCCGGGGCTGCTGTACCTTCACGGGGCTGTGGGAGAGAATGCCATCTGTTGAGGGCAGAAAAGGGCTGAAGAAAACGGAAGTGATGAGAAACAGTCAAAGAGGATTGCCAATCACAACCGAGAGTCAGGTAGAGGCTCAGTGAAGGCCTCGAGTCTAAGGCAGTGTCCGTCTATACGGAAGCTGGCTTTTCCTCTCGGAGTCTCTAGCTGCCTGGCAATAGAGCTGACTACCATAAACAACAGACAGTTTGGACCGTGGCAGGCAAGCAACTTTGGACAAAGGCTAGGTGATGGTTGATCCCGACTGTCTTCATGATTGGATGTAGAGATATTTAGAATATTCTTTAGACGAGTACATCTCTGGATGCGTCTAGGAGGAGCACACCTCTGGGTGTGTCTAGGAGGAGCACACCTCTGGGTGTGCCTATGATGGTGTCTAGGTATTCCTGGGGTATTTGTTACAGTAACAAAACTTGAAACTCTTCTTAGCAAGTCCAGGCTGGCTCCTCCCCTGCACCTGTGGCTCAGGCTGAGTTAGGACATTGGCTCATTTTACCTCACAGCACTCTTGTGCACACACAAACAGGATCACACACTTCAAAATTGCCAGACCACATCATGCCTCACACCCTTAGGATGGTTACCACCCAAAAATGGTGCATTGGCAAGTATTGGTGCAGATGTGGGCAATGGACCATTGATACAACATTGGTGGGAGTGCAGAACGGCACAGCTGCTGTGAGCAATGGGAATTCTGCCTGTAATCTTCAGAGGACTCATAGAGGGTGGTTCAGAAAGCACATTGTGGGTATGTATACACTGTAGAGGACTGAAGGCAGGGTCTCAGAGATATCTGTTTACAGCAGCACAATCCACTATCGGGAAAAGGCGTACATCACCCAAGCGTCCAT
Source organism: Microtus ochrogaster (assembly GCF_000317375.1). Classification (NCBI taxonomy): domain Eukaryota; kingdom Metazoa; phylum Chordata; class Mammalia; order Rodentia; family Cricetidae; genus Microtus; species Microtus ochrogaster. The sequence continues at coordinate 49,552,277 of NC_022012.1, read as the reverse complement.
GAGAGGATGAGCAGAACATATAGAATGTATAATAATGAGATATTATTGGGGTTAAAAGAAAGGACATTCTGGGCCATGTTATACCATGGGTGATTCTGAGGACAGTATTCTTTTTGAAATAAGCCATTTGTAAAAACGTCAATAGTGTATGTTTTCACTCACACACAAGATCCCTGGGATGGTCACATTCAAGGACGGGGTAGACTGGTGGCTGCCAAAGGCTGGAGGGAGAGTTGCTCACTGTGTTTAGAGTCACCACTGGAAGCGCTCTGGGGACAGATGGCAGTGAGAGCGTGATGGCGCTGCTCCCTCTGTGACCCTGTGACCTGACTACTCTTCAGACTCCAGCGTCAGGCTTTGAGAATTCTCAAGCATTCACCCTCTCAGCTCTCCAGCCCTTACAGTCCCAGAGTATGGGAAACTGTAAGACAGCCACTCTGACCACACTCCGGGGACACACATGCAGGGCAGATGAGTCACTGGGCTGCTTTGACTACGGACCCCCTAAGGTCCCTTGGTTTCCAACAGAAAAGATCCATCCCTATGTATCGCGCTTCCCTCATCAGGAAGAGGTCTTAAAACACTCTGGCAGCCATAGGGGTCCCACTGAGGGCTCTCGGCACGGCCCTGTAGCTTCTGATTTGCATGACAAGGGCAGCCTGGTGGGGGAAACCGCAGCGGGAGAATCAAATCAAATGCCTCTGCCTTGTGGGGAAGAGACCTTGCACACAGTCAACTCAGAAACTAACTGAATGGCTGAGCCAGGCCGCTGACAACCTGGGGAGGGGCAAAGGTATCAGGATAGGCCCGGAAATGAGGCACACCCACTCACTATGCAGTAACAGTTGTGGATTCTAAACCAGAGTTCTTAAAGGTTTTCCTCTCTCTTTCCATGCCATTTAACTGTGAACTTGAACTGGGCCTGCTCAAGACCAGGCCAAGGAAGAAAGGCCAGGGCAGAAGAGCCAGCTCGGTCCTGCATTTCCGGAGGTCGCACTACCGCATTTGACCGCCAGAGAGCAATAACGCGGTGATTCTCTGGGGCCTCAGGGAAAGACCTGCAGGATGGAGGCCTGGAATCACAGAACAGAACTTCGGAGAGGGCAGTAGCAGAGAGTAGTAAGCTCAGCTTTGTGTTCCCGTTGAGCGCCGCCTGGCGCAGCGGCATAGGCTACATGTACACTGGCCCTGATTCTGGGCCCTCCTGGACTCGGCTCAGGCTTTAAGCCACAGGGGACCAGGGAAAGCAGGCTCTTTAGTCTGATTTTGGTGGCTCAGGTCAATACTGCCACTGCCAGGCATGCCTCAGAAATGTCCGCCCATCCTTCCTTGTTTTCTTCCTCTCCTGTTTCCTTCCTTCATGTGTGCCGTGCATGGCATTTGCATGTGCCTGTGTGCGCACGTGTGGAGGACAGAGCAGGGTCTCAGGCCCCTTCTGGGGGTCTCTGTCTTTATGCCTTAAGACAGGTTCTATCATTAGTCAGAAGCTCACCATTTTGGCTGAGCTGTCTGGTTAGTGAGCTCTCAGCATGCATCTGCCTTTCTCTGCCCCCTGAGGTTACAGGCACAGGCAGCCACGCAGGGCTGGTTGCTGGGGGTTCAGGTTCACACCCTCATGCTCGCAGAACAGGCTCTCTTTCCCACTAAGGCATCTCCCCGATCCCTTTGGAGAGTTTTCTATTGATTTTCCCGTCATTTCCTTCCAGGGTCCTGCTAGCTGTGTTTACAATACTTGGAAAAATTATATTTTTCAGAGAAAGCCACTGGGGTGCCATCAGTGCCGAAGCAGGTGTACAGCTTCCCAGTTGTTTGGCAATTTATCTTAGGAAGGGGGGTGCCCCTTCAGGAACCAAACACAGGGAGTCTGAGCTCTGCAAATTTAGCTTAGCTGTGGTTTTTCCTTGGCTTCTAAAATACACGGCAACCCTTCCCTTTTGTGTTTAGAGCAGGCAGCGTGTTCTAAAATGGTTCCAGGCACCTGGGAGCTTTGCCCAGAGCCAGCTCTCCAGTGCGGGCCAGCGTTTACAATTCAGTGCCTAAAAGCCACGGGGTGGAACTGGAGAAAGCTAAGGGGGGAGTTAAGTCTAAGCTGCTGTGTGACCTGAAGATGTATCTCTGCCCTTCCATGGCTGTCAGCATTGCCACCCCTGCCCCTGACGAACAGGAGGTTCCATTCTTAGCCCCCTTCCCCCATCCAGCTGGAACATCCCACCATTCCTTGGAAGAGTGTATCTGTAAGAGCCATCAGGCTAATAAGAAACAATCCCACTGATCTGATTGACATGAGATATAGGAGTTCAAGTAAGAGCAACCCTGCGGGCTCCCACTGGACGGGGAGGGAGGTAGTAGAGCCACTGAATACAAAGCCAAGGGCAGTCCCAGTTCTTCCCAGGTGGGCTCCGTGACCTTGGGCACATTCCTAACCCCTGTGAGGGACACAGCATGAGTGAGAAAGAATATTAAGGATCCTTTCTGTCTGAAGACAAATCTTATTATTACCTAAGTTCTAAGCAAGCATCACACAGACAAAAGAGGCCGTCTAGCAGCAACGGGCATTTTCTGTACCCAAGGTCTTTTTCCGAGGGAATCGTGTCTGAGTTGAAAAGAAGCCTGGGTGACCTAAAGTCAACTTCTGGCCTCTTCTGCGGCCTCTTGGGAGGTACCCATGGAAACACGGGAGTTAGGCAAGAGGCTCTCAGCCATGCGGGAACCTACCCTTCTCTTTGGTACTCTTCGTCCAGATTCGACAGAAGCTGTGAGCCCCCTGTGGAAAGGTCTAGAGCCGCCAGGGGCAGGTCCCGATAGGCCAAGTTCACCAGCTGCACGGGAGCAATGCTCTTGGTTTCTTCATCTACTTGTTGGGAGATGATTTCAACTTCAGAAATCCCTCCTTCGATGGCAGGCCTGGGTGGAAGGGAGCAACAGAAGGGTTAGCCCCTAAGAACAATATAGCCTCTTCCCTGTGTCAAGGGAAGGGGGTAAAGGCACAGGAAGCTATTCTGTTGTACCAGAGGGCAAGGGAAGCACAAATTTGCTATTCTTCCCCCTGACCAGCCAGGGACTGGTCCAAGGGCCTGGTCAGTCACCTTTCCCCACCAGCTCGGGGGATGGAAGGACCTGAACATGTGAGTTTTTTTGGGGGGGAGCTCTTTATGAAGCATGGGGGATAAGAACCCTCAGTTAACCAGGAAAGAAAAGCTGCAGCTCTTAGTAGCCTGCATCACTGTACTTTCTGTTGCAGTATATGCTGAGAACCGTTACATGGGCTTCTTTGCAATGGTTCCATTGTCACAGTACCAAAAGGCACTCTTACTCCCAACTGGATTCAGACTCTAGGTAGCCAGGAGCTTCTTGGAGACATAGGGGACCTTGGGTGGCAAAGAGGAGAGCCAAGGACAGCTAAGACGCTGCTCCTTTCCTATTCAAAGGGGTCTCACCAGATCTCCGTTCTCAAGATTGCGGAGTGGGAAACTGGGGTCACCTGAGCAAACTGAGGGGTCTGGGTTAGTCTGGGTCTCAGGCAGACTTATCTTGGGCACTGAAACCAATCCACATCTTCACTGGCACACAGTACCCACCAGCCAGGAGCAGGGACATCTCCCAACCCGCCAGGAGTTTTGTCAATTTGGGGAGGCATTTTTCAATACCACTTGGTGTCTGAGTAGGAACGGAGGCACAGACATCCTGCAAGATGGCTAACAGCTGTGTTCTGTGCCAAACGTCTCCTGATGAGAGATGCAGGATTGGAGACACTGACTGTCCTTTCCTGGGCATCTCTGGTCCCTTCTCCACATCTTTGGCCCTGTCTGATCCTGTAGAATCTGAGGGGCTGAGTCTTGTGTCTCTGGCCAAACAACAAAGTTAGCAAGGGAAAGTAGTGCACACAAAATAGTAAAACCTTCATATTTGGGGGACACAGAGGGTTTGTGCATGGGGAATGCGAGGCCAATGACACTCCTGAGCCAACCGGTCTGCTGTAGATTGCAGCACTTTCCCCTGGCCTCAGTTTCTCTAACTGGAAAAGACTTCCAGAGGGCCCCTGTGGTCTGCTGTGGGTCTGAGAAGCATGGCATGAGAGCAGCTTCTAAGTGACAAGCCCCACTGGTTTGTCCCACTTGCTCTCCATGGGAAAACTCTAAAATTGAAGTGCTTCTAACGGTCTGAAACCCAACAAGCAATACACAGCAGCAGTTGTCTGGGTGCTCAGAGCTGAATCTGCCTGCTTCCTTTGCTTGAGCTATTCGAGGGTTACAGGCAGAGTACCTGGACCACCCACACTCACTGGGTAATTCCCGATGCCCAGATTGGCTTTCATAGCCCCCCTCCCCTGGATTTTCCTCCCCGCAGAGCACAGATAATAGTACTCATCACAGTGTGACATTTACAAAATGACTCAAGAGCTTCAGACAGCACAGTCATCGGATGTGCAGCTCCGTGTTTCTCAACAATTGATCTGAAAGTGTGGGTGTTTCTGGGGGATCCCAGTTACCCCAGATGTTTCCTAAAAAGTACATGCTGGGTTAGTTTGTTCTCTTAGGGCCTATTCAAGGAAGCAAGATTTTTGAATTGAACACACAGAGCTTTCTCATCAGTGGGATCAGAGGAGGCCGGAGTCCTGCTTCTGAAGCTAACGGGTGTGACTCTGACATGTGACAGGTGTGTCACACACTACATCTGCCTTTTCACACACCTGCCCTCCACTCCACTTTTCACAGTGGTTGTGGTGGTCCAGCTCCATCTCTGGCTGCATCTCAGCAGAGACACAAAGCTTCCATTGGCGAAAATGAAACTCTCATAGCTCATACCTAGTTACTGAGCCCACACGTTGGCCTTGCATAGAAAGAAAACTATGCTGGATAAAGTGCATTAATGGCTCAGCCCTCCTTGAAGGAGTAAACGCCACCCTTATTGCCCTCCCCTTTGTCATGTGGCATTACAGCTTCTCCCATCAAAAGGAAGTATGCATGTGCATGCACGTGTGCTTGCGTGCATGTGCCTTGCATTTCCCAAACCCTTGATTGTGTGTTCAGCCGTGTGACTTGTTTTGGTCAATGGGATGATAGTAGACGTGTTACCAGCAGAAGAACAAGAGGTACTGGTGACTTTCTGTCTGGCTTCTACTCCAGCAAAACCACCCGTAGAGAGCAATCAGTCTAGACTACTGGGTGGAGACACATTGACTAGAGTCTATTCTCACCTAGATCAATGGGCAGCTCTGCAACAAAGCCCACAGTGAAGATCAGCAGATCCATCTAGCTGATCACCCCGCTATGTGGCCTTGCATTGTGCCACACTGAGGGCTGTCACAGAGCACTGCGTGGCATCATGCTCCTGCTGATGATGCTGAGGAGCCAGGCTCACAGTTAAAGGGGCTGGGACAGCAGAATGCAGTAGAAAGAGTGTTATTTTTACCTTGGTATTGTTTACCAGCGAGTTGCCAGACACAAAATAAATTGTCACCTGACGAGTTACCACACTGACACCTGGTTCATCCATATGGCATCTTGGGTTTCAGGAACTGCAAGCAATTCTCCTCTAAGAGACCTCTGCCTGGTGTCCTTTATGTCACTTTAGCCTGCTTTTAGAAACCCTCTTAGCATCTCCAACTTTCCTGCAATGCTCATTTTATTATCATCCTTCGCATTGCCTAGTCTTATTCTGAGCTTTGCCTGCATTGCCGGGAGTAGCAGAACTTCATCCCACGAGAGGCTCGCAGCCGTGTTCTAGATCCAGAGAGTAGGCTCTGAGGGTACTTACTGTGGACTGGTCATGTTGAAAGATGAAACCAGAGCCATGGGTTTTCTTGATGTCTAGTGGGGCTCAGCTGTCCTTAAGCCTGATCTTGGCATTTCCCAGTGGGGCTTTTTTAAGATTCATGAAAACAAAGTGCCCTGAAATGACAAATGGGCATTTATTACCATCAGATCCCAAAATGAATTCCTCCTAATCTCATCTAAAAATGGAGGGCTTAGCGCTGTCTCCCATACAGCACCTTTCTGGAGGGCACTGCTGAATGGATCTTTTCAGTAATGCCACAGAGTGGTAATGACAGGTGCCATGCCTCTTCCTCTCCAACCCTCCAGGTGTCCCCATTTACCCACGTTATTCCCGCTAAGCTGCTGCACCCCCAAATCCCACCGTGAATTGTGATTCTGTCCCTCTTTCCTTCTCAATTGAGTCATCAATGAGAGAGCCAGAGGACAGACAGCAGCAAAGAGGAGCTAGCCCACGACCAGTCTGTTGAGGGCCATAGCCTCACCTGCACCTACCCGCTCTGTTCTCTACACACAAGGGTGACACCGGAACGACCTAAAGGACGTTGCATAGAAGACACTTGGAACAGTGGCAAACAGTAAGCAATGGCTTCTACTTCTGTGTTCAGAGACTTTTATGAATTAAGATGGTGTAAGCTGTTGAACCTCATCACATCCCCAAAGCTATCCGGAGACCTAAATAGAAAGCATTCCTCCCCAGATGCGATTTAGGTAAATAGTGCAAGCTTTTTATCAGCCAATGTGACAGTCCCACAGGTGGCTCCCCTGTAGCTGGAACGATCCTGAAGAGAGGGCACAGGCAGACAGACCCTGTTCTAGATGTTTTCAGACAAGCCACTATGGAGGGGGTTCAGAGGGGAAATCTTTTTGGCAGGCTGCACCATGCACAAACTGCCGTTCCTACGAGAATTCCTCACAGCATAAAAACCTCCTTCTCCCGACCTGAAACTCGGCTCGGAGAGGAGGCTCAGCTGGAGAGACAAAGGGAGAGAGCCACACAGAACAAAAATGACTCTCAGGATGGGAAACACCAGGAACAGATGGCCAAGGAGGAGCTCAGCCTCGTGATGCGGGAGGAACCCTGGGAGGCGCTGGACTTAGCATAAAAGAAAAGAAATGAGAGCTCTTGAAGACTGCGTGGGGCTCCAGCCAGCAATCACCTGACACCAGAAGTTAGTAGGGGGCAAAATGACTGGGACAAAGGGTGCGCCACAATTGGGAGGGTGAGTTTGGAAGATGCCTTGTGGACACACCTCACTACGGTAAACGGTTTACCTGGTCTCGGTAGACCTCAGCAAAGAGGTCTAAACATTAAACAGAAGACTGTCCCTAACAATATTTGGGGTTATATATTAATTATACAGTAGACATTATAAAACTCACTACCCCACCATACAAATTTAATCAAATTTCAATTTTTCCTTCTCTTTGTGAGCACTCTTATGATGTCTTTCTGGTATTGAGAAGATTCTCTGACTTTCACTGCTCATGGAGCCAGAGTGGACGTACCTACAGCTGGGAGCTGGGTGAGCAATGGTTCTTTCCCAGGTGGGGTCTTGGCAAGCTGCCATTCCTAAATGAGCACCTGAAGTGCTAGATAGGGTAAGAGCCCTGCGGAGGATACCGCAGGCAGCCCCCTTTGTTCACACTCCTCCCAGTCTATAGAAAACTCTACATACCTAACCAAGGAAGAGTAAACACTGATGACTCTATAGTTAGAAATAATAAACATAAGCTACTAGAACAATACAGCATAGTAAATATGAAACAGATAAAAGGGAAGGAAGTAAAATGGTAAGAATTTTAATTTCACTTTTAGGAAGGAAATTTTCAAATATTTACAGCATTGTAGAGAATTATTGTAATGCATCTCTAGGTCCTCGGCACCCAACCTCAAAACTTAACAACAGTCTTGTTTCTTCTGTATACCTGTCCATTCCTGGCCCCTCATGATTATTTTGAAATATATCATAATAATCCTGGATATCATCTTATTGATCTGAGGGTATTTCCATATGTAGTGCTAAGGAACAAAAGGCTTCTTTATTTATTTTTATAAAAATACTTTTACTCCTAGAGAATTTCATACAACGTATCTTCTTGATCATTGTCTTAGTTACTTTGGTTTTGCTACGATAAGACACAATGACAAAGGCAACTTATAGATTAAGAGTTTATTGGAGCCTTACAGTTGCAGAGGGTTCCAGTCCATGAGCATCATGATGGGAAAAATAGTAGTAGGTAGGTAGGACTAGCTCTGGAGCTGTAACTGGGAGCTTTCATTTGATACACAAGTATCAGACAGACAGACAGACAGACAGACAGACAGACAGACACAGAGAGAGAGAGAGAGAGAGAGAGAGAGAGAGAGAGAGAGAGAGAGAGAAAGTAGGAATGGTGTGAGCTTTTGAAACCTCCAAGCCTGCCCCGAGGGACACACCTCCTCTAACAAGGCTTGTACTCCTAGTACTTCCTAAACAGTTCCACCTACTGGGGACCAAGTATTCAAACATATGAACCTATGTGGGGGGCACTCTCATTCGAACTACCACAGTTATATTTCTCTGCCTCTCTCCCCTTCACTTCTCTTAGTGTCCTGTCTATCTATCTATCTATCTATCTATCTATCTATCTATCTATCTATCTATCTATCTATCTATCTATCATCTATCTATCTATCTATCATC
>NC_022012.1:49493380-49543111 GCF_000317375.1 Microtus ochrogaster | reverse complement strand
TCTATCTATCTATCTATCTATCATCTATCTATCAATCAATCTATCTATCTATCATCTATCTATCAATCTATCATCTATCTATCTATCTATCTATCTATCTATCTATCTATCTATCTATCTATCTTTTGAAGAGACCCTCATAGCAACTCTCTTAGTTATCTGGTTCTTACAATCTTTCCACTTCCTCTTCAATAATGTTCCCCGAGTCTTACGTGTGGGGTTGTAGTTGTTCTATAACAATCTCTGCAAAAAACAAAAAACAAAAAACTTCTTTGATGACAGGTGAGAACTACTCTATCTCTGGATATAAGGGTAAGTATTAAGATTGCAGTTAGAGATAACACTGGCTTAGGAAACTAGAAATAGCAGGTTTCTTCCAGGTTATATGGCTTCACCGGTCACAGGTAGCTGACTAAATTTATAGTCCCAGGCATGAGTTCCCGCTTGTTGATCAGGCCTTAAATCCAATTAGGTGACTCTTGGTCATCTCCAGGTTTTAAGTGTCACTACTTCGCCTCTCAGAATATCCTGCCACCCTGGTTATTGTCGGGGTCCCTTGGTGTTACAGCTGCCTAGGACTATTGATTGCTGCTCTCTGTTGGCAGCTTGCTTGCCTCCTTCTGAAACTATAAGAGCTAGTCCTCAGTGAGGAGGCTTCAAGGTCAGAACCAGATCGATTCCTCTAAACCCAGTGTCCAAAATGTGTGGTGTCTTCAGTTACAGGGTCTTACCGTCTTTTTCTGGCAGACACTGCGGGAACAGGAATAGCCTACATTGTCTTGGGAGTCTCTTGGACTCCCCTGAGCAACAACTCAGTTTTCCCATACCTGCCAATGGGGTGCTTGTTAAATAGTCTTTGGATTATTTTTTTGGGAAGTACTGTCACCCCAATTGGTGTAGCCTCTGTGTGTGTGTGTGTGTGTGTGTGTGTGTGTGTGTGTGTGTGTGTGTGATTTTAAGTATTCATAAAGTAATATGCTTCCTTATGGCTTTTCAAACATTTTAAACATTATTTATCCCTCCTGCTTCCTTCTCCCTGTGTTGCTGTCCCTCCTCCCTTTCTAGGTAAGTCTACCCCCCCACACACTTTTCAGTTCAGCCATTAATAGCTAAGGCTCACAACCAAAAAGGCACACCACAAAAAGTCTCATTAATCCCAAGTCAATATTTTCTTAATAACATCAAACATTTCCTTGCCTGTCTTGTGGTGTTTTTTTTTTTAAAGGTTTATTTTTTCAACAAGGAGCTATGCTGGTTTTATATACTTGATACAAGCTGTGGTCATCTGGGAAAAGGGGACCTTAATTGAGAAAATGCCTTAATCAGATTGGTCTATCAGCAAGTCTGTAGGGCATTTCCTTGATTGACGATTGATGAGGGAGGGCCAGCCTACTGTGGGGGATGCTACTATGGGCAGGTGAACCTGGGTTATATAGGAAAGCAGGCTGAAGGAATTACTGAAAACCATATTCTCCACGGTCTCTGCTGTAGCCCTGCTGTAGCCCGGCCTTGCGTTCCTGCCCTGGCCTCCCTTGCTAATGAATTGTTGCGTGAGGCGAGTCAACTCTTTCCTTCCCAAGTTGCCTTCAGTCATGGTCTTTATCACAGCGAGAGAATGAGAACTAGAACAGAAGCCAGCCCAGGCCCACGCGTCGTCACGTGTCTCATCACGGGTCTCATCACGGGTCTCATCACGGGTCTCATCACGGGTCTCATCACGGGTCTCATCACGGGTCTCATCATGTCTCATCACGGGTCTCATCACGTGTCTCATCATGTCTCATCACGGGTCTCATCACGGGTCTCATCACGGGTCTCATCATGTCTCATCACGGGTCTCATCACGGGTGTCATCACGGGTCTCACGTCATCTACAGGGTCCTCTGCAGCCTTCCTTAGCTTGTGCACAGTATTGGTAAAAACTGGACATTTGTTCCATGGTCTTGGGTTGTGGTGAGTGTATCTCTTCAGTAGATACAGTTAATAAATATGTCCCTCTGTTTCATATATTCCCTGTAAATTTTAATTACTCTATAGACTAGTTAGATTCAAGTTCTTTTTTTATAAGACTTATAGGTAGTGTCATAACTTCTAATAGGAGACAATTATTGTCCCTCCTTTTATGATATTAACATCCATTGGTGATTTATTAGATCCATTCATTCATTCTTAGGTTTACAAAATAGTGAGTTTAATTTTAATATTATTTATCAACCAGCTTCTATGAATACAAGCCTTCCCCCATCAATGGCTTGATCAGACCAAGACAGAGTTCCTATATAGGGAAAAAAGGCACATTTTGTTCTTTACCAGTTTTCAGAACAATAGCTTCGTCTCTCATCATCTTCTTGAATGATTGTTGAGGTGCCTGCTGTGTTTAGTAGCCTCACGGGGTCAGTCGCTCATGCTGCCGGGGCTGGGTGGGAAGCAGAACCCTGGCAGGTGAGAGCACTTTCCTGTGGAGGAGATGGAGATGCCTCCTCTTAGCACCCCAGCAAAGGGGAGGTCAGGAGGAGGGCGGAGTCATAGGAGATGGACAGTAACAAGCCCCTGCGGCGGGAACATCTGGTCCTTGGCAAGGAGCACATTTCAAAAGGCAAAAAGCCTTAAGATAATGGGGGCACGCAGACTGGCTGTTGTTTAAAAATAATATTTTCCAAACAAAACCACCTTCCAAGCACAAGCCTAGCAGGAAGCAGGTGCAGTCTGGCACTTTATAAACGAACATCTGAAGTGCAAACCTGCGCCTCATAAACCCGCTGAAAGCAGAAGACAAAACCTGTTTTGGACTCACTGTGTCTGGCTCGAGTGGGTGGAGGCTGTTTTTTAGGCTTCCGTGAAGTTCTAGGCTCTTCCACCTGTTGACTGTGTGCTATTTACTGATATCATGTGTGATGGTTGTGGCAACTCTGCCGCCCTTGAGATTTAAAAGGGCTTTTAGGACCAACTAGTTTCTTACCTACCGAATGAAAAAGAGCCGTAATTTAGCTCACCTGTCCTCAGAGGGCCCTAGGTTCATTCTTCATCCTTACATCGAGTGACATACCTAGTTCATTGGTTCCTTTGTCTAGTTTACCTCTGACCCACTGGGAAATATAAATTCATAGGCCGCTCTGCGAAATGCCAGTCTGAACTCGCGGGTGGAAGACGAGAAGCTTGTTAAGATTCCTCTGTGTCTCTCCCTCTAGATCAGTGCTTCTCAAAACCTCTCCAGCACCAGATTCACCTGGGAACTTGAGGTCTCAGATTGCTGATGACGTCTCTGATTTAGCACAGTGGCAGGGGCAGGGGGTCTGAAAACCTACATTTCTAACCCATTCCTGTCGAAAACAGGTTTTCTCACACACAGACTACACCCTGATCTGAACAGGGAAGACCAATCAAGGTAAAGCGTGTACTTCTCTCTCTCTCTGGCAGGTGAAGCTGACAAGCTCCCTGGGTGGAATTAGCAGAACCTGCTCTGGCCAGGATGGAGAAACAGGGACGATGCCAGGAATGCTGCTTGCAAGCGGGAGGAGCAGTGAGAGCTGTCTGCGTCTTTCCTGTGGGAGGATGGCTTGGCAATACTACACAGACCTAGGCTCTGGTAAGACTCTATAGATTTAGGATGTGAAACAGAAGGTTTGAGATGGGTACTCATGAGGGTGAGGCAGAGACTCACTTGAGCCTTGGTGCTCAAGGTGAGCTTTGGGCAACGTAGTGAGATGAGACTCCATCTTAAATCCCAAAGCAAAACTTCATGAAATGAGTGTCATGGCCAAGCTAATTATTGTCTCTGTCCCATCAAGTAATTATCTGTATTATACTCTTTGCTATTATTTTTTATGATAATGAAAACACTTGTGATCTTAGTACATTTCAAGTAAACAACACATTGTCATTATTGGTCATCATGGTACATCGTAGGTCTTTAGTGTTCATTTCTCTTACAACTAAAGGTTTTTACTGCTTGGCCAGCATCTCCCCTTTCCTCTCATCTCTCGGTTCCTGGTAACTAGTATCCAGGTGTTAGTTGCCATGAACTCAATTTTGATTTTGATTCTGCATGTAGGTGAAGTTATGTAGTGTTATATTTCTATATCTGGTTTATTTCACTCCACACAATGTTTCCATGATTCCTTCACCATGTTGAAATGGCAGATTTCTTTCTTTTTAAGGTTAAGTAATATTGCTGTATGTGTGAGAAAGACATTTTCTTTATCAATTCATCTGTCAGTAGAGTCTACTATAATTTGGATCTTTTTAAGATTTATTTATTTTATGTATATAAATGAAAGCATATATTATGTATGAATGTATGTATGTATGTGTACCACATATTTGCGTGCCTGGTATTTGTGAAAGTCAGGAAAGGGTGGTAGATACCTTGGAACTAGAGTTATGGATGGTCGTGAACCACACTGTGGATATTGGGAATGGTACCCTGAGCCCTCTACAAGGGCAACACATGTTCTTAAACACGGAGCCAGCTCTCCAGGTCCTGTAGTTTGGATCTGAAGTGACCTCTGAAGGCCCGTGTGTTAAGCGCTGGATCACCAAGAGAGTGCTACTGCCTGTCACACAACCTTTAAGAGGATAGAGCCATTAGGCTCCCAGGGAGAAGACCCTCCAAGGGGATTGTGGGTCTTGGCCCCCCTTTCTTCCCTTTAACTTACTGGCCATGAAGTGAGTAGTTTTACCAGCTGGCACCTCTATCAGAGGCCTAATGCCAATGAGTCTGCATGATCAGGAGCTGACACCCCTAAGATAAGGTTTATCCAGAATAAACCTTTTCTCTTGATAGTTGATTAGCTCCAGTGTTTTTATAGTAAAGGAAAACTGACTAAGCCAAGACTTAGACTGGTTCTGTTTCTACAGTCATGGTGAACAACGATGCGTGAACACGAGACTGGGGATCTCACGCTGAGATACTGATCTGATTTCTTTGGGATCTATATCCAAAAATAGGATTACTTAACTATTCAGTACCTTTACTTTCTGTGGAACATTTACACTGTTTTCCAAATCGGTTGTACTCACGTACACCTACAGTGTTCAGGGGTGCCCTCTTCTACATGACTTGTGACCTTTGATGAAGTCGTGTTAACGGCTGTATGGAGATGTCTCATGGCTTTGGGTATTTTAGTGATGGCTAGCTTCACTGAACACCTTTTACATATGTATGCCCTCTATGCCTCATCTTTGGAGCAATGTCTACTTAATACCTATGTCCATTTCTTATTATTTACTTTTATTAACATTTTTATTTTAGTGTATGAATATTTTGTCTACATGTGTGTCTGTGTACCACATGAATGCCTGGTGCATGGTCAAAAGAAGGCATTGGATCCCCTGGAACTAGGTTACGGATGGCTGTGAGCCTCCATGTCACTTCTGGGAACTGAACCCAGGTCCTCTGGAAGAGCCACAAGTACTCTTAACTGCAGAACCATCCCTCCAGCACCCTTCTTGGCATAACTTAATGGCTGCAAGGGATTAGACTTAGTCCTCACTCTTGCGAGTCAAACATACTATCCAGCTCCCCAGTCCCGCATGTGTGTTTGGTGTCTAGGCTTTCCATTCTGAACCATGGATTTCTGTGTCTGTATTTATGTTAGTACCATACTATACCATACTACATGATTTGATTGCTATAGATTTGAAACATAATAATCAGAAAAAGGATGCCTCCAACCTTTTCTCATTAGTATTTCTTTGGCTATTTGAAATCATTTTGTGGTTCCAAAAGAATTTTAGATTTTTTTTCTTATTCTATGAAAAATGACAATGGAATTTTTTGATGGTTATACTGAATTTATATACATGATTTGAATAATATGGGCATTTTAAATAGGATCTATTTGAATCCGTGACCACGGGATATTTTTTCCATTTATGTGTGTCTTCTACAATTCCTTCGTCAATATTTTACTAGTTTTCAGTGTAATGAGAACCAGGCTCTTGCCATCCACGCGTTCCTTTACCCTGTGCATAAAATGTGATCCTCAAGCTTGCTGCCCTGTGGTTGCAGAAAGGCTGGTTCAGCCCAAGTCTGCACATTCTCATACTAGCTCCAAATGCAAAGAATTAAATTTGTCTCTACACAAAGAGGAGCCTTGGAAGGCACATATTTCTAAACTTGCCAGCTAACATCTCCTGGTGTCTTCTTAGAGTTGGTCCCATGGCTACAAAGAAGACTAGAAAACCAGGCAGATGTTAGGAGTTCTAGGGGAGCCTAGACTAGTCATGATTCATCCATTTGGGGTGAGCATAGTGTTCCCATAAACATCATTTCAGTTCTCTTAGCAAGAGAGAAGCAGGAAGGGCTGTTGCCTAGGTAATGAGGTTGTGCCACACCTGGGCTTTCAAACGGGCTTGACCAATTTGACTGGTAAAATTTATGAGGCCATGCTGTAAAAACAAAACAAGACAAACCTCTTTTATTTGGAGATATAGAATTGCATGCATGGAAGATGCGGTTTTGATATCAAAAGCCTACTGCAGAATCTGGTTGTAGGGAGAATTCATTACACTCCAATACCTTTGGTAGACATGACGCTCACACCCCCAGGAGAAGGCAGGTAAACTGCTGCTGTACAACAAAGACCCACAACAGCTTGGAATGGAGCATGACAAAGGTTTATTTATTTGAGGATAAACTCACAGAAAGAGGAGTGAGCTGGATTCGGTTCCAGTTCTCAGCGCATGCAGAAGACTGCGGATCCCTACACTTTCTGTGAGTTTATTTCCAAACAAATAAACCTTTGTTATACTCTGAGATTCTGGGCTATTGTGGGACTCTTTTGTATGCCAACACCATCCCCGCCCCCTGTCCTTCTTACCACTGGATGAGGAGGTTTTATGTACAGCAGTGTAAGGTCACCCTATTGTCGCCTTGACCTGTGAATTCCTTGCTCCATTAACAAGGAACTAAAATGAAGAAAATCAATCATGCGCCCGGCATTCTCCTCCACCCTCAGTCTACTGCAAAATGTTTAGCTGCAGATTTGCTCAGCAAATGGCCAGAAACGTCGTGGCTTCCCTTTGGGGTACATGGAATCTTCTGTGGACCCCTTTACTGTTTGCTTACTAACACAGTGCATTCTGTCTGTCACTACTGATCTCATAAAGTGCGGGTCACACAAAACCAAACCAAATCATCATTATCGTCTAATTTTGGTGGGTTTTTCTTTAACAAAATAAAATAAATCCTTCCATTTATTTTTAAATCACCACACGTCCTTTCCAGAGATTACATAATGATTTACGTTTCTATTTCTTTATTCATAAATGTACATGCATACACATATAACCTTATATAAATTAACTATCACAATTTTATGTTTTAGTGGTATCTGCTGTTTCTCATTGGCCTACCTTACTGTCTTGCCTTGATATACATATGTATGTATGTAAGTAGCTACCAATGTCAACAAATTCTGTACCATCCTTTTTCTTTGTGTTCAAAAAACTACATAGGAATATTTCACTGTTTACTTCAAAAAACATAATTCACACATGTTTGCTTTTGCTTGGAGAAACTCCCTCTCCCAAGTAAAGCAGGAAGAATCTAACTTATTATCTTTTTATGAATGACTGCATCATATTCCATGTGAATGCACACCAATTAGTTAAAAACTTCCCTGCTCAGACTTGTTTTATTTTTGGACTTTTGTGGGGAGTAACTGTGAAAAATGCTTGGATATATTTTATTATGTGCTGATATTTTTGCTAGGTGGATGAATTCCCAGTAGTGGTATTTCAGGGATAAAGAGCTATATATTTAAAACTTTAAAAGTTAAACAAAATTGCTTTCTAAAAGGCTGTAATTATTCCCACCCCAAAGCAAAGTAAGAAAGTTCTCCTTGGAAGGGAGACCCCTTAACCAACCCTGAGCTCTCAAGGACAGCTGTCGGCTCCGTGAGTCCAAAGATTTGTTTGATGATGCACCTTCCCCATGGAGCAATGCAGCTATAATAAGTCATGGAGAGGGACCAATGGTGTAAAACTAGAGTAGCCACAGATGTCCTTGCAACAAAAGAATACATGGTTGGCTTAGGAAGCACCCCATCAACTAACTCTATGTATTGCTTCAGCAACAGCCAGGCTGTCGAGGATCCTATTTTCTCCCACCCCTCAAACTAAACCAAACCCACAGCCAATCAATCCACAGACTTCTGCTACTGTCCTCCCCTCCCAAAACTGGAGGATCTTCAAGCTACCAGGGTGGGTAGAAATACAGCAGATGTAATTCAATAGATTTCAGACCAATCAAGAAGAGAATTTTAGGAAGAGCTAATCTCTTTCCATAAGTAGAACACCAATATGTTAAGTCACCACACAAAATATTGCTAGAAACTCCTTGGAAGTGACATCTGAGCTTCCTGGATCCCCCCCCCCCATTGTAGGGTTTGTTCACTGTGCTCCCAGAGAAGCCAGTCTCCTCTCAATGACCACAGATTCTTCTGCCATGATGACAAGGGCCAAACTTTGCTACTATCTTATTTGCACCCCAGTGGCACAGTGCTCCTTGGTGCCAGGCAGTGTCCAGTTGAGTCAGGACTATGGAAGTGCCATCTACCAGTCCCTCTCTTTGAAGAACCAACCCTACTTTGAACTCAGAGCCCAGCAGTAACTTGGTGATAGTCCTATATCTCATGGAATGCTGGATCTCATTTCCTTCGGAAGATAATTTCTTCCCAGAAGGAGAAAAACCAGAGTCATGGTATCTAGGTTGCAGACAGCTATATTACTCGTCAGGGCACCTCAGACCACAGGCATCAGCAGCGAGGATGGGGACTAAGTTCAGGATGGGCACCGTGAAACAGAGTGGTCCATGGCAATCCCTGCACTTGAGTTTTCAGTCATGGAGGGCCCAAGGCAGGAAAAGATAAAGCATGATGGGAGAGAATATGTGCTGAAAGCTAGATGAATGACATGAGAAAGGTGTGAAATAACTGAGGCAGGGGAGCAGCACAGTTGGAAAGACTGGGGTGATGCCCATGGGAACAGTGAGCAGGCCCTGCCTCAGACGACTGCTCAGCTAGCCCAAAGGAGGCTAAAAAGGAGACTCAGTCCTCTGGCCTTGAGACCAGTGGTGGTCTCGGGAGGCTCTGGCGAGTACTTGCTTCCAGTGCAGATTCCTGGGCTATGCTGGAGGCTCTGATTAGGGAGCCAGGAAATGAACCTCCTTCAGCAGCCCAGGTACAGTCACTTGAAAAACAATGACCTAGTTTATCCCACTCCTATGGCTGATTTCTCAAATACTTAGAAAGGGTCTCTAATTTCAGAAACACCCACAGGCCTCAGTTTCCTCCAGTCCTATCTCCTGAGCGTCCTGTTGAGGACCCACTGACGTTCTCAGCTTGCTTCTTCTTCAAAAACCCTGTTATCTCTCCAGATGCAACTGACCTGAGCCTACCCCCGTGGCTTCCCTTGGACTCACCAGGGTTTATAACAACATGGACTTTTTAGGAGGTAGGGGAGCAATAGCTTTAGAGTAGGCAGCTAGGAAGCTGGGCAACGCCCGTCAGAGCTCAGCTTCCAGCAACAAATGACAGCTTACTAACCCACCCCTGTCTCTTTCATCATGTTTCCCTTGATCCTGGTGGGGACAGAGTCATAAGACATGAGGAGTTGTCACTGTTAAACACCACATTTCCTCACCTCGAAGAAGCCATCAAAATAAGGTACACAGTCAATTTAATAACAGATTGTCAAGGCAAAAGACACACTGTCATATGGAATTTGTACATCAAGTATAAGATCCAGACCGTTTCAGTAATGGCAAAGTATGGGGAAAAGCCTCTTCGGTGCAACTCTCTCCGGCCAGCCTTCCTGTCTCACTTCGGTGGTGGCCTCGCAGGCCATGACTCACGCTTCTGCTTTATGTTGCAGTGGTTTTTATTAATGCGCCACCTGCTCTGGACTATACTCTTCTTTGGGTCAGGGTCACAATCAGCAAACTTAAAAAGGAACCTCCCAGGCTCATCTCTACCTGCCAGATTTAGTTCAACAGGTTTCCAAAGACAACCGAAAACAAGGCAAGGCCCCCAGATGGTCTTGTGAGTACGCTTTCTGCATCTGAAAAGGATCTCTCACTAATCCATCCAACTGGAAGGACAGTTCCAACAAGCCCATGCTATGCAGGGGACAGCTGGGTGGAGGGGACACCACTGGTAAACGTCCAAGGTCATCTTTGTATTATGATTATGCAGTCCCTTGCCTGATTCAGGGACATATGTTTTCTTTTAAAAAAAAATTAATGGAGTTTATTTTTTTAATATTTATTTATTTATTATGTATACAATATTCTGCCTGTGTATATGCCTGCAGGCCAGAAGAGGGCACCAGACCTCACCACAGATGGTTGTGAGCCACCATGTGGTTGCTGGGAATTGAACTCAGGACCTTTGGAAGAGCAAACAATGCTCTTAACCTCTGAGCCATCTCTCCAGCCCTGGAGTTTATTTTTTATAAAAGATTAGGGATTATTGAAAAGTTGACTGGAAAGCATGGAATATCCCCCACATATTCCTGCCTTGGCCTCTACAGTTCCCAAAATTAACATGCTGCCTTTGTTAAATTTGGTAAAGCAATATCACTATGTTATCATTAACTAAATGGGGCTTAAATAAGGACTCACTTCCTGTGCTGTCCAGTTCTAGGGGTCTTGACAGATCTACAAGGGCATGTGTCTGCCACCACAGCATCATGCAGAAGTGCAGATCTTAGCTCTAACAATCCCCATGGCTCGCCTACTCTTTCCTCCCTCCATCACCCCAAACATGCTGCAGCCCCTGAAATTCCCTCAATTTCTATACCTTCTCCTTTCCCAGAATGTCCAATAGGTAAAATTACACAGAATGCAGTCTTCTCAAATTGGCTTCTCAGTAATACTGAGGTCACTTCATACTGTTTTGTGGTTTGATGGATCATTGCTTTTGATTACTGATCAGTACTGCATTACAAGAAGGGTCTGAGAGATATTTTGGTTACTTCCAGTTTGGGGCAGTTATGAACAAAGCTGGGTTAAGTACCTGGATATAGGCGTTTATGTGGAAATAGTTTTCAGATCATTTGGGTAAATATTAAGGAGTATGACTGCAAGACCCCACGATAAAGCTATGTTTTGCTTTACAAGAAACTGCTCTACTCGCTCCCAAGTTAGCTGTAGCACTTTTTTGCTGCCGCCATTGTTCCACGTCTTTGCCAGCGGCGGGTGAGTAGTGGTTTCACTGTTTTAATTTGCATTCTCTGGTTATATATGATTCCATTTTCTTCATAGGCTTAACCTCCATACACTGATTTGACGGTCGATCCAGATACTCCCTTTTTAATTAGACTGGTTTCTTCGCCCTTGTTTTATTTAAGTTTAAATGTATAAGTGTGCTGTGTGTGTCTATGAGCAAACGCCACAGGTATTCAGGTGCCCTCGGAGGACAGAAGAGGGTATCAGATACAAAGTGCCAGGCAGTTGTGAGCTGCCTTATGTGGGTTATGGAAAATGAATTCAGGTCCTCTGGGAGAGCAGGACGTGCTCTTAACCACTGACCATCGCTCCAGTCCCTCCTTTACTTCCTTATGGATACAGTTCTCTTACCAGCTGTTTCTCCAAGGTGCTGGCTTGTCTTTCCATCGTATCTTATTTTCTTAAGCATTCGGAAAGTGGCGACCACAACAGACAGGGTTAGGCCAACTCTAACTATCATCAGCACTTACTGGGTAGCCTTGTATGGCAGCTCACACTTTCAGACTTGCCCTGGGTTGTGAATACACTGGAAAGAACCCTTCATTAGCATGAAAGGGAAAACTGATTTTGCCATGGCCACTTTTGAAATGTCTAATCATTCTTGAGTGTGTGGAGTCTTTTGGAATGTTTGGTTATTAGTGCCTTGTCTTTTTTTGACCTTTGCATATTTGTTTAACAAATGTTAGCGTTCTTGTTCTTAGAGGCACCTGGGCTGGGGATGGCCCCTTGTTTGGAAAGCAGCTACATTACCTCTCTCGCATGTCATGGGCACAGTGTGTCTCAGTTAGGGTTGCTATAGCTGTGATGAAACACCATGACCCAAAGTGACCTGGGGAGGAACGGGTTTATTTAAATTACATACTATGAACCACAGCCCACTGAAGGAAGCCAAGGCAGGAACTCAAACTGGGTGGAAAACTGGAGGGCAAGAGTTGATGCAGAGGCCATGGAGGAGTGGGGCTGACTGCTTGTTCTTCTTGTCTTGTCCAACTTGCTTTTCTATTGAACCCAAGACCACCAACCCCAAGCTGGTTCCTCTTACAATTTACTGGGTCCTCCCCCATCAACACTAAGTGAGAAGATGCCCCAGAGGCTTGCCAATAGCTTTGATCTTAAGGAGGCATTTTCTGAATTGAGGTTGACCCTAGCTTGTGTCAAGCTGACATAAAAACTAGCCAGGACATAATGTCATGAGGCGGACCAGCAAACTCTCTCAGGCTATGGCCTGCCATTCAGAAGGCCTTGGTACAGCCCTCTAGACACCTGGACTCCGGCACCGCATGTTTTCCTCTTCTCCTCGGTTTTCACTTCGGGTCTGATACCTGCTTTCAACTTGGATTTTGACCCATTTTGCTTCTGATCCCAGGAGTACCTGGTACAAAGACAAGACACCCTCAGAAGTCCTCTTCCTAGAGAGGATGTTTCCCATAGCTTCCAAGACCTCTTAGATGGGATCAAAGAGATCCACAGGAGAACAGAAAGTCTCCTTCCTTCCACTCATCCACCTGAAAGAACGGTGTTATTGCAAGGCTTTAAGTAGCAAGTGCCAAGGAGTCCTGTAGGCAGTAAATATAGTTTGTCATCTAGGAGCCTTGTATTCTGACTCAAATTATTCCCACACCCCACTTTCCTTGCCTATAATGAAAGGCAGACAAGGGGGAGAAAGAGCCTCGCTTTCCAAGGTGCGGTCTCTGGACCAGTGGTGGCAGGAACACCACCTGGTGCTTGTTAGAAATAAGGATTCCCAGATTCTATCCCAAACCAAGTGAATCCAAGATCCGTGCCTTGACAGCATCTGCAAATGTATAATCTGTTGCAGCTGGCAAAGCACCAGGGTGCATGACCTTCAAATTCTCTTAGTTCTATGCTTTGACAATCTATAACACTACTGTCAGGAGGCAGCTGTTTGGAGGTCCCTGGGAGGCTGCTGGCTGACTGGCCCTGAACAAACCTGAGGGCACACCCACACACACCCAGCAATTGGGATCTCATGCCAGGCATCCGGTCATGAAAAGCCACCACTGGATCGGTGGGTCAGTATGACCTCTAGGTCACGCTGCTCGCCTACCAGGGAAATAGCTTGAGTTGTCATGAAGGATCTCAACCCTGAGGTGGAAGCTGGGGGCGGTGGCCATGTGTGGTGAGTTTTGTTAGTCAGTGTGGGCTTCACTCAGAGACCTTGCTTCTCATCATGTGACCGGGTTTAGCTGCTCGGTTTGCCCGTGAGCTGGGCAACCAGAGTTAGAGGGAAAGATAGGAATTAACAAGGCTGGGGATAGGGATAGTGGGAGGGCTTTCTGCTAAAATTTATTCCCTTGAGAACAGATCTTTGTGTGTCAAACACCTATATTTTCATGTAACTGATCAACTGCCTGGCAGAAGGGCATCAAAGAAGAACACTGCCGTGGGGCTCAGCAACATGGGCTCCAGCGTGACAGACAAGCCTCCCCTGTCTTTGGATCTTAATGTCTGCTCCCGTAAGGAGTAGATTAGATTCATTCATTCACATGACTGAGCCTCCAGGACATGCCTGCCAGGAGGCTAGGTTCTGGGAACACTGAATATTTATAGAGCTGACCGTTTGGATACTTTTACAAAAAACTTCTTAGTTCAAATATTTTCTTATTTTGTGTGGTATGTATGAAGTGTGGGTGTGTTCACATATATGTGGCACTGTGTGTGTGTGTGTGTACATGCATGTGTGCACATGTGCATGTGGAAGCCAGAGGTCAACCTTGGGTGTCATTCCTCAGCAGACACCCACCTTCAGAGACAAGGTCTCTCTCTGGCACTTTGGGCTGTTTCCATCTCCCCAGAGTTATGATTACTTACAAGCATGTATTACTATGCCCCTTCTTAATATATAGGTATTGGGAATCAAACTTAGGTCTTCATGCTTGCATAGTAAGTGTTTTTATTGACTGGGGTATCTCCCCAGTTCCTCAAATAGTCTATCTTTAACATTTAAAGAGACTTATTTATTTTTATGGGTGTTTTACCTGTGTGCATATCTGTGCACCATGTGTGTGCAGTGCCCACAGAGGCCAGAAGAGGGTGTCGGATCCTCTGGAATTGGAGTTAGACAGTTGTGAGCTGCTATGCAGGTTCTGGGAATCAAACATAGATCCTCTGTAAGAGGAGCCAGTGTGCTTAACTACTGAGTTGTCGCTCTAGTCCCTCAAATATTCTACTTGAAGGTAGGCTTTGAGCTCAAATTGTGTGTGTGCAGGGGGTGCACTTGTGCCAGGGGTGCACGTGGAGGTCAGAGAACAACTCGTGGAGTTGCCATTTTCCTTCTGCCACATGTGTCCTTGGTGGCAAGGACCTTTATTCATGGAGCCATTTCACTAGCCTGACACAAATTTCATCTGTTTCCTTTTATGTTGTTAATGTGCTACTAGTAAATTTCGAATTGCATCTGTGGCTTGAGTTACACATCTCTTGAATACCGCTGACCTCACAGAAATTAGAGTGGGCTTCTGCTGGGCTCTGGTAGTGTACGTGATGTGTTGGGAAGAAAATAACCACACTTGGGCTCAAACTCAAGAGAACCCACTGGGAGGCAGGACCGAGGAGGAGGAGAAAGGAAAGCAACATGGTGGCTACAGTTAATAATCATGGGTTGGACATGTGAAATTTCTAGGAAGGTAGAGTCTAAGTGTTCTGAGCACAAAGGAATAAGTAGGTGGGGTAGTGAGTATATAATTTAGCCATTCCATAATGTGTGCATATTTCAAAATATCATGTTCATATGATAAATGTGTATAATTTTAATCAATTAACAAAACAAGTAGAAAGGGAAGGGGAAATCAGGTGTGTAGGGTCCATGGGAAGCCTTAAGGAGGAGGCCAGGAAATCATGGGCAGCTGTATTAGTCAGGGTTCTCCAGAGAAACGGAACTGATAGAATGTATATGTATATATTTATATATTTTTTATTAGAGTGGCTTACAGGCTGTGATTCAGCTAGCAAACAATGGCTGTTTCCCAAGGGAAAGTTCAAGAATCTAATAGCTGAGTCCACGAGATGTCTCAGCTGGTCTCCAGTATAGGCTGTAATCCTGAAGAAGCTGACCCTAATACCAATGAAGGAATGAACTTGCCAGCTAGAGTTGAGGGTTTCCTTCTTCCTTGTCCTTTATATAGGCTGCCTCCAGGAGTTGGCTCCACCTCAAATGATCTGGATTTAAGGTGGATCTTCCCAACTCAAACGATCCAATCAAGAAAAATCCCTCCCAGGTGTGCCCAGCTGCTGGGGGTTAGTTAATTCTGCATATGGTCAAGTTGACAACCAAGAATAGCCACCACAATGGGCAAAGGACAGATCCCATGGGGTGTACCAGCTCCTTAAGAGATGGGTCTATGAGTCTCCCATCATGCCTTGCATACAGCAGGTACCTAAAGGCTACTTGTTCTTTGCAAGGAGCTAGGGGCCAGAGGAGAAACAGGAATAATAAGTCAGAATGAACATAACACTCTTTAAAGAAGTGAACTGTCTCACTGCACTGGGGAGGGGAGGCTTGTGTATCCAGGAACCTAGGAGAGGACTGGCCTAGACAGGACAGCAGCTTAGCATTGATAGGATACATCACAAAACTACCTCGGACCTTTTTTCTGGGCCTCCAGAGCTCATGTCCTCATGTTTCCATATACACAGTACAGAAAGGCTGGCCATTGACAGCTGTGCTTGAACACTGTGACATGCACATCTTGACAGCCCTAAACACTTATTTGAATAGATCAGCGCATTTCTCATCCCTGACCCAGTACCCAGATTCATGTCAGCTATGGAGGCTACAGAGATAATTGAGACCCTATCCTTGCCATCACTTTGAGAAGGACAAACTATGGTCCACAGGTTAAAACCAGGCCACTGTCTGCTTTTGTAAGTAGTATTCTATTGGAAGAGAGTGATGTCCAATCTTTGACATATTGTCTGGTTGCTTTTGTATTGCAAGTGTATATGGTGATAGAACCTATATGGCCCATAAAACCAAAACTATATTTACTATCTGTCTCTTTTCAGGAAATGTTCGCTGACCCCCATCTTAGAGTAATAAGCAAAGAATGACTAGATAAGAGAGGGCCGGACAAAAGGATAATATCAAACAGGGAGCCACAAACTGTGTCTTGGAGGAACACAGCTGGCTCAGCAGACAGCAGGGAAAGGAAAGCACAAAGGACTCCGTGACTGCAGACCACTGTCTATGTGAATACACAGGGTCTGGTCTGGGTAGAGCCCAGCAATCCTGCATCTGTGCAGTCCCCTCCTTCTCCCTCTGTTCGGGACGATGACTTTAGACCTCCTGCTCTCCCTTCATAGCTGAGAAGCTTCTGTTCACACTTTCAGCTGGTGACTTTTCTTCTCCCTGGGGAAATCAAGGCAATCACAAGCAAACGCAGGCTGCCTCTTGCTTGCTACCGTTCTGCACCCCTATTGCTTGGGGATTAGACTCCACCCATGTCCTTCCCTACTTCCTGGTGGCTCAGTTCTCTCCTCTATCTTTCTTCATGCCTGTGTTATCAGTTTCTTCCTCTCCATTAGACTGATCCAAGGTGCTCCCAATATGGTACCTTAGTTCTCCCATCCTCAGAGCATCCCCTGCGTTGCTTAGCAGCCTCACCTCCTCTGCTGCATCAGAGCACATTGATTTGGAAAGGTTTGCCTATGTGTGGCCTCCATTCCTGCTCTGTTGGCTCTCCCCTTTTATTCTACTGTATCAGTCTTGTGCTCTGCTGCCTCAAAACCAATCTTGTCACCAATGACCTACTTATTAAATCCACTGTCAATTACTGATCCCTGATGTATCTGACCTCCTAGCAGCAACTGGCCTGGTGAGTGTGTCTTCTCCAGGAGCTGCAGCCACATCTCCTTCCTTCTCTTTTAACACTTTATGTGCTCATAGGATGCATTCTCTCCTGGGGTTTATCCTGCCTTTGCAGGCCACTCTTCCTCTTCTCTCCCACTTCTAAATGCTCACTTTTCTCCATCATTCATCCAGAAGTGTCACCGAGACTCAAAATATCTCAGCACTGTCCAACAGAACTTCCAAGAAACTGGGAACATTCAACACGGGTGCTGTTCAGTATGGCAACCCCCGACTCCCAGGCCATCACATGTGGCTACTGAGTTCTGGAAATGCAGTAGGTCTAACTGTGGAACTCCGTTGTATATTTTATCTCATTCTGAAATTCAAGAGTCATGTGTGGCTGGTAGTTACTCTGTTGGACAGTGCAGATAGACGTGATGACGGCACATATTTGGCCTCAGTTGCTGACCTTACCTCCAGAGTGCCTACTGAACATCTGCATTTAGTTGCCTAACAGGCAGGCACCCATTGCTATTCCCATATTATTAATGCCAACTACAACCTTCCAGTGACTCAGGCCCAGGGGCCTTGGAGTTACCCCGGTTCCTCCTTCCTTTCATCCCCACATCCAGTCTGTTAGCAAATCCATCAGTTCTTCTTCCAGAGTATATCCAAAATCTTATCATTGGTCACCCTTCCCCCATCCTGGCTGAAGTCTCACTGTCTCAGACAGAACTGTAAGAGATGTTCCAGCCTATCCTAACTCCACAGACTATATTCATCCTCCACGTAAGAGGCATCCTTGGAAAACCTGAGCCAGGCAAGTTACTCCCTTGTCTACCTTGGCCAGCATGTGAAGGCCTCCGTGTTCTGCATCTTGCCCTTCGGCCTCTCTCATTTCTCCTGCGTTTCCTTTTCTAACCACACTGATTCCTTTCTTCAGACATGCCGAGAACACTCCTCCCTTTGGGCCCCTTCTGTGTCTGAAATATTCTTCCTTTGGTGTCCATAACTTATTTCCTTGCTTCCTTCAGGTCTTTGTTCAAAAGTCACCTGAATAACAAGATCTTCCCTGTCAGCTATAATTAAATCACCCTGCCTATGTTTCCTGTATCCTTCGTTTCTCCTCATAGCAGTTCTCACCATCTGTATACTATATACAATAATTATGCACTTATTACCCCAACACAGACTAAAGTATAACCTCCACGGAGCAGGAGCTTTGGCCTCACAGTTCTACTTACCACCATATTCTCAACACTCAGAACAACAGGCTCTTAGGAAACTTACATTGAATGAATGCATTATGGGGGTAAGAGGGTACAGGAAGGTGGAGAAGTTAAAGGGGTTCATAGCTCACAAAGAGACCAAGTTCAGGGACACAGCATATGGGGTCTGGATATGGACAGAAAGTCACTGCAGATCCTTTAGCCACCCCACCCACCCCTCCATCCTAGGGGCTTCTTGCAGTACTGCTGACATGCTGTGAGCCTCTATCTTTATTCAGTAGAAGAAGGCTCAACTCTGCTTGCACATAGAAAAATGCTCTATATGTTCCAGTAGCCTGAGCAGTTCCCGCTTTCTCCTTTCAGTGGAAGGCGGAGCCTGGAGTGTGACAGTGCAGTCCCAGGCTCTTACTCCTACCCCCAGTCTGAGTGTGCATCTGGCCAGAGCAGGGAAGCGATGATGCTCCTGTGGGGTGCTTTTCTGATGCTCTACCACCTACAGAAGGCAATGGAGTCATGGCTAACTCTCATTATCAACTTGACTGGATTTAGAATCACCTAGGGGGCAAAGCTGAGAAGAAGCAAAGACTGAATAGGATGTGAACCATCTCATGGACCAGGGTCCTAGACTGTAAAACAAAGGGGAAAAAAGGAAGCCAGCTATTGTAGGCATTGTTCTATTGTTGTGTAAAGACACCATGACCAAGGCAACTTATAAAAGGAAGCCTTTGATTAGGGTAATCTTGATTACAGATTCAGAGGGTTAGTACATGGCCATCACAGCAGGGAGTGTGGCAGCAGGCAGGTTAATATGGTACAGAAGACATAGCTAAGTACTTACATCCTGACAGCAGCCAACAGACAGAGTGTGACTGAGCCTGGCAAGGGCTTTTGAAACCTCAAAGCCCACTCTCAGTGACACACCCACTCCAACAAGGCCACACCTCCTCCTAATCCTTCCCAGACAGTTCCACTAACTGGGGATGAAGCATTCAAACATATGAGCCTATGGGGGCCAATCTTAATTCACCATGTTCTACTTCCTGGCCCCCATAAACTTGTAGTCATATCATAATGCAAAATGTAGTCAGTCCAATTTCAAAAAGCCCCACATTCTTTCAGTCTCAAAACTATCTAAAAGTCCAAAGTCTCTTTTGAGACCTGAGGCAATCTTTTCACTGTAATGTCCTGCAACAGCCAGTTATATACTTCCAACATACAGTTGCACAAGACCGTTCAAAAATTGAAGAAAGGGGGCATAGTGAAGAAATGTAACACCAAAGTAAGACTGGAACCCAGTAGGGAAAACTCTAAATTCTATATCTCTATGTCTAAGGGCTTATTGGATGGCTCTTTCTGTCTCCCACTCCTTCCAGCTTTGCTGACTGTAATGTGCTTCTCTCTCTTGGGCTGGTTCCACACCCTGTCTGCAGCTTTCCTTAGCAGGTACTCCATGACTCTGGCATCTCCAACATCTTAGTGTTTCCAACAAAATCCAGGCTTTACCTTCACAGCTTCCAGCAATGGCCTTTTGGGGCCTATTACGCAGGTACTCCCCTGTCAGATACGTGGTCTCAGTGGCTTTTCTTGATTATGGAGGAAAATTCCATAACCCCTTTCTTATACTTTTCTTGATGAAGCCAGAACCACATGACTGCCAAGTTCTGCTGCTTGCTAGGGCTGGAACCTGGCCCTCTCCTTGAATTACATTTGCATAATGTAATTATACTGTATACGTAAGTATATGTATTGTATATGTAATACATTTGGTTTGGTGATGCTTTCTTAGATAAGCTTTGCTTTTCACAAGCTGGAACCTTAGTTTGGTGGGTCCTGCCCTGAGGACACCACTCTCTTTATTAGATTTGGCATCAGGTCTTTAAACGTCTCATCTCTTTGGGCATAGGACTGGGATCCAACACTACATTTTTTTGGTTCTCTTTTTCACCTCAAATTGTGCATTTTGTATTTCCTTTGCGCTGCTTGCTCCTTTTCAGTGTAGATCCCCACAAGAGTGGGCACTAATTACTATGGAACACAGTCAGTACTAGGCTCTCCTGGAATCTCCTCTGCCAGCATTAATCCAAAACTCTCCCATTTAGCCTCCCAGCCGATTTTTAGGACAAGGGCAGAAAGCGGCTCTACTGTTTGCCAAAATATCACAAGAATAGTATCTAATATCAGGCCCCTCTGAAACCTCTTGAGTTGGGCCTCCACAGTGCACACTGTTTTCAGCACCACTGTCTTCCATGCTCCTACTAGTAGGGTCCACTGTTGCAGAAGCTCCTTCTGCTTCTTCAGCAAATAGCCGCTGAAATACCAGCCCATTGGGGTGTGATCTCTCTCCCTTTAAAAAAAGCGGCCACTGCCCTCTGCTCGCTCTCTGGCTTCCGGCTCCACTTCTGGCGTCTGGCTCACTTCCCTTCTTCCCAGCATTCTGTTCGGTCTACTCCGCCTATCTAAATTCTGCCCTATCAGGCCAAGCAGTTTTCTTTATTAATTAACCAATGAAAGCAACAGATAGAAAGAAGACACTCCCACATCAGTCCACTAAGCCCCTCTTACAGCATTCAACTGCTTCCCTAATCCAAAGTCCCCAAATAATCTATATTTCTCCAAACAACAGCATGGTCA
This sequence comes from Microtus ochrogaster, assembly GCF_000317375.1. Lineage (NCBI taxonomy): Eukaryota > Metazoa > Chordata > Mammalia > Rodentia > Cricetidae > Microtus > Microtus ochrogaster. The sequence continues at coordinate 49,522,212 of NC_022012.1, read as the reverse complement.
GGCCTGTTACAGCAACACCCCAGTTTCTGGTATCAACTTCTGTCTTAGTTACTGTTCTATTGCTGTGAAGAGATATCATAACTAAGAAAACTTATAAAAGGAAGCATTTGATTGGGAGCTTGATTATGGTTTCAGAGGATTAGTCCATGACCATCATGGTGGGGAGTGTATCAGCAGGCAGGCAGGCATGGTTCTGAGCAATAGCCTTAGCAGTGGGCAGCAAGCAGAAAGAAAGAGACTGGGCTGGTGTGGGCTTTTGAAGCCTCAAAGCCCATCCCCAGTGATATGCCTCCTCCAACAAGGTTACACTCCCTAGTCCTTCCCAAACAGTTCCACTAGCCAGGGATGAAGCATTCGAACAGCAACGAGAAATGCAAAATAATGTTAAGTGAAGGTGATGAAGAGGGAGAAAGGACATTCCTTCCATGTATAGGTCTGGCCAGGGGTTCTAGAAGCACCAGGTCTGGCCTTCTATGGATATGAATGAGACATGGGTATTGAGTTGAGGTGCTTTAATACTGTAAGAACCCTAAGATGTCACCAAGGGACTAGTCCAACTGTCTCACTTCATGGATAAAGAAACCAGGGCCCACAGTGGGGTAGTGACTTCCTAGAGACTACAGAACCAGGACCAGAGTCGGGTCTACCTCCTACCTCTTCATGACAGGTTTCAAGAAAGACTGTGTTCTTTGGACGCATTTCTCTGAGCACATCTTTTAGATCTGGTCCACCTTCCTGTTTTATCAAATTGCTGGTTCCTGAGTCTAACCTAGGCTATTCCATAACAGGAGGAGCCTGTGCAAACATTCCTGATATGTACCTTACCCTCTGTGCCTGGAAATAACATTCTGAGTCTGACCCTTATGCAGAGGATGGAAATTAGAGGACTAATTTAGTTGTCATGGCAACCCTGAAGCTCTTGTACTAGGTACTTCATCCTGTAGTGATGGTTGCTAGATCCCCGATCTGTTGCTGACCAACTGTATGATCCTGGGAAAGACCTTAATTCATCCACCCACCCATCCATCCATCTATCCATCATGTAATGACATCCAAAGGAATTTGTACCAGCTTGCAATACAAAATAAAACCATTAAAAGAAAAACAAAAGCCCAAAGCCATGCTAGAAGTAGAGAGTACAGAAAAAAAATCCCAAGGCAAGCATTGAACATAGATTATTTGATCAACAGAAAAACAAGAATACTTTAAAACATGAGCTAATACAGCTATTACAACTAAAAATTAAATTCAGTTGAGGCTAAGATTCACATCTGTCCTGCAAGTCTCACTTGATGGAGGCTAAGCAGGACATCTACTCTGCAGTCTTTGCCCATCTCCTCCCACAGTGGCAACAAAATGACTCACTTGTGGCCACAAACTTTAGCCCCAAGTTCTTTGAATTGGAAGAAAGAGCTGACAGTCTGGTGTTAGTGACAGCTATGCATCCAGTTCATTCACCAAAGACTGAGACCCACATTAGGCAGGACAACCTGCCAGTGTCCTTAAAGCCCTTTCAAGGGCAGCTGCCATGAAGTCAGGGGCAGTAGAGCATCATGGGAGCCCAGCGGATGGAGCGAGCTTTCGAGAAGCTTTTGCTTTATATTTATGATTGTAAGTCTAGCCTTTAAAGGCTGAGCCATCTCTCCAGCCCTCGAGAAGCTTTTGGAAAAAACTTTTTAACAGGACTTTGAATGAAGAGTCAGAATTTTTTCACTTGCTATTCTTGAGACTACAGACTTACTATGTAGTTCTGGCTGTCCTGGAACTCACTAAGTAGACTAAGCTGGCTTTGAACTTATCTAGATCTGCCTGCCTCTGCCTCCAAAGTGCTGGGAATAAAGGCGTGTGCCACTACATCAAGTCAGGATTTGAATTATGAACGTCATCGCTTTACATGGTGAAAACAATATGGGTGGGTCTACAGTACAAAAAGGGACAGGAGGCAACCACTTAGGCCATTTTACAGCACTTCCTGCCCCTCCAGGATGGGGGATGTGGTTGCTGCATCCCTTTCTCTATCTCTCCGAGGGAAACAGGAGAGCAGAGTGTAGAGAAGATCCCAGAGACAAAGAACCTGTACCAATCCCAACACTTCTATTTTCTAACTACATGACACTGGGCCACGACTTTGCCTCTCCATACCTCAGTTTGCTCACCTGGGAAATGGAAATAAGAACCTCACTCTTAGCATTGCTATAAATAGAGTAACCTGTCAAAGTCAGGACAGTGGCTAGACCTAGCACTGGCCCATGAAGGATTACTGTTCTACTGTTCCTATCATTTCTAGCATTCCAACTTCAATTAGCTATATTAATACTTTTTCACATGTCAACATCTAAATCATTTAGACTCTTCTGAAATTGGACTTTTATATATGTTGCAAGACTGCTAATACGTTGGATCTGAACTGAAGACCAACAAATAGCATTTAAGTTATTATATTCCCTGCAGAATCAGGTAGTAAATCATGGCAGAAAGTAATACAGCACTGTGTCATTAAACCCCGGCATCATCAGACAGAGGAAGTTTAACTGCATGTTTCCTTTCCCTCACATTGCATCACAACGTTCAGAACTGTACCACACTGTGTCTATGTGTGGGCACACAGGCATGTGTGGTCTATATGACAGGTGTGTACACAGGAGCAGAGGAGAATGTCAGGCATCCTGCTCTATCCCTCATCTTATTCCCTGAGACAAGGTCTTTCCCTGAACCTGGAGCTCTGTGTTTTTGTTTCTGTTTATTTGTTTGGCCCATCCAGCAAGCTCCAATAATCCTCCTATTTCCACACCCTCCCTCCCTCCCTCCCAGTTTCTGGATCACAAGTGCTTCTGTCAACATCCAGCTCCTTATGTGGTTATAGAAGATCTGAACCAGGGTCTTTATCCTTGTGAAGCAAGCACTCTGACCCTCTAGAGACAGCTCTTTAGCCTCCAACAGAAGCTCCATTTTAACTTGCTTCAAATTTAGTCTTCAGTGTCTCCCACAGGTTTTCCTTCTATCCTTCAAAGGTTTCTTATTGATTTTTTTCTTATGAAAAATAGAAACAGATGTTTTTAAAAATGTAGTATGATCATCAAAATATCTAATTTTCCTGTTAAGTGGTCAATGTCAAAACATTGCTTTGTGGATCTATTTGCTGATCAACTGTCATCCTAACCTGGATCCATGTTCTGTTTTTTATAAATTCTTTTGTCTTCTTCACCGCACTCATTTTATTTTTGTTGGAGTATAACCTCAAATAAAACTGTTTTTGGCAAATTAAATGGAAAGGAAAATTTCCGAGTTTTTGCATACTGAAATGACTCCATTTTGCATTTGTCTTCTCCAGTTTTTCTCTTTCTACTCCAATGCTATACTCTCCACTTCCTGCAATGAAAGTAATCTTCCTGTGTTTGGTGGCAATTACCAAACCCAGCGACATTTTTAATCCCACTCATATCTGTAGAAACTGACATTGTTGATAATCCCGGGATTCTTAAAATTCCCCATTTGGTTGGTTCTTGATGGATTTATACATTCTTTGTTCTTTTCCTTTGAAATCATTTCCAGGTGTTTGTTTCCTCTTCACAAGCCTCCAGTCCTGCTATCCTTTAATGCCCCACCTCTGCCCACGGATGGCCGTTCCCTACACAGGCTTTCTGAAATGGCTCAGCTAGCACAATGGTCCTAACAACCATCTATATAGTGACACAAAGCATCAACCAATGACACAGCCTATCCAAATGTGTGTGTGTGTGTTATGCATGTACACATGCCTATGCATGTATGTACGGAGGCAAGAGACATTGAGTATCTTCCTCCATAGTTTGCCTTCTTAATTTTTGAGACAGAGTCTATGTACTGAACCTGAAGCTGTCCAATTGACAAGACCTGCCAGTGAGCAGCTGGGAACTTCCCTGTCCCCTCCTCCCAGTGTTGGGGGTACAGGCATGCACTATCACAACTCAGCTTTCTCTATGGGTGCTTGGGATCCAAACTCAGGCCCCCATGCTTTCCCAACAAGTGTTTGACCCACTGAGCCATTTCTTAAGCCCCCAAATCTTAATTCATCATTTCACTTCGATTCCAAGTTTCTAATCCTTTGGCATTTTTAGTTTATGAAGTCATCATTCACCCAAACCTCCCCAGGTAAGAGCGTTGACAGTGTCCTCAACCTTTTCTCCATCCACACCCCCTGGCCAGTTACTAAAGCCTCTCTGAGCTGCAGCAGACATGATTCTGGAATTTCACTCTCTCTGTTCACGCTGTTCCTTTAATTCCAACCCTATTGCTTCTTACTCGACTACTGGGCCCTGTGCCCCCAGCCTCCTCTGTCCATCTGTCCTTCCTTCAGCAACTTATCTCCTCTCCTCTCCTCTCCAAATCTGTTGACCATTTATTTTAATCAAGATCCCAACTGGCTCCCAACCGCTCTTAGAAAAATGATGAAACTCTTTAGTTTTATACACAACATTTTGTGGTTTCTCTCTGCCTAGTTACATAGCCAACCCCCATTGTCACCTTAACCTCACACATCCCACAACTATAGTGAGAAGATTGGAGGGGGGTCTTCCCAACCTCAATACACTGAACCCTCCATGTCTCTATAATTTTGTATTTACTGTTTTGTTCCTAACTTATTGATGGAGGAAGGTCATTGGTTAATTAAATAAAGAAGCTGCTTGCCCTGATAGGTTAAAACATAGGTGGGAGGAGTAAACAGAACAGAATGCTGGGAGGAAGAGGAAGTGAGGTCAGACTCGACAGCTCTCCTCTCGGGGGCAGACACCTCAGAGAGACACGATGCTCCACTCTTGCGGGCAGAGGCGAGAGCTCTGCTCTCTGAGGCACACGCAAGGAAGCTCCAACCCAGGATGGACGTAGGCTAGAATCTTCCCGGTAAGCCACCTTGTGGGCTACAGCAGATTATTAGAGATGGGCTAGTCCAGGTGCGAGAGCTAGCCTAAAAGAGGCTAGATAGAAATGGGCCAAGCAGTGCTTAAAAGAATACAGTGTCAGTGAAATTATTTCGGGTAAAGCTAGCTGGGTGGTGGGACACAGCCCACCACTCTTATTACAACAACTCATTGTGTGTATGGTCATGTGTTAGTGTGTGTGTACGTGTAAATGTATGTGGAAACCAGAAGTCAAGGCTGTGTTTTCTTTAGTTGCTCCTTCCCCTCATTTTATGAGGCAGGGTCTCTCACTTGTCCTAGAGCTCAGTGATTCGGCCTGATTGGCTGCCCTGTGAGTGCCAGAGACTGACTGGGCTCTGCCTTCTCAGCACTAGCATTATAAGCATTCCCCACAATGCCCAATTCAAGGAGCATATGTGGGCATCAGATGACAATGTGTTAGTTTTTTTTTTTCTTTCACCATGCTGGTCACAGGATCAAAATCAGGTTGTCAGGTTTGGCAGCAGGTGTCTTTACCCACTGAGTAATCTCACAGGCCCACACATATGGATCTGAACTCAGGTCCTTATGTTTACACGGCAAATTCTTTACTAACTAAGCCATCTCCCCAGCTCAGATGGTCCCTCCATATTTCTATGGTACCCTACTAATAACTTTCTACCATATTATATTATTGAGGCTTTTGTTTTCATTTTCTATAACTATGTTGTCAACTCCTAGGAAGCTGGGCCCCATCTTCACTTTTTATATACATTAGAGGATACATCTTAATGAATGCTGAAAGAGGGGAGGAAAAACACTTAGGAAGTGATTGTGTTCAAGGGGCAAGAAGAGGTGCCCTGATGAGGCTAACAAGGACCTATCCGGTCACAAAGGCCAAGGGGAAAGCATTTTAAAGAGACTGTCAAATGCTGCAGAGCATATAGATGCTATAGCTGTGAACAAGTCACCCATCTAGAGACCTGAAGGGCTTGGGGTACCTCCAGGACCAACATTCTCATAGCACAAGGACAGAATGGAAGAGACGGGAGGGTCTCAGCTAATGGGGCTGGGTTGGTGGTGAGGATCCCTCTGCTCTTCTACAGCACTGGGGAGTAGGCCAATTTTGGGGATTAGGTATTTGTTGAACCACTTTTCCCTTATTTGGCCACGTGACAGACATTTTAACATCTTTTCAAATTCCTTCAGGGGTTCCCTCTTTCTCCTGCCCTTTAAATGTCAAGGTTTCCAGGACTCTGTTTTTAGCTACTGTCTCTGCTTAATCTACACACAGGGTCCCATTCATTATGGCCTCGATGATGCCGCCTTCTTGATGTCCATCTGGCTGTACCTCTGTCCAGAGCCCTCCCAGCCTCAGAGCCCACTAAAACCATAAGTACCCGAGAGATACATCACCCTCAGCTGTTCTGAAGCCCAGCTCAGTTCCCATCACCGAAGGTCTCCTTCGGAAACACTTTCTCTATCAACAAGACCCAAACCACCAGTTTTCTCAACCCTTTCCTCTCCAATCTACTCTGAAGTCTTACCAATTCTATCACCTTAATAATCCAAAATCCCACAAAATCCCACCCCTCTTCCCGCCTCTCTTCCACTGCTGAGATCTAGACGAGCCGTTTCCAGTTGCACTGTCGCCATCTCTCCCGTCTACTCTGAATTCTCTTTTCTACCCTTTCCCATAGCATTTTCAAGGAAGTGTTTCTCTATTTTCTAAAAGCCAAAGAGTAATTTTTATGCAGTCACACACATTAGCAGTGTACAGCTCCATGAGTGTGAAGAAGGTTCCAATGCTGTTGAGATTTAAAGAATGGATGGACTGGGAAGGTTGCTTAGGGGGTAAAGCCCTTACCACACAGCATGAGACCCTGATTCAGATCTCTAAACCTCATATGAAACCAGATATGGGAGCCTATGTCTGAATCCCTGTGTTCCTGGAGCAAAGTAGATGGCAGGGATGGGAGAATCCCAGAAGTTCAGGGGTCAGCTAGCTTGGGGGACACAGCAGCAAACAACTCAGAGTCTATCTCAGATGAAGAGGGGGGTAAATACCAGCACCCAGGGTGGTTCTCCAACCTCCACATGCATGTCATGTCATGTGAATGCCTGTACTCATACGCAGGAAACACACACACAGAGAGAACAAATAAATAACACATTAAAACATTTCCATTTCCCAGAACGTTCCCTCATGACTCTTTGCCCCAACATTCCCAGAGGCAACTGCCATCCTGATTTCTAGCTCCATAGACTGGTTTTGTTGCTTTTGAACAGTTCATAGATGGAATCAGACAGGAGAGATTTTGTGTGGACGGCTGCTTTCGCTTCCTGCTAGCCTGTGCCTTCCACTGCACTCATGCACAACCGTATAGACGTCTACCACAGTTTCTTCTCCATCCACCTGCTTATGAAAAAACTCACCTATTTTCAGCTTCAGTTTTTCCAAAGATGCATTACGAACATTTTTGCATAGTCTTTCTTGGATATAGAGTGTCCACAGTTTGGAGTAAACATCCAAGGAGAACTGTCAGATTTTGAATGCGCTCATGCTTTGCTTTGTAAGAAGCTGCCAAACAGCTTTCTAAAATAGTTGCACCATTTTCTAACACACTAGCCATGTACGAGAGTTCGAGATGCCTAAAACAGCCTTGAAAATGCAAATCAAATCACACTATGGCTCTACCCTAAACTCCTCTCTCTGGCTTTTTCCAGGTGTTTCGGTTCCACAGGAAATAGGCCAGGTCCACCGTGACATAGTGAACAATGTCCTCATTCTCACTGTTGCTGTTTCTCTACCAGCTCCCTTTGCTCCAGGCTCACAGGCCGAATTCTCTAACTCACGAATTTTGCCCCGCCCTTTAAACTCTGTCTTGCTATGTAGCCCAGGATGGCCCAGAACTCATGCTTCTCCTGCTTCCGTCTAGAGAGTTCTGGAAAGAAAGTTCTTTCATGTCTCTGTGTGAAAGAGATTCCCTTTGCCAGGATGCCATCCCCCTTACCTTCATTCTAATGCCTGCCCGCCTTTGCAGAGGGGTTTTCTGATTATTTCACACACTTCCGTGACTTTACTCTGCTCCCCAAACATACAGAAACTCTACCAACATGCTCAACATGTCATAATACACTGTTTTCTTTCCTCTAACTGACTCTTAGAAGATGTCCTTTGTCCCTCCCTGTCCTTTATCATTGATGACTGACTACACCAGACAGACACCATGCTAGCAGAATAGCGCGGGATGAGAAGTTAAGACCTAATCCCTGCTCTCCTAAGACATTGGGTGGATGAAGGAGACAGTTGAGGGCCTGTCAGCGCTAGAGTGCTTGTCTAGCATGGATAAGACCCCAGGGTCGATCCCCAGCACCACAGAGACACAGAAGGCAGCCCAGTGACTGAGGAGGGAGAGCTGGAAACCAAGCTGTGTTCTGGACAAGAGAAGTAACAGATGAGGGCAAGGCAGGGTCTCATCAAAGAAACACTGTCTGTACTGGGATCTAAAGGAGATGTACTAGCTAATCAGGTGACATGCTGTGAACAGGAAAATAAAATTGAGCTGGAAGGAGAAGCTGAGGTGACCTGCATAAGGAAGAAGGCTAGGCAGGTATCAGAACAGATGTCATCAGGAATCTTGCTTGAGACCATGCCGTAAGACAACAGCAGTATCATCCCTCATCTAGCTCACTGGACTTGCCATTGTATTTGTTGGTGTTTACCAAATATATTATCTGTTCAATTAATGCATGTTAAAAGAGTTCACAAAGTTTGATGGGAAAAGAAGATAGGAGCAGCATCTTTCAATTTTATTGACTTAATGAATTGCATTTTTATTAGTTCTTTGATAGCACAGAGTCTTGCACAATGTGTTTTAATCACATTCACCATCTCAACAGGATGTTAAGTGGCTGCGGGGCTGAGCATGCTTTTAAGCAAAGGCACAAGTGGAGTTTGTTGAGAGACTACAGCCAACGGAGCGGTGATGGAAACATCGCACACAGGTTCTGCACAGAGGGAAGGGGCGGGACTGAGGGTACAAAGATGGTTAGTTCTGAGAGGGAAGAATGACTCTTCCCTTCGAAATAAGAGAAAAGGGTGCAACTGGGGGAGGGGAACACTGCAGAGACACATTACCTGATAGGAGGGATGCTCTTATAGCCATGTGGTCCAGGGGACATTTTCTTGAATCAGCCATTCCTCAGCCAGACTATTGACAGTGCTTGTAATCATCATGGGCAGATTTATGGGGCAGTGACTATAACTGGCTACATTGGAAGCTTTGGCGGTCATTCACCATCTAAGATCGACAGTAACCGTGCTGGGGACCCACACACTCAGGCGTAGGGACATTAAGAACCTTACACGGGACTATACCTATAGTGAGCGGCTGACCTGCAATTTGAATCAAGACTGTCCAATACCACAAGGGGCTGCAGCAAGTTGAGAGCCCAATCTCACTCCAGTATGGCTGGAATGTCATCGTGAGAGAGTGGAGGTAGTTTAAGGTGGTAAAGGCCCTATGTCTGTAGTGCGGATTTAACCTGCACAGAATCTCCTAGTGGGTGACAGGAGAAACACAGCAGTTTGATAGAGTTGAATATAATGTAATACCTGGTTGCAGAATGAATCAAAGTGGGGGGGAGGGAGCAGGGAGGGAGCGGGAAGGTTGTCCTAAGACCGCCCCCCCTACCAGCAGACACATATAAACTTTAGTACCAAATTCTTGCTTGTTGTTTATTCTATATATGTATATCTATGGTAAATGTTCACTTTTTTACTTAAGGAAGCACTTTTTGGTTTCCTTTTTGGCATATTAGAATTTCCCCCAAATCATTACTTTTGTGCTTTGAGAACATTATTAAGCAAAATAATGGTTATCAAACACCAACACTGCGATACTGAGACAATCACTCTGGTAAGCTTTACAGTTAAGAGACCAATGGCAGGGCAGCACAGGCAGTGTGAATAACAGGACAAAGGTTGCTTCACATCCAGGTTTGAATGTCATGTGATGTAAGAAATTTCATTGTGAGACTCAGAAGAGCATTCAATTAAAAACTACCAACTGTCCAGGCAGTTGTGGCACACACCTTTAATCCCAGCACTCTGGAGTCAGAGGCAGGCAGATAGATCTCTGAGTTCTGGGTCAGCCTGATCTACAGAGTGAGTTCCAGAACAGCCAGGACTACACAGTAAAACCGTGTCTCAAAAAAACCCAAAGACCAAAACAAACAAAAATTTACAGACTATTTATTTTCTGGGACTTCTCATTTACTATTTCTTTGACTGAGGGTAACTAAAATTACAAAATGTGAAACAGGAAACGAAGGGAAACAGTGCCCTTTCTTGCAAAGAGAAAGAACCCACACCAGTTAACTAAAGATGGGGTCAGTGACTTGTCCACACAGACAATGACACGGCAGGAGTGACATAAGAATGTGCATGGGAGCCTAGGCAGTTTGGATGCTCACCTTACTAGACCTGGATGGAGGTGGGTGGTCCTTGGACTTCCCACAGGGCAGGGAACCCTGATTGCTCTTTGAGTTGATGAGGGAGGGGGACTTGATTGGGGGAGGGGGAGGGAAATGGGAGGCGGTGGAGGGGAAGAGACAGAAATCTTTAATTAAAAAAAAAGCAAGAAAAAATAACCAAAAAAGAAAAAAAATAAAAGAATGTGCGTTCCTGAGCCACCGTAGAGCTCAGTGCGCAAATGCAAACAGCAGCAAGAAGCCAGGTGGTGCCGACCTTAGTGAATATGGGGGTGGGGTTAGGGAGAGTGATCCTTTAAAGAGAAATACATCCTGGCTGGAGAAAAGGAGCCAGTGGAATAATCCCCAAAATATCCACAGAGAACTACAAAGCAACCCAGGCCCTGGGCCAGGAGACAGGTGGTCATATCAGCAGAAACAGCAGGTGCTATGGACCTGGCTCCATCTGTAGAGAACAGTCCTGCTGGAGAAGTCTCAGAGAAGAAGGCAGGGGAGCTCAAGATGGGCAGCTCTCCCCAGTGTGGAACTGTGATCTTAACCGGAGACCGTACAGCCGACAGGGTGGTCTCGCTATTCTGTTCAGGCTTCCTTGCACTTTTACACTAACAAATGATGGATCCTTTACTTTGCCAGTCACTATAGATACTGTAAGTGTTCTAGCCTAGGACCTACAGTGAGCTGAATTGTGTTCCCTCAAGACGCATGTCCCCTAACACCTTGGAGGGTGACCCAACTTTAGAAATAGTGTGTGTGTGTGTGTGTGTGTGTGTGTGTGTGTGTGTGTATAGCACAGATGTAAACCATTACAGTAAGGCAACACTGAGTCAAGGGGGGGATACTAAACAATGACCTATCCTTATACAAAACAGACAAAGACACAGGAAAAAAAATCTCAGGCAAGCCAGAGGTAGAGAGGCTGGACCTAGGCAGCCACAAGCCAAGGCATACCTAGCTTTACTGAAAAACACAAGGAAGGAATCACCAAGAGAATGGGGAAGGTGTATGGCCCCAATCACACTTGACTTGGAACTTTCAAACTGTAAGGAGAAAACTCTTCCATTGTTTTATGCCCTTGGGGTTTGCCAAGCAATGTGAGTGATGTGTTTCACAGCCATGGCAGGAAAGAAGCAAAAAAGGCTGAGGTGGTTGGAAAGGGCACAGGAGAAGCCTTTAGGTAAATAAGCACCAGGAAAAACCCAAATAAACCCATACCCTAGATTCAGAGGGAGTGTGTGGTCCCCAAAGGTATACCGAGGGATCTGTTGCGACATTAAGTGGAATCTGTGCAGTAAAGGCTCGTAGTGTGACTTTAGCCTGATGCATTACTAAGAGTGTAGACTTCAGTTTGGGCGCTGCAAGGCTGAACCAATCTCACACAACTAATGAGGTCCCACTAATCAAATTTCTCAAATTCAAAAGAGAAAATGAGGCTGTTCATGTGTTTCTTCTGTATATGAGTAAGAAAACAAGTTTCTCTTTAGGTATCCCAAATGCTTATGTTGGCTACCAGGATCCCACGTCCAGACACCTGTAAGATGATAATGAGTCTAAATTATGATGAAGGGGCAGGACCTTGACCATGAGAATTCCCAGTGATGTTCCCCACCCAGTACCACAGCAGAAATTGTCTCCAGGCCTCAGAGTCTGTGGCATTCACTGCGGATTGATAGTTCTTTAGTTTTCCTGTGTTCTGGGTCCATGTGCCCACTTCTACCAAGGACCTGGCCTCTGTCAGGCCTCTGTTACAACTGCTCTAGGTTACAATTAGAATGCCCTGAACACGACATTCTAATATTACAAATCAGACCTCTTTGACGAAGGTTGCGGGCCCCTCCATTCCTGTAACCAGCATTGCCTACTTGGTTTCTTGTGGCACCTGCAAAGGCCACTGCCATATTGGTGGCTGAAAACAACAGGCATTTATTTATTGTCCCATGGTTCTAGAGGTCAGAAATGTATGTCAAGGTTGTTGGTAGGACTGGGCTCCCTCCAGACTCTGGGAGAGAACCTGGTACTTGCTCCTTCCAGCTCCTGGTGGCTCTGGTTGTTCCTTGGCGGTGTCTGCACCATTGCAATCTGTCCCCACAGCCACAATGCCATCTCTTCTGCATCAGAGCTTTGCATGCCTCTCTTCTAAAAGGACACTTCTAGTAGTATTTATGGCCCATCTGATAGTGCAGCATTCTCTCTCAAATCCTTATTTGAGCACATCTTCAAAGACCCTTATTCCAAATAAGTTGGAATCCACAAGTTCTAAGGACTTTATAATAATGCCTTCGTTAGAAAAGGAGCAGGGATTCATTTTTTAAATTCATTATGTTATGTAAATTTTGACATTGGGACCTTAACAGGTGTTGTCTATGCGTGCCATGGCATAGGTGTGGAAATCAGAGGACAACTTGAGAGAGTCTCTCCTCCTACTGTGTAGGTCTCAGGGTTTGTGTCTGTTCAGTACCTTCGCCTGGTGAGCCATCTCATAGTCCCCTTACGTGTTTAATATGCCCCTGGCATCTCAGACATACATGAGAATGAGTATATAAAACAAGGCAACTTAGTTCCAAATTTTCACCTTATGACCATTACACACTGTTGCCCCATTAGCAACTCCAAAAAGATACCCCTGAACTCCATACCACAGTCCCTTCAAACACCTGATGGGTTTCTTGTATGCACAATGTAGGGAAAGCTACCTGACACTGACTTCATCTCTTCAGGCTAACCTGTCACGAGCAGTTATAAGGCTTAATGCTATCTTTAAACGGGATATCAAATGATCGCATATGATTATATTTTGCTCTTAAATCATTTCTACTTCGCGCACACATGGTGTGCATGCATGTGTGTGCAGGTTCATGTCTATGCAGAGGCCAAATGACAATCTTTGCTGTCATTCTTTAGGCACCATCACTTTTAATTTTTGAGAGAGGATCTCTCACTGGCCTGGAACTCACCAAGGATACTGGGTTGGTTGGTCACCCAGCCCCAGGGATCTACCTCCCTCCACCTTCCCAGTGCTGAGATTTGAAGTAGGCACCGGAATGCCTGGTCTTCTCCATTTTAAACATAGCCCTTCATGTTTGCAAGGTAAGCACTTTGCTGTAAGAGTTGTCTTTCCAGCCCCCCTTCCACATTTTGAGGCCCCAAATTCATCTAATATGTCTCTTATCAGGACCCCTCAAGACATCTATCTCCTTGTGTTCATGCTTTTCTTTGAGCTCTTCTTGCCCTGCCTAGGGATGCCATTTCTACCTGAGACTTGGTAAGCTTCCTGAAAAGGGAACCTTACTAGAGTCTCAGCGTGTTACTTTTCTCATTGTTGTGACAAAATACTGGACAGAAGCCACTTACATGGGAAGAGGTTTACTGCAGCCCATGGTTTAAGGAGGAATCTGGTTTCTCATGGCAGAGAAAGCAGAGTGGGGAGTGGCTCGGTCTGTGGCATGGGAGTTTATCCTGCAACCTACTCATCTTGATGGATTTGGCAACAGAGATCTTGGTCCAGATAGGCTGGGCCCATCCTCACTGAACCACTTCGGAAAGCCATACCTCCTACTCCAAAGATCCATCACCTTCCCAAACAGCCCACCAACTGTAGATCGAGTGTTCAAACATAGACGGCTGTTGGGAACACTTCACATTCTACCCATAACAGTGCACAAAAAAACATTTGTCAAATGACTGTTGGCTATGGGTAGGGGAGCCTCACAAGCTACCACCTGTGGATGAGATGCCAGAAGCAATCAATTACTGCTGAGAGAGAATCAGTCTTCCCCAGGGATGGGCCCTCTAATTGGCTAGCCAATATCCAATGGTCAGCCCTAAAAACATATGCATAAAAGCAACACTAAATGGATTCTGCAGATTGTATTTATTGTGTGTGTTTATCACAATAATTTCAGAAAAAGAGGCCATTAATTTGAGAAGAAGTGGGTGGTACACAGAAGGAGGGAGAGGGGAGGAGATGATATAATACAGTACAGATATATTAAAAAAAAAAAGAAAATGAACTGTTGTGTGTAAGGTAGACTAGTAAGTCAGAGGCTGTACAGAAACAGGCCCATCCTTCATTCTCTTGGAGTATTCAAAAGAGAATATTCAGAAAATTAGATGAGTGTATTTAACACTTAGAAGGAAAAATCTTTATATAGCTGGTAATACAGGAAACAGGGGAGGTGTTTTTCTATTAAGAATAAGGTATTGATCTTCAAGAAGAAAAGGCAGAGAGCTTAAAGAGCCACCTCAATGCCAGGCTTTGGTGAGGACAAAATACAGCCCCAGTTTGAAAGGTGTTCATGGATCTCTAAGAACTGAGAAGACCCAGCTGAGGGAGTTCTAAGGGTTAGTCTTATATCACTAAGCTGCTCCGAGATCCAGGGCTGTGATGTGGTTCATTTCAGCCACTCTCAGTTTGTAGATGAACATGAGGCAAACCATGTTTAATAAATGTCAGCCAAATTACTGTATCAATAAAATGAAGTGGAATTGCTTGGTGCAAGAGTTCCCATCTAGTCACATCATCAGATAGATACAGACTGTGGTGTCTGGATGTTCATCTCAACATAAGCCACTGCTAAATACAATGCTCAATCTTGTAGCCACGTTAGACATAGCTGGCCACTCCTTTGAAGCACTTTATTAACTTGGTTGTCAGGAGACCATCCCATCTAGTGTCAGCCTCTTCCCTCATTGGGTATTCTTATTTCCATCACTGGGTCTTCCCCTTGACCTCTAAACTTTGATATCCCTTAGGGTTCATTGCTATGACCCTTTCCCCATCTGTCCTTTCTTTCTTGTCCCAAGAAAGACATTCAAACTTGTGGCTTCAAATGTCACCTGCAGATTATCTCTAAAATGTCTGCTTCCGGCCCTGTTTTCTCCCTGGACTCCAGACTTGCATATTCAACTGCCTGTTTGACATCTTCAATTAGGTCTCTAATAGACTGTGAAATGTAACATGATTGAAACAGAATTCCTCATTTCCTCCAGTTAGCATCGCCTCCTCTTCCATCCCCACATCGATAAATGGCCATTTCATCCTTCCAGCTGTTCAACCCAAAAACTAGGAGGCCAGTCTCGACTCTTTTCTTTCTCTCCCACCCTGAACCCAATACACCAGCCAATTTTGTGGGCTTCGCCTTCCAATTGTACCCATATTCTAACTGCCTGATCCCTTTCCACTGACAGCCCCACAGCCAACTCACCATATACATTACCCAGGATACAGAACCCAGTTATTCTCCCCTTGCCTTCCTATGCCTGCAGTCGATGTTTCATGGAAGCCACATGACCCTTCTGAAACAAATTCAGTCATTTCACTCGTGTGCTGCCAACCTTCCAAAGATGTCCCCATAAATTTATATGCTCCACATCGTCAACGAGATCTACATGGCCCTATAAGCTCCTTTTCCCATCTTATTCTCCATCACCCTAATTTCAGCATTCTCATTACACAGGCCTCGCTGTCCTCAGCAAGTTATCAAGCTGAACTAAATAGAAAGCATTAAAACCTATTATGAAATATTGTATAAAGAGGTACTTGAGATATCAATAACATAAAACTGTGAAGGAACAGAATTCCTGTAGTTATTGAGTACAGTCTCGGGTTTGCAAGATGGAGACTTCTGGACCTGAATGGTGATGATGACTGCCTGATGCTGTAAATACACTGAATACCACTGAAGTCAATGGTTAAACTAGTAAATTTTATATGTGTCATACCACAACAGAAAATAATTCAAAAATACTCTTAATAGGTATGACCACAACAGTGGGTAATAATTACCAATAGGTATTATAGATATCTATATTGTGTTTGTCTATGTGTCTGTGTGTAATATAGATATGGGTGAATAAACATATCTATAATATATCCATAGGTAATCTTATCACAAAACTTTTTGGGCTAGAGAGATTGTTTAGTGGGAAAATACATCTTCTGTTTAAATGTGAGTACCTGAGTTTGGATCCCCAGCACCCATGTAAAAAGCTGGGTGTGGTTTGTGTGCCTGTAAACCCAGTGCAAAGTCTGGTGGGAGGCAGAGACAGGAGGGTCACTTTGACTAGCTGGCCAGCCAACCTAGTCAGAAAAAAAAAAAACCAGTGAACTCAAGGCTCAGAGACAGAGCTTGTCTCCAAGGAATAAAGTGGAGAGTGGTGGGGGAAGAAACCAATATCCTCCTCTGGCCTCCTACACACAAGAGCTGGTGATATAGTTCAGTTGGTAAAGTGTTTGCCCGGCATGCATGAAGCCCTTGGTTCTGTCCTCAATGTTCCATAAACGAGATGCAGGGGTACATACCTCTAACCTCAGTACTCCAGAGATGGAGACAAGAGGATGAGAATTTCAAGATCATCTTCAACTGCACAGTGAGTTCAAGGCTAGCCTGAGATGTATGAAACTCGGCCTCATAAGAAGGTACACCCGTGAGAGCCGAGGAGAGGGCTCAGTCTATAAGTTGTTTGTTATGGGAGTATTAAGACCTGTGTTTGGTCCCTATCATCCATATCAAAGCCAAGTGCCATGGCACACAGCTATAATCCCAGCACTGGGAAAGTGGAGATGGGAAGATCCCTGGGGTTTACTGGCCGGCCAATCAAGCCAAATCAGAAGTTCCGAGATAAAAAAAAAAAAAAAAAAAAAGACTGTGTCTCAAAAATTAAGATGGAGAGGGACGGAGGAAGGTACTTAATATGGATGTCTTGTTTCCACATACACTGTCCCACATGCACACGTGAACAAACACACACACAGAGCACTTTACACCCAATGTGGCAATTGTATTTGACTATAAACAAAGTCTTGAAATAAATCCTATGTGTAACCACCTATGGACCTCACTCAGTGTGGTCAATGACAATGGACTTGTCTCCATAGGAACTGGACACGAGGCCTCTAAAGATAGCCGTACTCAGGTTTTCGAAGCAGCCTCTCCCGGAAATCTGGACACTACCTCTCTGACTCAAGCCAATCACCCACAAATGAACAAGATGTGGCAAAATTCTATCTCCCTAATGTGTCATTTGACAATGTGGTGTCCTTTGACACAGACCAAGCTACAAAGGGGCCTATGGTGTAAAATTAAGGGTTTATGATAGACTAAGGTTTCCTCTTGCCAAATGCCATTCATCTACACTTGAGCCTTCCAACAAATATAACTGAAGTATAATCTGAAAAACCAGCTCACTCGTGTAAATTATTATGGTGCTACTGTTTTAAGACGCGGTGTGGTTTAAAGGAGTGGAGAAATTATTTTTGGATACTTAAACTACAAAGTTCGTTCCTATCATTGGGCAAAAGAGGATGCCAGAATCTAGAAACGTAAAGGAACCTGTCTGCGGTTATACTTCTAGTCTGTGGGAAAGCTAAGACTAGATTCCAGAAACCCTGATGCTTTAGGCTAGTATGTCTTTTTGAAATTTAAAGTACAGACATGTGTTGGAGGTATAGTGCATTCAGTTCTACACTGCTACAATAAAGAGAATAAATATTATAATAAAGCAAGTCATATGGCTCTGGAGACATCCCCAAAATACAGGATATTGACATTGCTCTTGGTTGCCCCCCAGAACTAGATAGTAAGACCCTATTGCTGAAGGCGCTACACAAATTGGTCACAGAACATGGAACAATTAAGTTGGTACAGATCAGGAAGCTTCCTCCCCAGTGGCTAGCTTTCATAATACTGGAGGGTGCTATCTAGCTGCTAGTGGGAAATTTTAATAATCTTACCCAGTTGTGAACCTGGCAAACTGTAATTATGACCTGGAAGGCAAGATATAAGCATGCGTGCAATAATGGTACCAATGCTATGGGAGTAACCAGCCACTCTGATTAGATTTAAGGTCCACCATAGAAGGAAACTCATGCCTCGTACTGTAAATTTAGCCATGAACCCATGATTGGGGAGCACATAGGCCCTATAAGTGTACCTCTTGTTGTCATCTCTACTTATTGGATACCTTATCAAATGGTCCTCTAAATGTGAATGTCTCTACCAGCAGATTAAGTGCAGTTCTCATACCTCATCTGGAAAGTTTCTTGGTGTAGTGGATGGTGGTTAGCATAGAAAATCACAACTAGTGTACAGGTGCAGAGAGGAATTGTCAGCAGAGGGCTCACACCTCCTCTCCCAGGCTCAGTCACCACCATGGAAGAGGGGGCAGACAGTAAGAGCCAGAGGTCGAGGAGCATCAGTCCAGAACAGGGTCTTCTGGATATAACTGGATCTCTGTACTCAGGATCTCACAGCAGCTGTGGTTATCTGCACAAACCTAAGCCAGCCAACATTCTGTCAAGGAGTAAGAAGGGATGCATGAGCCTCCACCCATAACTGAGGAGCTACGGACAACTGGTGGCTTCTGGAGGAGGAGGAGTCAGCTTTCTTCAAGGGTGTGGCTTCTGGTAGATTGACCATGCTCCCAAAGATGGCCCCACACCCCACATGCCAGGATCAGCATAAGCTGGGAATCAATAGGTTATAAATAAATTTAAAAAACCACAAAATTGGGGGCAGGGATGTGGGGGTGGATTGGGGGGGAGTTGAGGTGAATATAATCAAAATATATGGTATAAAATTCTCAAAGGATTAATAAAAACTGAAAGCAAGTTGCATGAGTATTTTGACTTCTCAATAAAAGTTCCATCTATACTATTCTGTGCTCTATATTGTGTGTGTGTGTGCACGCATGTATGTGTATATCTAAAAACAATGTATGGGGCTGGAGAGCTGGTTCAGTGGTTAAGGGCACTTGCTCTTACAGAGGACCTGGGTTCAGTTCATAGCACTCACATGGTGGCTCACAACCATTTGTAATTCCACTTCCTAGGGTTCCAATATCACCTTCTGACCCCTGAAGGTACCAGGCATGCATATAGAACAATACATACATACAGGCAAAACAATTATATATATATATATATATATATATATATATATATAGTCTAAAAGAAAAAGAAAAGCAGTATACAAACTTTAATCTATGATTCTTTATTGCTAATGATCCTCTGAATGGTTTGAAAGATAAACTTTCTCGTGCATGGCTAACAGAAGCCTTCAGTCTGTTACAAGATGGAATAAATATGACCTGCTATAAGAGGAGGCATCCTTGTATCATTAGAAGGGGGGGGCGGAACTAGTACCAGCAAGTGTGTAAGAGGGACAACTAGAAATGGCTCCATTGCCACCTGTCTTTGTCCTCAAACTGTCTCCACTGGTCTTCTCTTTTCTGGCCTTGAAGACAACTTGGACAGCTTCAGGTTTCTGCCCACTCAGAGGTGCAAGAGCCACTTCATTTAAGGCTGATGTTTAGGTATGAACAAGACCTCATCTTGTCTAAACCAAGTCCAGTCATTTATCCAGTTCCAAGCTCTTTCCCTCACTTAGTAGAATGTGCTGAAGAGGTGGAGGCAGAAGGATTGTAAGTTTGAAGCTATCCTTGACTACCCCTTTTCTATGGTCATACTACCCTGAAGATGCCCAGTCTCCTCTAAGCTATCTCTAGACTGCCTGTTAGAGAGCACACTGGAAGTCTTCCGTGTGTGCTATCCCTTCCCCAAAGGCAATGAACAAGCCAAAAGTAATCTTCAGCCAAAGCACGTTTCTTTCAAGGATGGAGTCTTAAAGTCATCCAGAAAGCATGCAATTAACTGTCATGGTCTTTGGGTGTGGTATGCAATTTCTACAACTGCATGGAGAAAGAACACGGTGGCAATTGATGATTGGAGGTGGGCTTTAAATCACAAGTCTACAGCCATATTTTCTAACACCCTGGAAGATGACTGAGCAATTGTGGCCTTTCACCAGAGCCCAGAGTACCTTGCCACGCAGCCTTCACCCCTGAAGCCGCTGAAGGGCTGTTTTGGAACGGCCCTTTGGTCGGAAGGAAAGTGGTGCGCAGGACTGGCACTCCACAGGTCAAACGATGTCTTCAATCACAAACCACTCAGAGTTCTGCAGAAATACTATTTTTTGTTTGATAAACTTATTATTACTGTCCTAACAGTATTTTGTACACTTAAAATGCCCAAATAAAATATCCCAAGGATGACTGTAGTAATGCTGTTGCCTCTGGACCTTTGGGCATTAAGACGGTCTGCATTTTGTAGCTATTTTATTTACATCTCATTATTGATGAAATAGTCTAGTCACTGCTTAGAAACACCAAGGCTATTTCAAATTTTAAAGCCAAAATTATCTCATGCATAAGTTACAATCTTCATTTGACCCAAAACTGCCCAAACTCTATAGAGTTTACAAACCAGACCGTCACTGAATTTTCTGTATGACCCTGCAGTTCTCACCTGAGGAAGATTTTTATACCCATAAGACATTGGTAATTTGGGGAAAATTCTGGTAATCATACTTGGAGAGGGTTGGCAGCATTACAGCATCAGGTGACACGGACCAGGAATGCTGCTAAACATCTCAGGTAATGCACTGACCGCCGCAGGGTGTGCAGGGTGTGCAGTTACCTGGCCCAGACTGCTGAGAGCGCGGGAGTGGGGAGTTCACCGTGAAGCCTCAAGATGCAAGCAGCCTCTCTGGCTCTTGGTGCCTCCAGGGTTAGAGGAGAAAGTTGTTTGACTTTTTTCTTTCTTATTCTGTGTTTTTTTAATTAAATTCTTTCATACGATGTATTAAGTCCTGTTTCTTCTCACCCCCTAACTCTCCCCAGATCCTATCCACCTCTCTACCCATCCAACTTTGTTTTCTCTCTCAAAAGAGAGACAAAGGGGGGGGGGAGAACTGAAACAAATAAAAATGAAAATCAAAACAAACAGGCAAAAGACTAATAAGACAAAAAAATGCTGGAAGGAAACAAAAAGTCCACAAAAATATCATTGAGTTCATTTTGTGTTGGCCATTCCTGGGAATGGGGCTTGCCCTGGAATGTGGTTGACAGACCTAGTGACACTCCGTTGAAGAAAAAAAAAAAAGTCATTATATTGACAGAAGAAAACAAAGTCTGATTTTTCACGACCTCAGAGATAGAGCAGATACTGACAAAAACCACATACCATCCTTTCCTGCCACTGATGGTACCAGTGACAGGATTAGATTGTGTGCACACATGTGTGCACATGTGTGTGATTACAGGCATGTGTGTATGTGTGTGAGTGTATGCATGTGTGTACTGTGTATGCATATGAGTGTGTGAGTGTGCACAAGCATGCGTGTGCATGTGACACATACTTATACATGTCAAGGTTAGAGGTGGACACAACTGGGCTCATTTGGACTCAGCCTAATGTTTTGAGGCAGGGTCTCTCACTTGAACTAGTGCTCACTGATTGGCTAGACTGGCTGACCAGCAAGCCCCAGAGACTGGCCTGTCTCTACCCCCTGCTTGAGGATTATAGATGGCTGCGACTGTGCTCCCCCTTTTTGGCATAGGTATTGGGTATCTGAACACAGTCCTCGTGTTCGTAGACCAGGTACTTTACCATGGGACAGAAAAGCTTTTCCTGTGTTTTTAAAGCAGATGTCCCAGCCCCAGCTTTCTGTTAACTTTAATGTCCTCTTTAGCTGGCACTGTGTGGGGAAATGCAGACCCAGAATGGAGCGGCCCAGAGAAGGTCTCCCACAAGTCTGAGGGTTATGGATGTGTTTCTTGTACCCTCAGCATCCATCTCATGGGTGGCAGAGGACTGGGACAGAAAACAACACACACACAATTCTACACAAAACAATTCAAAGCCAGAACCCTGATCACTTTAAAATAGCTTCATAGGTTGGGAAGAAGTCAAGCTACTTTTTAAGTCTTAAGCCATTCCCTATGCTCTTATTCTTTTTAGTTATTTTAGTACATCCCTCCTCATTCCAAAAGGTTCTCAGGGGGTTGCTGTCCCAGTGCTGTTGACGCAGTTTTCTCCTATAAAGCCTGTGTGCACTCCAGAACCACCAATATGGGCTGCAATTTAGGATTTTGGAAGGCCCATATAAAACTACAATGCCTTAGCAGATAAAAGACAGGAGTTAAGTTTCTACTGTGTGTAAAGGGTTGGGCTGAAAGGGAGAGAGCTATTTTTGAAAGGTTTAAGTCACAGCTGATGTTTTTGAGTAATTTGTGGTCTGCCAGTGCGATAGGCTTCATGCCCAAGGGAGGATGGCTGACGTCACAAAGCAGGCTGCTCTCTGTGCCTCCCAGCAGGCAGGCTACCAGGCAAAGTCCTCAACCTCTTAAGCCCTCTGGTGGGGAAGGGGGGCAGGGCAGGACAAGGTGAAAGTGGCCCAGTGGGGAATGTGCTGGAAAGGAAAAAAAGGCCTGAGGGGAACTGAATAGGAGCTAGTTAAAGGGGTCTTGATGTCAGGGAGAAATGCTGGGATTTTATTCCAAAGACACAAGGGGTATCTAAACAGGAAGCGATAATGATCAAAGGTGGCACTTAGTGACTGCTGCTCCCTTGGCACAGCCTTTGAATCTTCATTTCCTAAAGCCATGACATAGCTCTTCCACAGGGGGCCCAGCCAGTTAACTATTTCAAGTTCCATAGTTAGTATGCAAGGGCCAGGATTCAAATCCCAGCAGAGCTCAGACTCCTTAACCACATCAGCCCGCAACAGAGCAAGAAGCCTCCGAGTGTGGAGGGGAGGCAGAAGGACAGAGTTTCCAGGAAGCAGTCAGCAGGCTTGGATGCTGCTGAGCCATCAGGAAGGAAATCTGAGAAACAGCTATCAGATTTGTGACCTTTACAAAGAGGGGTGAGGACAGGAGCCTCCTGCCGGGCAAGAAGGATGACAGCAAATCCAGCCCTGGGGAGGAAGTGGCAGCAAAGACAGGTGACAGGTTCCCACACTTCGCTTTAAGGAGTGATCCTGCAGCAGAGCAACCTTGACTTTATTCGAGGGTTCCCAATATATTCCATCCCACTCTTGCAAAAATAACACATTTTAGTAATTACAATAAGGGACAATTAGCTGCTTTGCATGCAGGTGAAATGCAAAAATTTAACTATGTATCGGGAAACTATTGGGGAGAAAGAGGACACATGAGCTCCACACAGCTCGCTCTGGGGCTGTGATGGGAGGGAAGCCTCCCAAGCCATTGCCCGCAGTGTGGCTCCACACTGAGAACATCTGTCTGCTCCCAGTCTGAGCTTCCAAAAACCTGAGCTGCAAAACAGACATTCTCAGACAGATTCTTTGTTTTAATGAGTGGTTAGCACTGCAGTTTTCATGCTAAGTCAAACACAGTTTCAGGGAGACTATAGCGTTGGAAAGGGAATTCTACTTATGACAAAGAATTTGGAGCCACGAGGGCAGCCATTAGAGCTCAGAAGAGAAGGGGGGGGGCAGGAGGAGGAATTCTTTCATCAAGGCCTTTTCCCATGACTATCAGCTTCCTTCAGCATCCTAGTTCCTTCTACAGAGTTCTAGGTTTGACTCAGTCCCCAAAGTTTCTATGATTTTGCTGTGTCCCAAACAATGCTTCTGCAAATTATACATGTGCAAAGACATATAGATGTGAGCTCAGGAGTGTGGGCCAAAGGGACCTCTGAGTGTGATGCTTCTGGTTCATGCTTGCTGGTCACACTTCTCAGACACAGTGACAAGTGCTTTGAGAGTGAACTCACACCCTGACGCAGGCAGGGAAGACACCAGCGGGTATTGGATAATGTTTAAACAACGTAGTGGCTTACTACAGGTAGCACAATGATTAGTCTGCTTGGGTGAAAAACTGGTATGAGTGAGTATAGATTCTTTTCCTTTCGGCGACACAGGCTGAAAACTTGGCGGTTGGCAAAGCATTCTGGAGTCTCCTTTGGAAGTCATCAAAAGCATTGTGCAGCCCAAGAGGAGGGGAAGCCTGGCAGGACCCAGGCGTCATGGGCCTCTCCGTATGCTTTGCTGCCCTATCATATGCAAAGAATGACACTCAGGGACTTTCTCTCCATCTCTGTGGAGCCCGATTCTCCCCAGGAGTTTCCTCTTTCACAATACCAGAGCAAAAGAGAGACAATTTTTTTTCTAATCCTTTTGCACTGTCCTTGCTGTTCCTCTAAGGAACATAAAAGGCCACTGCAAGGAACAGCAAGCGCCACCACTAACAATAACAAGAAATGCGGGAAGCTGGAAGGATTCAAAGACGCCACAATGACTTGTCACCCCCCCTTTCCACGGCACTCGGGGTAAGAGAGTAAAAAAACCGTCAAAACCTTGGTCTTCCGGGGTATTTGTTCCACAGAGGAGACAGATAATAAACTCCAGAAAGACTTAACGCCGTGTCCCCGGGAGTGTTATGAATGCAAATGAGGCAGGAAGGAGGGATGCCTCATTAGGGTGGGTGGACTTGTTTTGAAGGCACTGTTAGACTTTAAGCAAAGCCTCAAGGAAGTAAAGGAGCCAGCCCTGACAGTACCTGCAGGAAGAGCATTCCAGGAAAAACCCTGCTTAGCCAAGGCTCCAGGTAGAGAAGCAACCAGGAAGCCAGTATGGGTGGATCAGAACAGGGTGGAAGGTGAGAGAAGTAAGGGGCAGAGACTGCTTCCCCTGCAATCAGAGAAAAGAGAAAGCCCGGAGTCTGAGCCACACTGGCTTAGCCTCCAAATCAGGTCTGCTCCTCTGTTGTTTATTGTGGGATCCCAGCGCCACATCTGTACACCTGACCACAAAGGGTAACTGCTAAGGGACATGGAATATGAAACTCCCTATCCGGACACAGCAAATGCCAGGTTCCTACCTACCACCCATCCGGTTCCCTCAACCTTTCTCTAGTTGTACAGTTCTTCCCACCCAGCTACCACTGTGGCTGAAAAAAAGTGTTTAGAAGCAGATCATTCAAGGGCCTTTCAGATATCAAATATCTATTAGCAGGTGAACAAAAAACAGGAAAAACACTATTTGTCTATGAACATAATAATCATAAGAGAATAACATTTTAGTTTCTGCACTTAAAAATCTGGAGCAATCCGTACCAAACTGTTAATGGTGAACACTGGTAATAGTTAGGACTATCAAACATTTTGACTACTGACTTTCAACCTTCTGATTTTTTTATGACTGAATGTTCTGCAGTGAACAGTTATTACATTTGCAAAAACTCACAGCATAGACCAATGCTGACAGATGCAAGGGAAGTCGCTGTCTGGCCTTGCTCTGTTTAGATGTCGCCCCGCCCCACTGAAGGCCACTATGACCCACTTTAGGAACACTTGTAGGGAGTTCTAGGGTCCTAGGCTGAGATCTGGACCAGAGAAGGTCCCAGATGAGTTCTGTGACCCTCTATGACCCTCGGCTGGTTCCATTTGAAAGGAGAGGATGGATACCCCTTGCTACAGCTCCCATTGAGGAGAGAAACAAACCAGTGAAGTTTAATTAATTACAATCAGCTATCTGTGAACTTCTGTGACTCACGAGTGCTGGCACTATTTTTTTTTTCTTTTAAAAATACTAAATTAAAGCTGGACAGTGGTGGTGCAGGTCTTTAATCCCAGCACTTGGGAGGCAGAGGCAGGTGGATCTCTGAGTTCGAAGCCAGCCTGGTCTACAAAACGAGTTCCAGGACAGTTGAGGCTACAGAGAGAAATCCTGTCTCGAAAAAAATAAAACCAAACAAACAAACAAACAAAAATCCACTAAATGAAGGGATATTATAAGTAAAACTCCATCTTATAACTAAACAATTTGCAAGGCCAGCTAACACAAGGCAGCTCCCGGTGTCGTACTCACAATGCATCAGAACATGTGTTATAACCAGTTACAGCAGAACCCGTAGCTTGAAAACAGCAGTTCTTTCCTCTCCCCTCCGAAATGTACACTCTAGGTGAGTGGAATCAAAAGTAATGCCAAAGCCTCCATAATTGCCCATATGGCTTTTCCTAGTTAAAAAAATGTTTCAATAAAAAATAAGTAGTACAGAAATACTTTTTATTTTGTATTTTCCGAGTTGACCTTTGCACCAAGAAGGGTGCTCATTTGCACATTACATAAAATTCTGCTCGCATGGGAGGCAGTAGACAATTGTGGGACTCCTGCCTGGCAGGGGTGCTGATGCTTTCAAAGGGAAAATTCTTCTCTTCCCCAGAAACCAACGAGACCTCTCCTCATTTTCTGCCTCTTTCCGGTGCTGTCGGGATTCATCTTGAGTTTATCTGGCCATAGGCTGGAAATCTCCAGGGCAGAAAAATTCCACCTCAGCATTCTGTAAGCTCTGGAAATTGAACTCTTTCAAAACGGAGTATTTTCTGAGAGGCCAATCTTTTATACAAACTGTCTATTATTAATAGGAGTCGGTAGAATGAAGGAGGTAACATCCAAACTGTGCTCAGTGTCCAAGGAAGAAAATGGAGCTCGTAGAACTTACACCAATCTCATACATTATACCAATGCACCATTAAAAGCTATATTTTCCATAGGACATACTTTTCAGTGGATTCTTTACATTCAACTGTAGCTTTCTCACCACGAGTTCAATTACACAACCTGAATATAAAATCCAGCAGTTCCATTAGGCGATGCTTCCATTCATGACACTGCAGCCATGTGTAAGTCCATGCAAACTGCTGTGTGTGTGGCAAAGGCCAACCCCTGAACTGTAAGAATGCGCTTGTGGAAAAGGAGCTTAAATATACACCCATAAGCACACATACAAATTCCCAGAGCTGTGAGTAACTGCCACATTTGTAGGAGCCAGATGACAGCACATGGCTGGCATGAACCCCTTCACCCCGTTTCGGCACCCACAATAAGTGTGGTAAAGTCACTGTGATGACTGGCAGTGACACCTGTCCAAGCAGGGTGGGGTGGGAGTGTGGAAAAGACGGAAGCGCTCTGCCTGATTTCTAGGTACTCCACGGCTTTAAACTGGTAGTGAAACAAATTTTTGAATGTAATTGATTATGGAATGGGGTAGTTTTACAGCAGGATGCCTTGGACCCTGTTTTCAAAACCACACTCTTGAACAACAGTTTCCCATTTGGGAGAGCCACAAAATTGGTATGGTATCTGTGGAGCAGAAAAATCGCACCAGGGCCTAAATGCTCACGCACAAACCTGATCTTAATGAAAAGGTGGCAGCAACACCCCCGGCTCCCTAAAATTGGGTGTGATGCAGACAAATTGCATCTTTACCCTGCTCCAGACTGTGTGACCTTGGGCAAGTCAGTCAACCTTAAGTCCCAGCTTCCTCATCTCCAACACAGAGATGGGCGCCCTGAGGGCTCCAAGGAAATCGGTCACAAATAACTTAGCTCATACTGGGTCCATATGACTATATCTCATTATTTAACGTGGCACTACAATCTAGCTGCCATATCCCACATCTTCCCCTAGTCATTTTCCTTTTGGGCTCCCAGTTCTTTCTATTCTTTTCACTATGTTATTCTGGAGGAGGGGGCATTAGGGAAGCAGTTACATACGTTCCACTTTGCCCCACTCTTCTTCAAAGCTAAGTAAAAAGCCAGGGAAATAGGTAATATACACCAAAGAGAAACTCAGTGCTTAGGATATGGTGGCGCATGTATGTGGGATATAAATACATCATAGGATTTCAGTCTTAACATATAAGGCAACAAATCATACGTGGATTTATTTCAAAAGAAACAAATGACAGGCAACACATTAAAAGAGGATAGAAGGAATCTATATGGGACTATTATTATCTCAGTATTATGACACAGAACGGAGTATGGGGTCTGACTTCCAACAGGTGGATAGCTTTAAACATTTACGGATGCAAAACCGCGATGAGTTTGAGCAGGCAAGTCTCAGAGATTCAATTCAAGGTCTCCTTTTTTAACAATTTTAAGAAAGATTTTTCTGGGTTTAAGCCTCCCTGTCAAGTTAGCAAGCAGGGAACTGCCATAGCTTGCACCTGTCCTCTGAACAGGATGCCAGGTTGACAGTGAAACCCTTTATCCTTTCCAGACCGTCCATCCTGCCGCTGGGGCGCCTAGCGACAAACCGGGGAAGCCCACTAGGAAGTGGTCACGACCGAGCAAGCCACAAATCCCCAGGGTGTGGGATTTCCACCTCTACACCACGTCTGAAACCCGAAAATAGGCGCCCGCTTGCTATACTGCAATGGGATTCCCCTCAGGAGCAAACCTCCCGCACCCCAGTTTTCATGTTTTATTAATAAATGCAAGATGGCACACGGAGGCAAAGAATGGGAGGTAAGCATCTGCAGCTGGACCCGAACCAGGGCAGTTTGCAAATATAAATAAGAAGCATGTGACAAGCAGATCCCCAGGCTGGAGCAGAAGACCCGGGGCTGTCCCATAGATGGTCACCCGGCTCCCCAACCCGGGGCATGAAGGTCAGCTACAGGATCCCAGTCCTCCAAGGCACTCACCCTGCAAACCGTGACCCGCACCTACCCTTGCCTTGCTCACCCGCGGCGGGCCACGGCAGGGGAAGCCCCGGCGGCTGCCGGCTGCAAGAACACGTACCTGCTGCCGGGGCTCAGGATTCGCTCTGCTCTGCGGCGCTGGGCCCGCGCTCCCGCTCCCGGGGCTCCCCC
>NC_022012.1:49485651-49493272 GCF_000317375.1 Microtus ochrogaster | reverse complement strand
GCGCCTTCGCACCGGCGGCTCTCCCGGGCCCGCGCCTGCGCTCTCGCTGCCCGCACCCGCGCGCGTTCCGGAGGCTGCAGAGGGGCCGTGCGGCTGTCTAGGAAACGGCGACCCGCATGGGCCGCGTGCGGGCAGTCATCCCGGCCGAGGGGAGTGGGGGCATCACGGCGCGGGTGACCGGGTCGCGAGTGAGAGCCCCAGGCGGAGGCTGGCGCCTGCGGTGCCACCGCACCACCCTGGGTGCGTTTTCACACGCTGCGCAGCGAGCGGCGGCGCGCAGTGACCTCCGAGGTTTCTGCCTGCTGTCCCTGGAGTGTGCATTGCCCCCAAGGAACCTTTGAAGGCATTGCCCACCTCTCAGTGCCCCCGCTCGTCACATCCTCATGTGACAGATACAGTTGTGTGTTAGTCGCGCTTTGTCGAAGAGTTCTGCCCTGGAAGCACCTGTCCCGACTGAGAATGCTTTGAGGAGACCAAGTCACCGAGCTACCTAAGGGGTTTGTGGTTTGGTTTGATTTTAAATCCTTACGTGTAAATGTACTGCCGTGAACAATTTTTAAAAGCAGTTTATAGTCAAATTTCTGTTAAAATATAGCCCCTTTCCTTTTAGGTTCTGGCCTTTTAGTGTTAAGATAATTTAAGATTAAGAAAAAAAAAATCCCTCCTTTCTCTAGGACACAAAGTTTCTGAGTGACTTTGGGGTTCTTCTTCCTGGCTTCCCTTCCAGAGTAAGCACTATTTGGTTAGGTTCACGCGGCCTTCAGGAATTCCCTGCGACTTCCTTGCCTTCTCTTACCACTCAGCCTTTCTAGCGGAAACGATGGAGATTAGAATTAATGACTTTTAAACCCAGGCCATAGAACTGCCTCATGGGCTCGGGTCAGTCTTTCAATAGAAGCAGGAATATCTAGATAGGGGAAGCGCATCTAATCTTGGCCAACTGGAGGAAAAAATATAATTTCTTTGTTTGATCCTTCCTCACCTTCCAACATTTCTTAGCCATCTCTAATGTTCCCTTTCAAAGGGGAAAAGTCCTCAGAGGAGACAGCTGTAGGGGTTACCTGGTTTGGCAGGATTTTCCTCTGCCAATTTTAGCGGAAGTAAGATGGAAGGGAGAGTGGATGCTCTCTCTCATGTTATCCTCTCCCCCACCCCATGTAGAACAGCTACACATAAGGTTTCCTCAAAGGTAGTCAGCATCATTCCCGACAATGTGCGGGTAGACATCTGGCAAAACATTCAGATAGAAGCACGGGTGTAGACTTTTTGAATAAGACTCCAATAATAAGCCCAAGAAACAATCCTTGGAATTATATAATGGGACTGTATGAAATTACAAAGTTTCCATAGTTAACCCCCCATGTGTCCCCAAAAATCAAGAGAGGGAGACAGCCTACAGAATGGGAGAAAAAGTCTGCCAACTTATTTGTTTTTTTTTTTTAAAAATCCCCCCCCCCCAGTTATTAGGAATTGAATCCATTGCAGTTTAGGAATTGCCATCATTAGATTGGCCTGCAGACACAGCTGTGGGGCATTCTCTTGATTAATGATTGATGTGGGAGGGCCCAGCCCACTGGGTGGAGCCACTCTTGGGCAGGTGATCCTGGGTGCTATAAGAAGGCAGACTGAGCAAGCCAGGAAACGGTGTTGCACAGTGGTCTCTGCTTCAGGTCCTGCCTCCGACTGTTAATTATAAACTGTAAGTCAAATAAAGGCTAATTAAATAAACCTCTAATTAAATATTAAAAGTAGGACAAGTATTTACAGGGAGAAAAATTGACTGCATCTATTTATCTAGAAACTTTGTATTCTAATGCAGCTTTTTTTTCTTTAAATCTGTGCTACTTTAGAGTAACTTTTTTTTTTTTTAAACCATGGTTGTCTAACAAAACCTGGAGAGAGACATGTATATAAAATACACATCTCTGTCATTGCATTCTGGCTTGCTTGTTTTTGCAGCACTGGGGATTGAACCCAGGGACTCATTTGTGCTACGCACGTGCTCTGCCACTGAACTGTAGCCCAGTTACAGGTTTCTTCACTCTTGTCGATTTTTTTCCCTTCTCCTCAACCCCATGGTAAATTAAAAAAAATCCCCAAACATTTGCAGCTTGTCAGCTCTCTGTTTCCCCCTGGTGGTGTGTCACTTCCACAGCACACGTCCAGACTAAGATCTTCCTTTGATACTCTCTGGGCGCATTGGTTCTCAGTCTTACCTATGTGATCCTTTTAATACAGGTCTTCATGTTGTCATGACTGCCAACCATAAAATTATTTTGGTTTTTCGAGACAGGGTTTCTCTGTAGCTTTGGTGCCTGTCCCGGAACTAGTTCTTGTAGACCAGGCTGGCCTCGAACTCCCAGAGATCCGCCGGGATCTCTCTCGAGTGCTGGGATTAAAGGCGTGCGCCACCACCGCCCGGCCGCCATAAAATTATTTTTGTTGCTACTTTATAACTGTTATTTTGCTACTGTTAATGGATCATAATTTAAATATCTGTGTTTTCTGATGGTCTTAGGCAGCCCCTATGAAAGGGTCATTTGACCCCCTAAAGGGTTCCCCACTCACAGGTTGAGAACTGTTGCCTTAGAGTGTTGAAACCTTAGCTGGGGGTGGGGCGCATAACGACAAGATGCTTTTCTGCTTTCTCTGTTTTTGTCTGCTCTTTTCATAAATACTAAGCTCTGGGGTTCAGGGAAGGTTTATCGTTGATCTAGACTGAAATCTACCGCAGGCTTCTGGGAGCTGGTATTTAGCAACCCTGGCCCTTCTGGAATCAGTGAAGAACATGTGTTTAAAGTCAGATTCTGGAGCGTCTCAACACACTGAAATCTAATTTCCAGAAGATTGAAGAGTTTTGTTTTAACTGTTTCAGGTGATCATTGATAGGAAAGGCTGGGGACTCCACCAGCTATAAATAGCACAGGTGTTGCTTCAGTACGTGGCAGATGACTAACAGGAGGGAGGCCCTTTGTGTGGGCACATAAAAGAGCTGCGGAGTGACAAGAAAGAGGATTAAATGCAGGATGGAAGAAACTGCCTAAGATTTGTGGGTTGTTTTCTCGCCAGACAGCAGTTTCTGAGGTGGTGGCCAGACAGCAGTTTCTGAGGTGGTGGTGTCATCGGCATAATATCTGTGTCAAGATGCCTTGAGAGGTAGGCCACATATTTTATATGAAAAAATCGCCCTTTTTTCTATAATGTGGGGGGATGCCAGTACTCCCAGCACTGGAGAAGCTGAGGGAGGAGGATCCTGAGTTTACAGTTAGCCTGGGCTACGTAGGGAGCTCAAGGCTAGCCTGAGCTATGTAGCAAGATCCTGTTTCAAAAATCGATAGTCAGAAAGAAAGAAAAAAAAAAAAAAACAGTGTTGTCAGGAGCACCGGAATCCCACAAACAGAAATTTATGCATCTTCAGACCATGACTGTGAGACTACAGGAGGGCGAATTGAAGATGATGATGGTCCTGTGAATATCTGGGGAAGAAATGATTCCAAGATTAAAATTTCTGTTCAAGTGGCTAATTGAAAAAAAAAAATCTGAAAAAAAAGAAAAAAATTACCAATCTGATGCCTCATGATTTGCAAAGATTGGAGTTAAATTGTGGCTTATCTCCACGTGCATATTTCGTAAACACTTTCAGGTGATGAACTTTTAACACAGCTTTGCTGATGCGGAACGTACAGGGGAAAGCCAAGCTGTCAGTGAGAGCTGGAAAAGTAGATAGATGTTATTTGATGTGATATTTGTCTGAGGCTTAAGTATTCATAGTAACTACTAACAGCAGCCTTATAAAAATCCTGCTGAGAGGGCTGGAGAGATGGCTCAGAGGTTAAGAGCACTGACTGCTCTTCCAGAGGTCCTGAGTTCAATTCCCAGCAACCACATGGTGGCTCACAGCCATCTATAATGAGACCTGGCACCCCCTTCTGGCTTGCAGGCACACATGGAAGGAATGCTATACACATAATATAATAAATAAATATTAAAATCCTGCTGAGACAGCTTTAATGAGTAAATATAGTTGACATAATTAGCAACATTCATATGCAAATGGTCTATATTGGACGCAACAGAAGATACAATAGCATGCATTTATTCGGCTTCAATAAACAACCGTAGTGAGCGTGGTGGTATTTACCTGTGGCCCCAGCTCCTGAGGAGGCTGAAGCGGGAGGACAAGAACTTTGAGGCCAACCTTAACTGCACAGACATTTTGAGGCTGCCCTGCACAGTTTTCTGTACCTTTCTCACAATATTAAAAGAAAAAGGTTCAGTTCCTAGTAAACATGTATGCTCACCTGTGTGCACATGTACAGAAACAGAGAGAGAGAAAGAGAGAATTTCACACTGGAAGAAGGCCCCAGACTTAGTCACCAGCATCTCCTTCAAATTAGCGCCTTTTAACTATTTACCCTGTGACATACTTTCTCCTCCACATGATCATTAACTTAGAAAACCCTTCTGATGGAGTTAGCCTTTAGTGAAACATGACCTCAGCTGCTCAGTATATTCCAAATAAATTCATACAAGTTCAAGGCAAACCAAGAATTGAAGTTTGGATCTTAACCCCATCTTTATTTCTTGGCTACTCACATTTCATTCTGTGACCATTACTGAAAATGCTTTTGTATGTCGTCATGGGGTATCTATAGAAGATTCTTCTGAATATCAAATCCTCTTTGAGTATCTGATCACCAAATGAATAATACTCTGCTTTCTAGTGAGCTTTCCTATGTATTTCTGTTTGGAAGTTTGCATGTGCCTCATGGGCCACTTATTTCATTGGTTAAACAGCTCACATGTCAAAGTGGAATATCAAAAAATATGTATTTGAAAACAAAAGATCTGGTGCTTAATTCTGGTATACTGTAACTGGGTTGAGTTAAAACGTAGCAAAGACAGCCCCTTGTTTTTAACCGATGGACTTCGTGAGGGCTATTTTTATGGCAACTTGACACAAGCTAGAGTTATTGGAAAGGAAGAAACCTCAATTGAGGAAATGCCTCCATAAGATCAGGCTGTATGGCATTTTAAAATTAGTGATTGGTGGGGGAGGGCCCAGGCCATTATGGGTGGTTCCATCTCTTAACTGGTAATCATGGGCTCTGTAAGAAAGCAGGCTGAGCAAGTCATAAGGAGCAAGCCAGTAAGTGGCACGCCTCCATGGCTTCGGCAACAGCTCCTGCCTCTAGGTTCCTGCCTTGATTTCCCGCCCTGACTTTCTTCAGTGATGGGCTGTTGCCTGGAAGTTTAAGCTAAAATAAACCGTTTCCTCGACAAGTTGCTTTGGTCATGGTGTTCATCATAGCAACAGAAACCATAACCAGCACAAGTTCTAATAATTGTTGACATTTGTTAAATGCTTGCAGTATTCCAGACATCATTCTACAAACTTTATTTGTATTAATTTTTAGTAACAACTCTTTTGGAAAGGTGTAGTTATTATGGGGAGGCAGAGGGGAGTCACTTGTTCGTGGTCTTACAGTTTGTAAGGAGCCGGGATTCAGACCTGAGCAGTCTGAGGCAGAGACCTGAAGTTCAGACCCCAGGCTTTGCTGCTTCAGGTGTACACAGAGCTGTGCCCAAGTAACTGTGAGCATTGTGGCAAAATGCAAAAGCATTCTGATCCCAGAGCTCCATCTCTTAACCCATTCTGCTGTCTTCATTCACTACAACAATAGGGTTGATTTAGAAAGGGCTTAACTCACTCCAGGCATTCTCTGACCTTTCTAGCTCTAGGTTTTTTATTATGAATATTTTGTCTAAAGAAGAGAAAAGTGATTTTGTTTTAACTTATCAGGCTTGAAATAAAATGCTGGCATGGTCAAACTTGAAAGTAGATAAATTTTTGGTAAGCATACTGTTATTAAACCTACCGTGTTGTTATTTATATGACTATGAAAAGGTCCTGGACTGTTTGCTATGCGTCCCAACATTTGTATAGGACACTTTTTATATAATTAGAGTGTTCTGAACCATTGTCTTGACCTTCTGTTTCAGTACCATATAAAATGAATGCTTTGGGGGGAGATGAACTTTGCAAATAGAGGGTAGATTATAGTATATACCACTTGTCTTCTTTCTGATGAAGAATACCACCCTATTGAGATGACAATCCATATTAAGTGTCTGTAATAACATATGTGAAATTTGTGAATTTTTTTCTTATGGCAGATAATACAAAGAATAGTTTCATAATAAAAATCAAATCTTTTTTGGGCTGGGGAGATGTCTCAGTTGGTAAAAAGCCTGCTATTTAAGCACAGGGATTTGAATTTGGATCCCCAGAACATAAGAGTCTCAATGGCAGCATGCTGCCATAACCTCACAGATTTGCTGGGATGAATAGAAAAAAGCAGACATTGGCTAGCTAGTCAGGCTAGGCCAATCGAGCTTCAGATTCAGCGAGAGACCCTGTCTCAAAGAGTAAGGTGGAGCGTGATTGAGGAACACACATAACATCAACCTCTGACGTATATACACCTGTGGACATGCACATCCCTACACACAAACACCTATCATATTCACAAAACTAGGTATATATTAATTTCTTGCCCTTTTCCCAAAATCCCTACCTGTATGTTTCAGAAGGGTTCCTCCTATCTAGTGACTTTTAAATAAAATTTGATTTTTCTTTAACTTCTAACTTTGTGTTTAGAAATAACGATAACAAATAGTTTTCTGGTGGCCTTGTTATTTTTTTAGGTTTGCTTTATGTGTATGAGTGTTGGGCCTGCATGTATTTTGTGTACTGTATGTGTGCTCGTGCCCACAGAGGTGAGGAGGCATTGGGTCACTGTAGTCATGGATAGCTGTGAACAACCACATGGGTGTTGGGAACCAAACCCAGGTCCTCTTCAAGAGTAACAAGTGCTCTTAATTGCTGAGCATCTCTCCAGCCCCACCTGGGACTTTAAAATAGCATACCATAAACAAAGGCAAGCTTCTGCTCCTAATTCTCAAGTCCTCTGAAATCACTAAAAACTCATATGAAATGTGTAAATATTATACTTTCCTTTTTCATCATGTATTGCTGAATCCTTCATTTTTATATTTCCTTTGCAGTGGCCATGACTCTTACTTTAACGGAAAAAGTGGAGGTGAGCCCCAGAGAGAAGGCCCCTTTGCTCTCCACTCTGCAGCCTAGGGGTAGAAGAGGAGCCTGGATCTAAAGGTGTGACAGGTGGGTGGCTTCATCTTAATGTGGTTTGGGGACAGTTTGTTAGCTGTAATTTTAGATCATGGTTTGATTTAAAAGACTATAAAGAGTATTCTCTGTAACAAGTAAAATCATGAAATGTTTCACTTTTTCAAATTTCAATTCTAATACTTGAGAAGCCTGTGTTCCATTATATGTTAGCTAGAAAAATAGCATATCAGAAGCATCAAAGTACTGTATGTCTGTTCTTTGTGTTGTAAAAATAACAGGAATAGAATTAAAATTTTGAGATGGAAGAATCCGGAGAAAGTCCACATTGTCACGCTTAGAAAAATTGAGGGCTTGTGGCAAGGGGGTGGGCAGAGCACTCCCCGCAAGGGTGGCAGAGCACTCATAAGGGTGGGCAGAGCACTCACAAGGGTGGCAGAGCACTCCCCGCAAGGGTGAGCAGAGCACTCA
>NC_022012.1:49455328-49472414 GCF_000317375.1 Microtus ochrogaster | reverse complement strand
CCTGATGGCTCTTCAAGCTGATGAGGGAGAGGGACTTAATCAGGGGAGGGGGAGGGAAATGGGAGGTGGTGGCGGGGAGGAGGCAGAAATCCTCAATAAATAAATAAATTTTAAAAAAAAATTTTGATTCATGTAATGTCTCCAAGTACTTTTATTGACATTGACATTGACTTGTGGATTCTTAATGAATCGTCTCTATCAAGAGTGGCGAGAAGGATGTAAGACAGAGTTTAAAAATAGTATATTCAAAAAAGATTATTGAGAAAAGTTCTCTGAGATGTGAGCTAAGATATGAGAGGTGAACCAGAGTGTGGTAATCTGAAGATGGCATTTGGAAGCAGGAAGACTGTTTTTTCATTTCTTTTAATTGAGTCGGAAAGTAAACGAATGGCTAGATTGGAAAACACACTTTGTGGACTCAAGGACCAGACACTGTTCTGATTTTTTTTTTTTTTTGAAACAAGGTCTTTTTCTATACCCAGGCTGGTCTGAAATTCACAATATAGCCCAGACTAGCCTTGAACTCAAAGCAGCCCTTCTGTCTCAGCCTCTAGAGGCCTGAGGTTGCAGGCATGAGCCACCACACCTGGCTTAGATTTAGAGTGAAGTAGGAGGGAAATGAAAAAGACAGATGAGCTGGACCAGACCACATCTGTTTCCCAGGGTGGAAAGACTGAGCTGGACCAGACCACATCTGTTTCCCAGGGTGGAAAGGCTGAAGCAGAAGGATTGTGATTTTGTTGCCGGTCTGGGCTATGATAGAGATAATAGGAATAAGAATCACCATTTCTGTGCACCAAGGAATTGAAACTGGTAACTAACTCTTCAGGCCTGAAAAGGGCATTCATTTCGCATGAAAAGTCACAAGACCAACTGTCCCCTTATTCCAAGAGCTTCTGTAGAACAATGCCAGGAGATACGTCCTATGTGAGTGTTGATTGTAGTCTGAGTTTCTACACTTCAGAGACATAGGCCTCTAGAAAGTCCAGGGGATGGACGTAACCTTGAAAGTATCCTAGGCTTTGGGAGATCTACAGTTCTTCTACCCTTAGCATCCCATATGGAACACTGGCATTTTGTAGGAACCTGAATAACTCAAGACTTAGTCATGGCAGTGAAGACTGGAACATTTGTTCCTGCCATGGGATAGTAGTTTAAGAGTATGTGAGTTGCATAGAAGCCAGCTTGGACATTGACATGGGTTATTAACGGGGGAATTTGTGTTACACATTTTTAGAATAAAGTTAATCGTTGTCATCATTTTTATGTTTTTCCTGGATTGTGGTCTATTCCCCAGTCACTTTACATGTATAAATTCATGTCATGATTATGGTGTTCTTTTGAAATAGATAAGGTTACGTATCCTTTATCTGGAATAAACACTTCAGGCCAGAAGTGTTTCAGATTTTGGAGTTATTCAAACTTTGGAATATTTGAATAGAATTTCTGGTGGAATATCTCTACTCTAAAAATTTGAAATGTTCCAAGATCTGACGCCCAAGCTTTGAGTGCCGACATGACACCCTGAACACTGACATGACGCCTCCAAATGTGTAGCTCTTACAGCATTCTGGATTTCAGACTAAGGATACTCAACCTGTATTAATATTCTGTCCCCTTCTCTCTGTCTTTTGTATAATGAGAAAATGGGTCATGGTGCTTTGTTGCCTAGTGATACATACTCATTATGGGATGGAATAGTTTCTAGAACTAAGATTTGTCCTCTAGCCTTCTTGCTCCAGAACACATGCTCTAAATGCTATTTATCTATGCTA
The DNA here is from genome assembly GCF_000317375.1 of Microtus ochrogaster. Lineage (NCBI taxonomy): Eukaryota > Metazoa > Chordata > Mammalia > Rodentia > Cricetidae > Microtus > Microtus ochrogaster. The sequence continues at coordinate 49,470,639 of NC_022012.1, read as the reverse complement.
CATACTTATTTATATATCAAAAGTGTGAATCAAGGTTTGCTTGGGAATTATCATATTTTGAATGATTGATTTTAATATATTTATAGGTGGTGTTATGGTTTAAATAAGATGCTGTGGGTTCCCCGAGGGGCACAGTGAGAAGAATGCTGCAGGTCACTGAGTGGCAGCAGCAGGCAGCAGGCAGCAGGCAGCAGGCAGCAGGCAGCAGGCAGCAGGCAGCAGGCAGCAGGCAGCAGGCAGCAGCTTCTGAGACCATGGCAGGCCACGAAGGCAGCTGGGGTCCCAGCGGGTCCTAGGTATGGAACCAGTTGGTGGGTGAGAGACCAAAAGCAGTAAGTTCCAGGCAGGGAGCCACATGGCGGGTGAGAGACCGAGAGGGGTAGGCACACCATGCAGAGGAAGTGGGTATTTATTTAGTAGGTTATGGAGGAGTAAGGGAAAGGGGGAGAAGGGGAGATAAAGGAAGAGAAGAGGAAAGGAGAGGAGGGAGAGGGAGAGAGAGAGAGAGAGAGAGAGAGAGAGAGAGAGAGAGAGAGAGAAGTTGAGGAGTCACTTTGGGAGAGAGACTAGAAAGGGCTTGGGCTGTAGATATGAAGGAAGATCTGACTGCCTAGGTAGGGGAGGGAGAGGGTGGGGCTTGTCTCTTAAAGGGACAGGACAGACCATTACAGGTGTCATGATGGCACAATATACATGAAAGAAAGTAGCTTGTGAGGCTTGCTACATGGAATACAAATTGTTTTATTGATTCCATAAACATTTTGAAAGTAGATTTTTATGTTGATGCAATGAGAATGGGAGGGGCTTGCTGCTTGGTTCAGGCCAACTATTACTATTCAGAAGACCACGTGAGCAGTAAGCCTTAGCCGGCTATCAGACCTAGCCCTCTGTCTAATGGTCTGTTGAGTGCTGTCACAGAGAGAACTCATTTGGTTCCATTACTTAATGCATCTAATATGGAATGCCAGGGGTTACGAGAGCTAAAACTATTATATGGCTTATGTATTGTCTTGTAGTCAGTGGACCTAGATGGGAAACAAATTTAGAATCCAGATGTGGTTTTGGTAAACAATAGGCATGTTAAATATATTTTGTCTTGTTACCACCGTATTTTGTATCCGAGAGATCCCGAAAGGATTTCCTCAATAATAGCTGCTATTGGCATGTGCTATCATTCTTTGGCTTATAAATAGCTTCCACCCCTAAGCCCCAAAAACAGAGCTCTGCTGCCATAGAAACAGCTGTTAATAAACATGAGCGCTTTAGAAAATGTATGGGTTCAGTTCTGAAGGAAGGGGACCTGCAAAGCAGAAATGCTGAAGGACTGTACCCTAGGGGCAGGCACTGGGCACAACTGGTCCTTCTGAGTGGGGATCTCTATCTCAGATTTATTCCTGGGGCACTGCTCCAGGTGCTCCCCCTACTTCAGTCAGTGTCTGAATTTTTACCAAATAAAAATGAGTTTCTTAAAAACTATAAATGCCCATGTGTAACAGTGACCTCCCCTGCTTATTGAAAAACCCAAACCAAACAAACCAAATCACAAAAACCAGCAAACAGACAGGACAGAGTGTGGTAAAGCAAATTTGATTTCTTTGGTTTTGGCCAGACTGTAGAGAAGGAAAGCCCAGTATTCTCTGCCTTGCCTGTATCACAGTTTACAGGAAAGGTGACAGGGGAGCCTGGAAATACACGGAACATTTCCGCTGTTTCTCTTGCTACATTCCAGGTCCCTTCCAGGGTCTTATCTCATTAATAAAGGAATCTAAGAATGGACGGAAACACGAGCATAATTTTATTAGAGTTTGAAAGAAAACGGTCGTGCAGGGCAGCAGCAAAGCAGCTGCCTGGAGCGGAGAAGGAAAAAGCTGGCATGGCGGTCAGACACGTGGCTGACAAGTGGTCATGGGGCAGGGAGAGAAACTATAGAGAAAATGAAAGGAAGTTCAAAATATTGGGCAGAAGGAGCCCAAAATGTTAGGGAAAACATGTTCAGAAAAGAGAAGAAAAGGTAAACTTACAAATGGGAGACTTAGACTCCTTTTGGCTTTGGCCCTTAAGCCTCCACACTCGGGGGAGGGAGGTTGTTGGGGGAGAGGGAATACAGTATCTTATTAAAGGATTAATTATTCTGCCTATCTCTTTCAACATGGACTAAGCTGAGCTACCTTCTGAGGGGTAGCCCCTTAGCCAAAGTGATTCGACCATCCTTGCTGGTTCTCCACCCCCTGGAGATCCCATTCTCTGACCTTTAGATGCTCACCAGGGGACATATGATCTCTTTTTGCATCTTTAGTTTCATGGATGAGAGAGGACTGGCAGAACTAGCTGGTTCAGCAGGTAAATGCATTCCCCCCACAAGCTGGCGACCCATATGGTTAAACTTCTCCAGCAAGTGGTCCTCTGACCTCCACACACTTGTGTGCACACACAGAATTAATAAAAACACATACAAGAGAGAGAAAAAAGACTCAGAAGTAAACCTCAGGACAGTGCGGCTGGAGTTTGAGAGAGGAAGCGGGACAGGCCAGCTGGCAGTCTTGGTTGCTGCTGCTGGGGAAGGGGACACAGAAGAGAAAGAGGGAGCTGCTGGGTTAGAGGTGGGGACGCCCCTGAGTGTTGAGTGAGAGAACACCCAAGTCAGGGCCAGCAGACGGAGGACCTAACACTGGGAGCCCGAGACGTGCAGAGGGGGAGGGGAGGACAAACTGGGCTTTGGGAGCACAGTGCTGGGGCACACAGTGTGGGATTGGAGCACAGTGTTGGGGCACGCAGTGTTGATTGGAGCACAGTGCTGGGCACACAGTGTGGGATTGGAGCACAGTGTTGGGGCACGCAGTGTTGATTGGAGCACAGTGCTGGGGCACACAGTGTTGATTGGAGCACAGTGTTGGGGCACACACTGTTGATTGGAGCACGGTGCTGGGGCACACCAGTGTGGGGTTGGAGCACAGTGCTGGAGCACGGTGTTGGGGCACACAGTGTTGATTGGAGCACAGTGCTGGGGTGCACAGTGTTGATTGGAGCACGGTGTTGGGGCGCACAGTGTTGATTGGAGCACAGTGTTGGGGCACACAGTGTGGGGTTGGAGCACAGTGCTGGGGCGCACAGTGTGGGGTGGGAGCATGGAGTTGGGGTGCACAGTGTAGGGTCCCCATGGCCGGTCTCCTCAGTGTGTCATGTACATCTATACTCACCCCATCCTCCCATCAGTCGCCCTCTCTCGCACTGCTGTCTTCCTTTACCCCAGTCTCCATCTGCTTTCCAGGAAATACATGCATATGAATACATGATTTTATGTATCTGTGAGGAATTCTAGGGCACAAATGAGAGAAAACATACAATATTTATCTTTGCGTGTCTGATTCATCTTGCTGAATATGATCATCTCCAGTTAAATCCATTTTCTAGCAAATGATGGTATTTGTGTGTATGTGTGTGTGTGTGTGTGTATCTGCTGTGCATATAAACCCCATTTCTTTGTCCACCTGTCTAACCACAGATGATTTCAAAACATGGTACTTGTGGACAGTGGATGTTTGGGCATCTCTGACATACATTAATTTAGACCAGAAGTGGCATGTCTGGGTCATATGGTAGTTCCATTTTTAGGTTTTTGAAGAATTTCCATACAGATTTTACAGAGGCTGGACCGATTTCCATTCTTATCAACAGTGTATAAGGGAGTCTCAATGTGTGGGACTCGTGAGAGGGTGAAACAAAGGAGGAATTTCCTGTCATTTGAAGCCAGATAGGCACTGAGGGTCTGAGTCCATGTGAATATGAAATTCAGCATCTTTAAGGTCTAACACTGTGAACCAGGAGGTTATGGAGGGTACCTGTTCCAAGAAGGTGTAAGGATCAGAAACTATGGGTTATATTAGGAGTATAGCCTCATTTGTGGTCCCCAGGTCAGAGACCAACCTGTAGAATTCATCTGGCTTCTTTAATGCCAAGATAAGAAGATTGCGTGTGGCGTTACATGGCAACAGTCACCCAGAAGCTGGGGACTTATCCATGAGAAGCTGGGAGCTCTTTCTGGTTGGGCCTTCGAGGGAAGCTGCTGGGCTCATCAGTGGTCATTGTGGAAGGAGCGGCTCTTAGTGCTCAGAGAGGGAAGTAGCTCAGACACCATGGGGACAAGGATGATGCTCTAGTAAAGACTCTAGGTGTTAGGAAGGACATAAAAGCATCTGGAATTTAAAAAAAAACCTGCAATGGCCTGAAATTCAGACATGGTATCTCTACCACAGAAATGGAGCAGCTTGGTAGAACCAGACAAGAATGAGTAGAAAGATGTTTGCCTATTGAACAGAATTGGTGGGAAGTGGGATGGATGGAGCTTCTGGTGAAGCAGGCACTGGATAGCCAACCACAGAAGGTGCTGGGGCAGGAAAGTCACTCCCTTATCAATGCGCGCTGGAATCTTGGTCCTTGGCAATCTAGGGTCACCCAAAGGTCATCTCTATGGAGATAGAAAATACAGAAGCCTTTTAGCCTCAGTGCCCCATCAGTCCTCTTCATGATGCTCTTTGTAGTTTTTCCATTTTAACCTAATCATGGTTGGAGGTCAGGCTTCCCTCGTGTAGGAGGGAGGGGCTTTTACTTCCAATGGGTCTCCACTTTGAAGACTGGACATAGGCAGGGAAAGTCTTCTGGCCTGGGCACTTCAGACTGAAATGTGACCAACCTGACCACCAGGAAGTCTTTTGACCAGAATCTGGTTTAGGTCCTGAGACTGAACGGTTCAGCCACTAGGTGGCGCTGTAGTATTTTCTGAGCTGGACAAGGAGGCAGCAGTCAGTCCTGCACTAAGGAAGATAGCTTGTCATGTTTAACCTTTCCATCCCTCCAGTTTGGTTTCTCTGGCTCTTGAGGTCTCCTGGTTATTAAAGAACATAAAGTCTGCATCTCATAAAGTGGGGAAAGGAGTCTGGGTCTCTGGTGTAGTATTTGAAACTATTGTCTGTTCTCTGAAGAAGTTTGGCTTATAAAATGTACAGCCAGGATGGATTAGCCTTCCTAACTATGGGAGTCCACATTGGTACACTTGTGCATGGTTTCAGCTAGCCTAAACTGAAAGAGATCAGGATTCTTGGCAGCTTCCTGGGTTGCCTTCTACAAGTTGTTATAGCTAATGGGTTTGATGATGACATTTTAATTCCCTTTAATACATAGATAATTATATTATCTCAGTCCTTCCCTTGTCATCAGTGCCCTGATATGGCCAGTGGGATCCCATAACAGTCACAGTCATGGAAGCTGGCCTGGCTGTAACTGGATGATGAACACAAACCTCAGCAGGCAGGTGCTAAGGACCAGATGAGGCTTCTCGTGTGTGCAGCAGGTGGATAGAGTGATGGGGCTGCATTGCTAGCCTAGGGCAAAAGCTCAGTGACCCTTTGAATTCCTTAATGAAGCTTGGGGGATCATGACTAAAAGAGCCTGATTTGGGACAGATCAGGGGAAAGAGGATGTGTGTCTGAACGGTGCCAAGGTCCTTATTAGCCACCTCATTGAGGGGAAAATTCTCTACAGGAGAAGGAATCATTTTTAATTGTTTATGTGTGCAGCAGATAATAAGAATTATAGAAGCCACACAGTAGTGGCACACACCTGTAATCCCAGCACTCTGTGCGTTTGAGGCCAGCCTGGTCTACAGAGTGAGTTCCAGGACAGCCAGAGGACTGCTACACAGAGAAACCCTGTTTTCAAAAACAAACACGCAAACAAATTAGGTAGATGTTACTATGTTAGATCAAAGGTCACCATGAACCTTCTGAATTCCTAATGCAGCTGAAGGGGCCCTGACTGAACGACCCTAATTTGGATTGTGCTGGGGACCGACTGGGCTTGGGAAAGGGACTGTGTAGCTGGAGGCGCTGCGGTCCCCATTAGCTGCCTTGGAAGAGGAGAGGTGTTATCTGAAGAAGGGGAGAGGTGTTATCTGAAGGAGTGAACGGCTTTTATTGCTCCCTGAGTTCCTGAGCAAGTGTGTAATGGAGAGAATCTATCAATGTAAAGAGGGTGTGGTAGAAAGGAGGCCTGGGAGGAGAAGGAGGAGGAGGGATAGGAAAAGTTGAAGAGGGAGGTGTGGGGAGGTGAAGGAGTAGGTGGCAGGAGAGAAGCTGGAAGCTGAGCATGGACATATACAAAGGAGAGGCCAGCTATGACCGAGTTTAAGAAAAGTCACAAATGTAGGCAAATCTAGTAAAGGGCATAGGACATCCCTCCTGCATCTTAGGGTCTTGTGACAGCCATGAGGTGAAGTTATGAGAAATATCAGAGTCCTTTCCTAAATTACAAAGAAATCTAATCGCAAAGTGAAGTAATAACTCAGTGCGCCCCAAGGCAGCCAGCATTATCCATCTGAAAGTGGGTTAAGGGTCAAGGAAGTGGGTTAAAGGTCAAGTTTTCCTGTGAAGGAAATTGGTTTTCTTTTTCAGAGTCTGAGAATCAAATTTAGATCTGCTCCTTTTGTTGTGTTATTGTTTTTAGTTTAGTTTAGTTTTGATTTTGAGACAGGGTTTCTCTATGTAGCCCTGGCTGTCCTGGAACTTGCTTTGTAGACCAGGCTGGCCTATTGAACTCACAGAGATCTATCTGTCTGTCTTCTGAGTGCTGAGATTAAAGAAATATGGCACCACTGCCCAGCCTACATGCCAGAGGTGAGTCAGAAGGGACAGAAAACACAGGATCTGTCATATGGGTCCCATAGAAGTCCAACATCTACCTGGGGCAGGGTGTGGGCAGCAGACTTCTCCTGTTGTCAGAGTGAGATCCAGTCTCACAGCTCCGAGTCGACCCAATTCCCAGAGGGGGATGCAGTTTCTCTCTGGAGCCAAACCAACAGTGTGGGTCAGGCTAGATTGACCTTGAAGAGAAAGTTCACAAACTAAAACTGTGACAAATTAGTACTTTGTGTCACACCCCAGTCATGAGGGTATGTGACGGGGACTCCCTGTTCTGGAGAAAATGGAGACCTGGTTCCTAGTAGGTCTCTGACTGGGACTTCCTGATACAAGCACAGCACTGTTGGCTGCAGCTCCTCCCCACTCTAGAGAGCTGTGGTAAATGGTGTGGAGGAGGAGCGAGCTGGGGGTGGAGCCTTACAGTGTGTGCAGGTCGTCTCAGAGAGCCATTGCTGCCATCTGTGCACACACAGAATGCAGGGTCTCCCAGGAGGAGCTAAAGTGCCTCTTATACCCTTGTGGGCTAGAGAAGGCCACTCCCCTTTACCATCGCCTTCAGGTGCCATGGCCAGGGGTCTTTTGTTGCAGATGGGAAATGAGTCTTCCCACAAGGGATAGAAAGGAACTCTTTCACCTTGATGGATAACAGCAGTCCAGAGTTAACAGACTGAAGGCCTTGGGGTATTCCTGGAGAGCAGCTCAGGAATGTTCTCTGCTGCCTTCAATATTCCGAAAGGGTCCAACTCATTGTCAAGTAGCAGGTGGAATCGGTTGGTGACCACACGACCTTCCTATAGGGGCCAGGGCAAGATAGTGTCTCGGTGGCACATTCTTCGGATGACAGCGGACCATGCCTAATCAAAAGCTCCTATTTCAGCTCTTTCCACAAGATTTGTTGTCTAGTCTTCAGCTACACAGTCACATCTGATTGGCGTTTAGTAGGTGACAGTATAAACTGTGACTGCTCGTTAGCTTCCCGGCTGCCCAGACCTGAGCAATCGCACAGAAACTATATTAATTACAATACTGTTTGGTCAATAGCTTAGGCATATTCCTAACTAGCTCTTACACCTTAAATTAACCCCATTTCTATTAATCTCCATATCTCCATGAGGCTGTGGCCTACTGGTAAGGTTCTGGCATCTTTTCATGGCGTCTCCATGGCTCTGCCTTCTTTCTCTCAGCATTCAGTTTAGTTTTCCTGCCTAGTTCTAGTATTCCCTGCCATGGGCCAAAGAAGCTGCTTTTTATGAACCATGAAAACAAAGCATATTCACAGTATACAGAAGGGAATCCCACATCATGACAGATTATCTTCTTGAGCAAGCTCTATCCCACTTCTGAGCCTACTTCTCATCTGAGCTCAACCTAGGACCATACAGGTTGGAAAACACAAACTCAGTAACAGTCTAACACCTCAAGGGCCATGTCTCTAGGATGCCATGAGCCACCTTCTCCCACAAAATTTCATGCCAAAAATAAGGGATACCAAAGGAATCTCGTGCTACATAGCCCACACCTGAAAGCACAGCCCTTGCTCTTTGGCCTCTGTGGGGAGATGGTGGTATTGACATCACCAGTGACAAACTCAAACACATTCTGCTTCTATAATTTTCACTTCCCAGACTTCTTTATTGAGCTTCTGCTACCTCTTTTCTGTCCCTTCCCTTTTCTTTATATATATTCTATATAATCAAAGTTTAGCTCAGTTCAGGCCAGATTCTTTCTTGATGCACTGTGATAGTATTGATTAAAATCTAGTCTTACTATTTAAAGTAGGATCTGACTTAAGCAAAAAATGATATGATTATTGAATTAAGATGGTAGATTGAGAAGTAATACATTGTGGGTACAGTCATGTCTACTTGAGTAGCACATTATACTCCTGAACGATTGTGTGACGTTTAGTAATTATTTTGTGTGTGTGTGTTTTCCCTGGTAAATTAGGTAGTATTGTCATATTCAATATCTCAAAATGTACTTGCTGTGCTTAGCATGCTACTAATTACATGATAAGCATGCATAGGCTAAATTTCCTTCGCATGTTTTATTACTTCCCGGGGCATTGCTTTCAGAGCTCTCGTGTACAACTTAAGGAAACTATACCAATCCACACAAAGGTTTTTTTTTTCTTCCACTTGATATTTTTCAGAGTTCAAGTTCTACTTCACCTTGAACTTTGTTAAGTGGCAAGCCTTACATTTTCCTTGAAAACTGGAGGCCCATGGGGACAGAGGGCCACAGCCACCACTGCTGGAAGAAAAGGCAGCCATGCATGGTCCTTTACTTGCAGTGCAGGCTCGCCTCCTAACGGCAGGGCACAGGGCAGCGCCAGTGTCTTTAAGACATCCAACACGCTTACAGAATGATTGGTCTGTAGAAATTATTTTAAAGTGAGTCCTGAATTGAACTGCATCTCCTGTAAAGGTTTGGAAAAGGCTCTCTGTCATCACGGCAAAACATTCTGGTTTAAAGGCCAGCTTGAGTAGGAGCGAGGAGGTAACAGTGCGGTGGGTTGCTACCCCAAGTTACTTTTGTGAGGGCCAAAGCAGAGAGGCTTCCTTACCAGACCAGCTAAAACTGGTCTGTTAGGGATTTAGGTGCCATCCTTCTCCAGATCCCTCAGAAATTCAGATAAAACAATTGTTTCCATTTACAGTCGCAGAGTCTGGCACAAGTGACTCCATCCAGTTATCCCTGGCAGTGGAACCGGATCTAAACCCCAAATAGTGTCTTGTTTTATTTAGCAGTCTGAACGTATGATCAAAATAGACATTGATTTCCACATGTCATCTCAAAAGCATACCTTATTGGACTTAGAGGTTTAGAGCTCATCAAAAGGCCACCAGGGAGCACACACACTCAGAGTTCCAGTCACTGCTTAAAAGACTTGAAATGAACATTTACTAATTACATTGCTCTACCAAAATAATAGCATAATATATACACATGCTATAAAATCCCAAATACCAGTGGCTGGCAAGCATTCCTGTTTAAAAGCAACTGGAAGGAAAGAGAGGGAAAAGAAGTAGTTCTTGACAGTCTAAAGCAAAACCTAATAAACCATGTTGAGTTATAGTACGAACCAGGCTGAAAATTGTAGACTTCGTTATAATTCTTTCCATCTATGCGACTGTGTTGTTCCCCAGCCGCTTCATAAAATAATGAGCAATATACAAAAGCAGATAATGATAATGAACTTGGAAGGAAAAAGTTTTAACTCATTACCTCTTTTATGTTTATAGTTAGTTTTTGAGACAGGGTCTCTCTCTGTCTCCCATGCCAGCATAGACCTTATAATCCTCCTGCCTCACTCCCAAAGGACTGGGATTGGGAGGTATGAACCATCATACCTGGCTTCCGTGACCTCTTTGTAGAAATTTTGTAAAATATCTTTTCTCTGACTCAGCACGAAGTTTTTAAGACCTTGGTGGGATGACTTATTAGTGTGTTTTATCTTTCTGGAAACTGTATATGTCTTCCATATTTGTTAGTGTTTTACAAATGGTACAAAACATTTCATAATTTCAGAAAGTTCAGTCTGCTCCCAAAGGCAACCGTGATTCTTGTCTTAATCAGGGGTTCAATGAAACACTACGCTTTGATGAAGCACTATGACCAAAAAGCAGGTGGGAAGGAAAGGATTTATTCAGCTCACATTTCCACATCGCTGATCAGCGCCAAAGGAAGTCAGGACAGGAACTCAAGCATGGCTGGAACCTGGAGGCAGGAGCTAATGCAGAAACCATGGCTTATTGGCTTGCTCAACCTGCTTTTTTCTTTCTTAATAGACTTCAAGACCACCAGGTCAGGCATGGCCCCACCCACAATGGGCTGGGCCCTCCTCCGTTAATCACTAATTGAGAAAATGCGTTACAGCTGAATCTCACGGAGGCATCTCTTCAACGGATGCTCCTCCCCCGCTGACGACGCTAGCTTATGTCAAGCGGACACAAAACCAGCCAGTACAATTCTTTTTCTATCACCATTATTAACTTTTCCTGTCCTTGAACGCCAGATAAATTGAATCATTTGCTTTGTTGTTTATGATAGCATTGGGCTAGCACTGTATCTCAAAGATTCATCCATGCTCTTTTCTTTATAATTTAATTTTTAAAATTATATTACATCATTTCCCTCTTCCCCTTTCCTCCCTCCAGTAACCCCCTTGCTCACTCACCTTACTCGTGGCCTCTTTATCTTCAATTGTTGTTTCACACGCACACACACGTACACACACACACACGCATGCAGGCATGCACACATATATCCCTAAATACATAAATACAACCTGCATAGTTTTGGCCTGATAAATTGATCTCTAGTTGCATCCATCTTGTGAATGTCATAATTTCATTATTCTTCTCGGTGGAATAAAATGATTATTTTCTTCATGTACTCATTGCTTGATGGACATTTGGCTGAGTCCCTGTCTTGACTGTTCTGATCAGGAAACATGGGTGTTCAGTATTCACTGAGGTGGCTGGCTGGGCGAGGTTTCCCTGGCTCTCTGGGTGGAGCGGTGAGCTCTCCGTGTAGCTGGATTGTGGCTGTCTCGGTGGTCTGAGCTGGAGGAGTCTGTGCTATGATAGTGACTGAACAGACTATTAGGGCAGGAGCTTTCAAAGATCCTTCTGCTCCTGTCTTTTTAATTGTGGGGAGTGTTTGCTGAAGGCCTCCTTTTTGGTTTGTGAACGAATGGCTCAGGCAACCACGTTAGGATCCAGGACATGGTGGGTGGCTGTAGACTCAAATTATTGGGCTCATGGCCTTACAAAACTACCATAGTCTGGGACTTGAGATGTAATGTCTCTCACTTTCCAGTACATGAGTGAATGCAGATCTCCCATTAAACCAGGATCTGTTGCTCTGAGGTCTGGAGCTTCAGGTCCAGCTATCATTCTGACACTCGTTGGCCCAGAGGAAGAAATTCTTTGGACTGTCAGTCCCCAGGGATCAGGGCGCCTATTCTGTGTCCTAGCGCTGACAGTACAGGGAGAGCTCTGACTGCACCAGTGGATGAGGTACCCTAAGCTGTGTAACTCTAGACCCTGGGGTGTTGGACACAGTAGTAGCCCTGGCTTTGTGGGCCTGGGTGCAGCAGTGTAGACCTGGAGGTTCAGAAGCAGCACAAAGAACTACATTATTCTCTAGAGAGGTAAGATTTCTCGGCAGCTTGGAGCATGAGGGTCTAGTCCAGGGCTAGGTGAGCTGGGGAATTACGACAGTTTGTCCTGTGTGAATGGATGTCATATGACGCCTTGGGCAAGTGGCACCTCTGGAACTTTGAGGGAGAGCATTAAATTAGGTAGAGTCTTTCCTGTGGTCATGAAGCTGCTAATATTCATATGTTGGGGGCTGCAAACCCCTGGCCCCTTGACTTTCTTAGCCCGCCTCAGACCCTTTGCCTGCTGGAGTGAACTGAACAAAACAACTTGTTTACCTGTGCCTGCAACTGCTCTGAGCACAGGACCCTGATAGCAGGGGAGTGAGTTCTGGTGAGACCTGCAGCTGAAAGATCCCGAGAGCTGGGGCGTGGCTATCAGTTAGGGATCCCTATATAAGCTTCCCTGGAGCACAATAAAGTTGGCATTCTTGTATCGAGAATGATCCGTGTCTGTGTGCGTGTGTGTTTTTAAGTCTCCAGCTTAGTTCCCGGTTCGCATACCGCCTCGTAGTGCAGGCGCTACATTTATAGACAGGATGCTTGGGATCCCTGTGTGGCCAGGTGTTGGCTCAGCTCTGGACTAGAGGCGCTCTGGAAGACTCTGTGTTGGCTGGGGGACCACCTCAGTTCAGCCCTAAAGGAATGACGAATTATCTTCTGCAATGGAAGATAGACAACTCTGCAGTAGCCTGGCCCCAAGGGTAGGGCACAGAAATAATTTCATTTAGGGTTGTAGTGCTACTTGGTGGGCATAGTGCAGGGAGCCTCCCAGTGGAGAGATGTGATGGCTAATTGCACCAGGAACGGGGCACATGGAGGGAGTAGCTCTAGTTCCTGGATGCTGCAGCTCAGAACTAATGCAAGAGGTGAAGCAAACTCATCTGGTGTGGGAGAATTATCTGCATTCTGTCAATCATGTTTTAAATAAACATTGATTGGCCAGGCAGGAAGTATAGGCGGGTCAACAAGACAGGAAGTAGAGGCGGAGCCATGAGAACAGGAATATTTTGGGAAGAAGGAAGCTCTCTCTTGCAGTCCAGCCCAGATCACGGAAGAAGCAAGATGTGACCTACCTCTGAAAAAGGTACTGAGTCATGTGGCTAACATAGATAAAAATAGTGGGCTATTTAAGTTTTAAGAGTTAATAAGAAGCCTAAGCTAATGGGCTAATCAGTTTTATACCTTATGTAGACTTCTGTGTGATTTTTCTTTGGGGCTTACCAGCTGCGGGAACTGGGAAAGACAAACCCCAACAAGTCGGCCCTCATGTTACATAATGGCACCCAACCTAATGTTACACTAATCCATGCTTCTGGTGGAAGCTCAGTCTGTCTCTAGGCTCAGTGCCCGAGAACTAGGGGAGTCTCCAGTAGTTTACCCACAGTGTGACAGGCTGTTGGGGAATATTATTTTCATATGTGTGACTCTTGTTTATGCTGCATTTACTTAACTCTGTGAAGCTGTCTAAAACACCTGGTCCTAATAAAGAGCTGAACGGCCAATAGTGAGGCAGGAGCAAGGACAGGAGGGGCTGGCAGGCAGAGAGGATAAATAGAAGGAGAACTCTAGGAGAAGAGAGAACGGCAAGAGAACAGGAGAGGAGGACATCAGGGGCAGCTACTCAGATGCACAGCAAGCCCTGGAGAAAGAAGCAAAGAAAAGTATAGAGAAATAGAAACATAAAAGCCCACAGTCAAAGGCAGCCAGGATAATTTAAGAGAAGCTGACAAGAAACAAGCCAAACTACGGCCGGACATTCATAACTATGAATAAGCCTCTGCGTGTGGTTTATTTGGGAGTTGGGTCGTGGGCCCCTCAAAGTCAAAAGAGTAAAATATCCTACTACAGTTGAGGCTCTTCCTTATACTACAGAGACCCCCTTCCTGCTTGACGGGATGAGGGGTGGAAGCAGAGTGCTTTCCTTCCCCAGTGGCTGCCTTGGGCTTCTGTGTTCCGCAGGGTGGCAGCGGCTGCTGCTTCACAGTTCCCCACTGTCCCTCAGTTAGTTTGGTTGAAATGTAGTTCTTTGTTCATTGTTTGGATGGGGAGCGGGGCTGGCGGGAAGAATGGTAGGAAGTTTTGGTCAGCCATCTTTCTAATGACACCCTCAAAATTCATGCTCTGATGTCAGTCTCAACAGATGTTACACAGGGCTGGACAGATGGCTCAGAGGTTAAGAGCACTGACTGTTCTTGCAGAGGTTCTGAGTTCAATTCCCAGAAACCACATGGTAGCTCACAACCCTCAGTGATGAGATCTGGTGTCCTCTTCTGCCCTGCAGGGATATGTGCAGACAGAACACTATATACACAAGAAATACATAAATCTTGAAAGTAAATAATTTTAAAAAAGATATTACACAGCACAGAGTGTTATACACTTTCAAAGCTGCCAGCCACCTAATGGGACCAGATGGTATCGGCATCACCTGGAAACTCTTCACAAATGCTGTGTTTCCGCCTCCTCACCAAACTGCAGAACTAGAAGATCTTGGGTAAAGATGTCAGTCTGCTCTTTACCAGCTCTCCAGGTAGTTTTGGTACACACTGGAGTCTGAGAAACAGTAACTAGTACGGCATTCCAAGTCCTTATATTGGAAAACTTTAAAAATCATTTTCATGGATATACACACACACACACACACACACACACACACAGAGAGAGAGAGAGAGAGAGAGTGTTAATCATTTAAGGCTTCCTTCTTTCTTCGTCTTTTTTTGAGGCTGGTCCATGTGTGTCTCCATTTTGTTCCATTTCACTGACCTCTGTGTTCTGTTATATAAATATACCACAATTTGTTTATTTGCTCACCTGTTGGGGTTTTCCAGTTTGCCTGTTGTGAATAATGGTAGCCTGATGATTGGTCTGCACTTTTATTGATTTATCTATTTGTTTTTTTTTTTTTTGAGACAGGGTTTCTCTGTAACCCTGGCTGTACTGGAACTTACTCTGTAGACCAGGCTGACCTTGAACTCAGAGAATCTCCTGCCTCTGCCTCTGGGGTGAAAGGTGTGTGCTACCACCACCTGGATACACTTCTTTGTTTTAAGTGCAGACTTGCTTTTTAAAAAATTTCCCTTAGGTAAGTATATAGGGATGCAATAATTAGCTGTATACTAGGCTCATTAGTTCTCTAGTGTTGCACAGCAGATACCCAGAAGCTGAAAGCAACAAAATGTGTCGTCTCACTGTTCTGTTAGGTCAGGAATCGTGGGATGACTCAGCCAGTCAAGGGGTCAGCAGGGAGCATGCTCACTTCAGGGATCACCTGCCTTAGACTCTACTCCTACCAGTCCTGGCTGTCAATCACCTCCTGACAAGGCGGCTGACTTTCCTAGGAGTGAAACAGGCTGAGAGCTGTTGAAATATGAGCGGCGGGGCTGCTTCCCCCTGCGTCCCCAGCACCCTGCCGCCCGCATGGCTAGCTTAGCTTATGCCCCGAAATAATTACA
>NC_022012.1:49443982-49451273 GCF_000317375.1 Microtus ochrogaster | reverse complement strand
GATCTTAACCTGCGTCTGTCTGGCGTGGGAGAACCATGGCGACTCTCTGACTCAGCTTCTTTCTCCCAGCATCCTGTTCTGTTTTCTCCGCCTACCTAGGGGTTGGCCTATGAAATGGGTCTAGGCAGTTTCTTTATTAATAAGAAATCACTCCCACATCAGAGAGCAGACAAAGTACCCAGGAAGGAAGCCATTCTCTTTAAAAATCCAGTCTTGGAGGTACTTCTGATCATGCTGTCGTATTCTGGGCTGCACAAGTGAGTTAATAAGTCCAAGCCATATTTAGAGGGAAAAGATTGTCTGGGCTGTGAATGCTAGGAAGTAGAGCCCATGAGGCTCCATCTTGAAGGCTTTTCCCATAGTGGTGGTTGTAAGAAGCTATAGCTCTCTTTGGTAAAGTCATTACTATCTTGACACTCCCATCAAGAATGAGAACTGATTCATGGCCTTGTGCTTGTCTGACCTTTTTCTAACAGCTCTGTGGACTTCATTGTGGCTTTATAGTCGCTGCTGTCTAAGGACTATGGTTTTGAGCACTTTCCCATGTGCTTATTAACCAGCTGTTCAATATCTTCCTTGGCAAAAAGACTTCACATTTCCTTCATTTTAAAACTGAGCCATCTTACCACTGCAGTTTTGGAATACACGTATGTTAAATATAAGTGCTTCTTTGGATATGAACATAAACACTCTTCTTCCAACCTGTGGCGTGACTTTTTTTTTGTCTTAATGGTTCTACACAGAAAGTAGCAGTTTTAATTTTGAGCAAATACAATTTTCTGTTCTTTTCTTTATAGTTCTTGGTTTTTATTTTTTTGCTATGATATCTTGCTACTGTGTAGCCCAGGTTGGCCTCAGTGTGCAGTCTTCCAGTTTGTACCTCCTGAATGCTGGTGTTAGAGGAACCAGCATACTTGGCCAATTCATCTTTTGTTCATTCATTTGTTTCTTTGTTGATTTTCTTTCTTCATTTATTTGTGGCGGGGGACAGGGGGTGCCTGTACCACAGTGCATATGTAGACTCTGAAGACATCTGGCAGAAGATGAGTCTTTCCTTCCCACCATGTGGGTTCCTGAGATCGATATCAGGTCATCGGGCTGGGCAGCAAGCACCTTTATCCACTGAACTGTCTTGCTGGCCCTCTTTATTGATTTTTCTAGCTAAACAATCCGTCCATTTTTGAAAGTGGAGGAAAGTTCCGAACTGTCGTTACATTAATCTTTCACTGTATATAGCCAATATGAAAAATGGAAGAGAGACTGGGTCAATATCTCAGTCAGGAAAGTGCTTGCTGCACAAACTGAAGCTGCTGCGCCCTGTGAACAGGTGGGTGTGGTAGTGCGCCATTTGATTTTTACATTAGGAAGGCAGAGACAGGCTGGTCCCTGGGGATGGTTGTCAGTCAGCCAAGCTGAACTGATGAATTCCAGAAGCAAACAGGATGGATCGTGGACTGTACCTACATGTGATACATGTATGTGCCTACTTTCACACACACAGGCACTTGAATGCACCAACATGTTTCCAAAAACACCAAAAGAGGGACATTATAAATTGCATAGGCAATAAAAATAACAAATATGAATGAATATGTTACAAATTTGACAACCATGGTGGAATGGACCAATGTCTTGAAGGATCCAATCTGACTCGCAGAGGAAGAAACAACTCGAATATATCTCTGTTAAGGAAATTGAACTGGTGGCTCATAACTATCCAAAATAGAAAGAACCAGCCCTAGATGACTCAGTGTGGTGTCTGTTGACACTAAGAGGGAAACAATACCAATTCTCTACAGTGGAAGCAAAAGAAATGCTTTCTAATTCATTCTGTAAGGTTCTTAGAGCCCTATTACAAAAACCAAGTGTGTTTCCAGATTTTTTTTAAAAAAAAACTGTCCTTTGTCTCCCATGAACAGGATCTCTCAATGTAATAAAGTCTAATGATGCATAAATAGAAACATATGTCACAACCAGTGGAATTTATCTGCCTTATATCAGGCTGATTCACCATTCTACAATGAAGTTCTGTAATCTATAACATCAACCAACTAATAGGAAAATCAGTCAATAAATACATTTGACAAAGATTCAACATCCTTTCACGAGAAAGACTTATCAAAAGCAGAGAGGATGTTTTTCAGCCTATAAAGACCAGTTATCACCTGTTTACATGGTGAGAAGGCAGGAAGCCTTTTGCTGATACCAGGAATATGAAAAGATCCACTTTTACCTCTTCTTTTCAACACAGCACTGGATTACTAGCTGATGCATTAAGAGAAGAAAATAAAAATTAAAATATACTAATTGAGAAGGAAGAGTTAACTATCTTTGTGCACAGAATGATTCTCTGTGGGTAATACAAAAGAATAAAATCTTTACCTAGTAAACAATTACAGCAAGGTTACAAGATTAGTGTGTAAAAGCCGATCATCCTCCTGTTTACTGTCATTGAATAAATATGAACAGAATTGGAAATTAAAAGGAAAATATTAACGTTAACTCCCCCAAATAAGAACTGTGCAGGCTTAAGTACAAAATATACATAAGGTTGTATGACAAAACTCCAAAGTGGAAAACACAAGGAAGAACTGATAGAAACATTCAGTTTGATGAGAATTCATTTCTTCCCAGTCTAGTCTACAGATCCAGTGCAAACCAGTCAGAATTCCTAATCAGTTATTCTAACGGCATTGCTAAGTTAGTTCTGAAGTCTAATGGAGAGGTAAGGGACTCAGAATAGCTGGTGCTGTACTGAATCAGGATAATATTGGATTTATACCACCTAATTTCTTTTTTTAAATTTATTTATTAAAAATTTCCACCTCCTCCCATCTTCCCATTTCCCTCCCGCTCCCCCCCCCTCTCCAGTCCTAAGAGAAGTCAGGGTGCCCTGCCCTGTGGGAAGTCCAACACCCTTCCCCCTCCATTCAGGTCTAGGAAGGTGAACATCCAAACAGAATAGGCTCCCAAAAAGCCTGTACATGCAGTAGAATCAAAACCGGGTGTCATTATCATTGGCTTCTCAGTCTGTCCTCATTGCCAGCCACATTCAGAGGGTCCAGTTTGATCTCATGCTCGTTCAGTCCCAGTCCAGCTGGCCTTGGTGAGCTCCCATTAGATCAGTCCCACTGTCTCAGTGGGTGGGTGCACCCCTCACGGTCCTGACTTCCTTGCTCATGTTCTCCCTCCTTCTGCTCTTCATCTGGACCTTGGGAGCTCAGTCCAATGCCCCAGTGTGGGTCTCTGTCTCTATCTCCATCCATCGCCAGATGAAGGTTCTATGGTAATATGCAAGATATTCATCAGTTTGGCTATGGGAGAAGGCCAGTTCAGAAACCCTATCATCTGCTGCCCAAGGACCTAGCTGGGGACATCCACTTGAACACATGGGAACCCCTCTAGAGACAAGTCTCTTACCAACCCTAAAATGGCTCCCTTAATTAAGATATCTTCTTCCCTGCTCCCATATCCACCCTTCCTCCATCTCAACCATCCCATTCCTCCAAGCTCTCCCCAATCCTCCCCTTCTCCCTTCTCTCTCCCCATCTCCCCTTCCCCCCAATCCTCCCCTTCTCTCTTCTCCCCATCTCCCCTTCCCCCCACTCCACCCCCACCCCTGCGCTCCCAACTTTTGCCCAGCAATCTTGTCTACTTCCAATATCCAGGAGGATAAATATGTTTTTCTTTGGGTTCACCTTATTTAGCTTCTCTAGGATCACGAATTATAGGCTCAATGTCCTTTGGTTATGGCTAGAATTCACTTATGAGTGAGTACATATCATATTCATCTTTTTGGGTCTGGTCTGGGTTACCTCACTCAGTAAAGTGTTTTCTATTTCCATCCATTTGCATACAAAATTCAAGATGTCATTGTTTTTTTAACTGCTGGGTAGAACTCTAAAGTGTATCTGTGCCACACCTTCTTTATCCATTCTATTATTGAGGGGCACCTAGGTTGTTTCCAGGTTCTGGCTATTACAAATAGTGCTGCTATGAACATAGTTGAACAAATGCTTTTGTAGTCTGATTGGGCATCTCTTGGGTAAATTCCCAAGAGTGGAATTGCTGGATCCTGAGAAACTGCCACACTGATTTCCAAAGTGGTTGCACAAATTTGCATTCCTACCAGCAATGGATGAGTGTGCCCCTTACTCCATATCCTCTCCAGCATAGGCTATCATTGGTGTTTTTGATTTTAGCCATTCTGACAGGTGTAAGATGGAATCTCACAGTTGTTTTGATTTGCATTTCCTTGATCACTAAGGAGGTTGAGCATGACCTTAAGTGTCTTTTGGCCATTTGAACAACTTCTGTTGAGACTCTGTTCAGTTCAGCACCTCATTTTTTAATTGGGTTAATTAGAGTTTTAATGTCTAGTTTCTTGAGTTCTTTATATATTTTGGAGATCAGACCTTTGTCTGATGTGGGGTTGGTGAAGATCTTCTCCCAGTCAGTAGGTTGCCTTTTTGTCTTAATGACAGTGTCCTTTGCATTACAGAAGCTTCTCAGTCTCAGGAGGTCCCATTTATTCATTGTTGCTCTTATTGTCTGTGCTCCTGGGGTTCTACATAGGAAGTGGTCTCCTGTGCCCATGTGTTGAAGACTACTTCCCACTTTCTCTTCTATCAGGTTTAGTGTGGTCGGATTTATATTGAGGTCTCTAATCAATTTGGACTTGAGTTTTTTGCATGGCGATAGATATGGAGGTTCGTCCATTTATATGGACAAAATTATTAGTCTGTTTTTACTTGCAGTATTATATTCTCAGCTCTACTTTTGGACCCTTGTACATAAATTTAATGTCCCACTGTTATATTCAACTGACAGCATAATTTAAATTATCCAATCTTTTATATTTCTACTTAGTACCAAATGGTGAAGGATCTACAAAGGAAATAAAATGCTTTCTACTCTAAAGAGATACATAGGGGGACTGGAGAGATGGCTCGGTGGTTAAGAGCACTGCCTGTTCTTCCAAAGGTCCTGAGTTCAATTCCCAGCAACCACATGGTGGCTCACAACCATCTGTAATGGGATCTGGTGCCCTCTTCTGGCCTGCAGGCGTACATGCAGACAGAATACTGAGAATACTGTATACCTAATAAGTAAAGAGATGCATAGTCTCACGTAGAGAAATGTGAGAAGTTGAGTAGCAGCACATTAGTGGTCATGCAAGGCAGTTTACATACACTGCACATAGATGAACCATGCCAGATGCTTTTGCTCACCGATGCAGGATTCTGTTATAAAATATTGAAAGGCTCTCAAACTCCTGTCAGTTTACATATTAATAAAAGTAAAATCTCCAAGAATATTTACATTTAATAGAAGGCAAAGATTTTGGGCTGGTTTAGTGGTTTCAATGAGGATGGCCCCCTAGGCTTATATGTTTGAATGCTTGATCCCCAGTTAGTGGAACTGTTTAGGAAAAATTACTAGGCATGACCTTGTTGGAGGAGTGTCACTGAGGGATGGGCCCACACCAGGCCCAGGGGTTCCCTGCCTGTTACTTGTGGATCAGGATGTAAAGAACCACGCCTCTCAGCTCCCCACCATGATGTCATGGACTCAGCCCCTGAAACTGTAAGCAAGCACCAGTTAGACGTTTTCTACTACAAGGTTGCCTTGGTCATGGTGTCTCTTCACAGCAATGGAATTGGAACTGAGACAATTGAGGAGATAGAAGAGTGCTTGCCATGGAAGCTCAGGGTCGTAGCTCTACCCCCAGAACTCACATTTCAAACAACAAAAAAGCCAGGCTTGGTGGCACACACTGACAGGTGACTCTGAGGCTTCCTTAGCAGCCAGCCTAGCATAATCAACGAGACCCATGCTAATAAGAGACCCTGTCTCAAAGAATCTAGGGTAGGTGCCACCCGAGGAACAGTACCTGAGGCTGAGCTCTGACCTACATGCACATGTACATGTAATAGGAATTAATAAGCATTTCTTTATCTTCTGTAGTTGTCATCTTGTTGTGACTTTTTATATTTCCCCTATTCATAACATTTGCTATATGATTTTTCTTTTGGTCTTTCCTAGTATTTTGAAATTAGAGAAAAAAGGGTTTTTTGTTTGTTTTTTACTAATCAATAAGATCTTTCTATTCTGTATCTATCAGAAGGAAAGGTAATATTGGGAAATGGTTTCCTGGTTCTGATGGATTAATGAGGTATATTGGTTACAATCTTGTCTCAACTTCACATGGCAGAAAAATTAACTAGGGGACCATGAAAATGAGCAACCTTAAAACTGCAGTAATAAAAGGAATGGGGAGTTAAAAGTTTCCTGCTAGCAGATAATGTTTTTAACAGTTTCTGGAAGATGTTGGTAGATTGATACCAAAGCTCAGGATGCCCTGCAAGATGGCGAGGCTGGTGCCTTAGCATCCTCCAGTCACAGAGAAATTCAGTTTCACCTGGCAAGACCTGGGTAACTGTAATAGGACTGAGTGCAACTGGTGGGTGGCAGTTGAAGTCAGCATGTAAGCCAGCTGTGGAAACGGCCCCTTCCCTCTTTTTTCCTTTGAAAAACAAGCTATGAGGAGGGCAGTTGGCTCAAGGAGGAAACTCTTTTCCTGAAGAAATGATGGGGAAGTTCAGCCAATCACATTTTGTTTAGGGTGTGTCCCCCTGAGGCCAAGAAAAAAGAGATAAAAACATCCAAGTGCACTTGTCCCCTTCTCTTTGTTCTCTCTGTGCTCCTGGTGTTCCTTCCTGGTATTCACTGGACCCGTGGTCATGTGAGTTTCCCTTTTTCCCAATTATTAAACTAAATCTTTTGTGTTGAGCTGGTCTGGTTAATTCTAGCTTATCAATTGACCACACCATCAAAGAAATCCAATGAAAATGGGACTTCCACTGTGGTTATTGGCTCTAAATAAAGGGCTAGCAAAATTTCTGTAAACAGTCGGATGGTAAATATTTTAGGATTTTTAAACCATATAAACTTAGTTCTGTCTTAAATAACATTGCTATATAAATTGAAAGTGCTGCGAATATAGCTGCATTCTAGGTAATGACATTTCAGTCACTGTTGCACCACATGCAGAGTAATGGGTTTGCTGTATCTCTAAATGTACAGTAGTTGATGCTGTGTAGCCAAATGTATAATAGTTATGCTGTATAGCCAACTGTACAGTGGGTATACTGTATAGTCAGATGTACAGTGGGTATGCTGTATAGCCAAATGTATAATAGTTATTCTGTATAGTCCGATGTACAGTGGATATGCTGTATAACCAGATGTATAGAGTGTATGCTGTATAACCAGATGGATAGTGTGTGTG
>NC_022012.1:49417950-49443752 GCF_000317375.1 Microtus ochrogaster | reverse complement strand
GTGTGTGTGCTGTATAACCAGATGGATAGTGTGTGTGTGTGTGCTGTATAACCAGATGGATAGTGTGTATGCTGTATAACCAGATGGATAGTGTGTATGCTGTATAACCAGTAGGCTGTGTCTTCTATGATCTTACAAGGATGAAACCAGTGACAGATGCGTTTCTTAGAAGGGATGCCTGTTAGTAAGCAACACATGGCAGTGTTCCCACAGCTCTGGAGACTTGGAATCCAGTGTCAAGGTGCAAGTGAGAGAGTATGGTGAGGATGCTCTCAGCCGCTATGCTATAGCCTTGATTCCAAGTCCTCTAGAGAAGAACATAGTGTCCTGGCATGAAGGGACAGAGGGTGACAAATCCAGATACTCTATAAAGCTTCTTTAAAAAAAAAAAAAAACATTTTAGAAGTGTGTGTGTGTGTGTGTGTGTGAGAGAGAGAGAGAGAGAGACCCACATGCACACACAGGTGTCTGTAGAGACCAGGAGAGGGTGTTTGGAAGCACTGGAACTAGAGTTATAGACAGCTGTACATTTCCCTACTTCTCTCCAGTGGATGCTGGGAGCTGAACTCTGGTCCTCTGTGAGAAGAGCCATCTCTCCAGTCCAAATCCTCTTTTATGATCTTAGTCCCATTCATGAGGGAGGATCCCTTTTGAATCAATTGCCTTGTAGAAGCCTCTTAACATGGTGTCATTGAAAATAAAGGTTCAATATGAATTTTTAAAGGGATATAAACATACAAACCATAACAGCTTGTGTGACATATTTCTGTATGATTTTACATGTGTATAATCCTTAAATATTTTTAACCTGTCAGGTATTTCTGCCCCCCTCACATAGCATATCCCCACAGTCATGCACTTGGGAGCTCAGGCAGGCTGCCGCAAGTCTAGGGCCAGCTTTGGCTCCGCAGTTCCAGACCAGCTCCAACTAGTTGAGACCTTGTCTGAAGAAACAAACTCATCCCAGGTCCCACCCATACAAATATACATGCATATACTGCTCGTGATCAAGCATCATACAGAAGCACTTGGCCTAGGGTGTGTCATGGGTTTACATCTGCTGTAAAAGAAGGTTCCTCTCTCTGTGTCATCTGATAGCTGGACTCTGTCAGTGGGCTCCTAGCCAGCTCTTCCCCAAAACAAAGCTGCCAGTCAAACGTTCTGCCCAGGTACAGGGAGTACAGAATGCTGGGCGTGAGGTCTGCTGGGAAGCAGATGTACTTTCGCAATATCGGCAGAATCGACACCTCTTATCTGGAAGTGCCAACCAAGAACAAACAGCTCAAACACGTGAGTAGTCGGGCTTCTCAAACAGGCCAGGAAAAACAACTTTGATTACAGATGATCCAGGCCTGGAAGTTATGAAATGAATGGAACCAAACAGAACCTAGAAATACTTCTTAAAAGATTTTATTTTTAATTACATGTATGTGTGGGTATACGCATGTTTCAGGTAGTTATGACTGTCTGGTATTGGATGCTGGGTCTTGAACTCTGGTCCTCTGGAAGAGCAGCCATGTCTCCAGTCTTAAAGATGTTTTTAACTGGTATTTTGTGAGAAATGAGAGAAGCTATTACATCCCTTAATTACAGCCATGGGAGAGATATACAGTTAAAGATCTTTTAATTGATATACCACTAAAGGCAAGAATACAACAAGGTACAGCTGGAAAACCCTCAACACATTGTCAAAAAATAGACGATGTAACAAATATAGATGTGAAGCGAGGAACCTGAACTCCCCAGATCGAGGCTGCAGAGAACGGTGGTGGAGGGGAGTAGCTTAACCAAGCCCATAATGGATGGCTGTGAAACTCAGCCAGGAATGCCCCACGTGGTTATCTAGCACTACTTGAAAACTTTCCCAAGGATAAGTTTAGGTAGCATTCTCAGGAAATTTTGGAACCTTCCACAGAAATAAAAGATCTCACATACTCAGGGGAGAGGAGAAAAGTAACTTATAAGGTTTTAATGACTGAGCAGGCACTATCCTCTGGTCTACACTGCTGGACACTAAAGATAACAGTACAGTATCCAAATTGGGAGTTGTTTTTCAATAAACATTAATATAACCATATATAAATGCTATCATGTGTAAAGAGAAAAGAAAGATGTCAGGCTGGAGAGATGGCTCAGTGGTTAGGAGTATTGCCTGCTCTTCCAGAGGTCCTGAGTTCAGTTCCCAGCGACCCATGGTGGCTCACAACCATCTGTAGTGAGGTCGGGTGCCCTCTTCTGGCCTGCAGGCATGCGTGCAGACAGAATATTGTATACATAATAAATAAATATTTAAAAAAAAGAAAAGATGTCATTTGTCATGTAGGAACTCTAAACGAGTACTGCACCCTGTTATAGGATGTTAGGTAA
This sequence comes from Microtus ochrogaster, assembly GCF_000317375.1. Taxonomy (NCBI): domain Eukaryota; kingdom Metazoa; phylum Chordata; class Mammalia; order Rodentia; family Cricetidae; genus Microtus; species Microtus ochrogaster. The sequence continues at coordinate 49,441,385 of NC_022012.1, read as the reverse complement.
TGGCTCCAGCCAAATGAGAGAGCAAATAAAATGGGAGATAGGGCCTCTAGAAATGGGGATCAATCCAGGGAAGGGAAACTTTGAGATGACAGCTTGATTGTTCGGTAGCAGTTCTAGAGGACAGCCAGTCAGATGCAGGGGTACAGGGGAGCTCTGGAAGAGAAGACGTCTCGGAAAATGAAAGGGAAATGCCTGAAATAAATAGCATGATTAAGATGCTAATATTTGTGATATTAAAATTATATTACTCTTTAACCTCCTATCTATAAAAAAATCAAATAAGATGCAAACAAAATGTAAGATTATTTTAAACCATCTTCAAGAGGGTAAGAAAAGAGACCCTACTACATGAGAAAAAGCTGTTTTATTGCAAACCTCATGAATCTGTCCACAAATACTAATTGGACAGTCTTAATAATCCAAGTACTTTTTTATTGTTTCTTAACTTTTAGAGTTAAAAAAGGCAAAATATAAGATAGTTCGTTAGGATGGTAGATCAAAATGTAAATGTTAAAATCATCACGATATAAGGGTGAAGATGCAGCTAAGAAAGAAGGGGAAATGGGACAGGGCAGACGTACTGTTATAAAAAGAAGTTAGTTTGTGGGCTGGAGAGATGGCTCAGAAGTTAAGAGCACCACTTTTGTAGAGGACCCCAGTTCTATTCCCAGCACCCACATGGTGACTCACAACCATCTCTTGACGATCACAATCACCAACCTGATTCCAGGGTGATCTGGTGCCCTCTTCTGGCCACTACAGGTACCAGGCACACATGTGATGCATTCACATACCTGAAAGTAACATTCCTATGTATGAAATAAATATTTAAAAATCAGTCTGTACACTGACCCCCGCTTATGAAGATGTAGAGGTGTAGTTGGCATCCTTACCCAGTGGGCTCCATGCTTGCTGGGCTCTACACATGTGGATCCACAATACTCAGGAGAAGTTACATCTGTGTTGACCGTGTAGAGGTTTATTTCTTGGGCAAGATCCTGTTCCCACTACCTACATAGTATTGGCATTGTGTTAGGTTAGATATTATAAGTCATCTGGAAAAGATTAAAATATACAAAAAAGGATGCACATAGGAAATGTGCTCATGGATTGTGGTCTTTGTAAGAAGTCCTGGACCCAAGCCAGGTGGTGGTGGCGCCCGCCTTTGATTCCAGCAGGCGGATCTCTGTGAGTTCAAGGCCTGCCTGGTCTACAGAGCTAGTGCCAGAACAGGCACCAAAGCTACACAGAGAAACCCTGTCTCGAAAAACTAGAAAAAAAAGAAATCCTAGACTCAATCCCTGGCAAATACCAAGGGACCACCTATCTCATTTGAAATTACAAGTGTTGCCAAGAGGAGAAACAAGTAACTTATTAAATGTTGAAACGAAGAAAGGTTTAAAGAAGTGTGGGATAGTATTAAGAGACTGGACCTTGTCTAGAGTGATAGACACAGAAATGAGGATTTACATCTGAATTACAGAGGTAAACACTGGAAATCTGTTAGAAAGAGCTCGCTGCTGGGGAGAGGGACTATGGCTTTTCTCTTGTTCTTCTGCTTCCTTAGCCCTGCTTCAACCACCAGTGTTCAGTGCAGTAGACAGTACCTGGCCTTTCACATGCATAATAAGGGATCCAAGCCCAGAGGCCACCTTCTCTGGTCTTAATGGTTTCCTGAGTGGGAGACCTGCATTTTCAGACTCCTGCATGTCCTCACGGCACTTGAAGACATGCTAATGCCTAGGGAGCAGGAGAGGTGGCATTGAGACCACTTGGTGCTCTTCCAGAGGACCCAAGTTTGGTTTCCAGCACCATGGTGTGATGTTCACAACTGACTCCAGCTCCAGGGGATCCGATGCCACCTTCTAGGCCTGTGGTTTTCAGCCGGATCTTAACCCCTTTGGGAGTTGCATATCAGATCTTTATGATTCGTCGTGGTACCAAAATTACAGTTAGAAAGTAGCAATTTATGGTTGGGGTTCACCATAACTTGGAGAACTGTATTAAAGGGTCACAGCATTAAGGCTGAGAACCACTGCTCTAGACTCTGCAGGTACTTTTTCACACATGGCATGCTCCCCCCACCCACATAAATAAGTCTTTTAAAAGCTTAGTATGTCTGTCTTAAGGTTTCTAATGCTGTGAAGATAAGACACCATGACCACAGCAACTCTAATAAAGGAAAACATTTCACTAGAACTGGCCACAGTTTCAGAGGTTTAGTCCAATGTCATGGTGGGAAGCATAGCAACAAGCAGTCAGACATGGCTCTGGAGAGGTAGCTGAGATTCTACAACTGGACTTCTAGGGCAGCAGGAAGAGACCATGATCCACTAGGCCTGGCTTGAGCTTTTGAAACCTCAAAGCTCCCTGCCCTCTTCCTGTTCCACACTTCCTCCCAAAAGTAGACATCTTCAATAATGCCCTCAATGAGTCTATGGGGGCCATTTTCCTTCAAAGCATTACAGTATTTCAGGTAAGAATCATTATCTTACTCATGGATTATATTTCCATATTCTCTTGTCTTCGACAGTAGAATTACACATGAGTCATTCTGTGACATTTTTACATTTACAGAGTTGTATAGCCATTTCCATAACCCAGTTCTGTAACAGTTTTGTCTCTCCGAAAAGATTGCTCATATTCACCTGTAGCTTATGGTTCTAGCCCAGGCAGCTACTACTCTACTGTTGTCTCTACAGATTTGTCTCTCTATGCATTTTACATAAGTAAAACCATGTGTGCTCTTCTGTAACTCACCTTTTCACTTAGCATGTGTAAGTTCATCCATGTCTTAATGTATATGAGCAGTGTTCCATTGCATGCTCGCCCCACAGCTTGTTTATCCTTGTCAGCTGATGGATGTGTGGATACTTTGTAGTTTGAGGACAGCAAGAATGGAGCTGTTTTGAAAACTTGCATAAAGGTCTTCGTGTAGACCTGTGCTTTCATTTCTTTCATATGCATTTATATGCTTAGTGTATACTTAACTTTTTTCCCCTGTGGCCCTGGGAATTGACTTGCTGGCCTTGCAAGCACTCTGTCACTGAGTTGTATTCCCAGCCCTTGTGTTTAACTTCTTCAGGAACTCTCAAAGTAGATGTACTGCTGTTTAGTTTCAACAGCCATGAGTGTGGGTCCTGGTTTCTCTGTATCCTTGTCAGAACTTGATATTGGCACTGTTGTGATTTAGCGATTCAAGTTGGTCTGAGGAGGCTTCTCATCAGTTCATCTACCTGATAGTTAGACTGTGTTTAATTGCAGCAGCATTTGAAAACCACCTTTGATTCTTTTCTTCTTTACTCTGCTTTCTATGGTGTGCCTCTTAAGGATACCTTTAATTGCTGTTCTTTATCCTGATTTCCATTTACTTTACTTCTCCACTATACTTGATTACTAAAATTAATAATATTTTTCTGATGCCAAATATTTTCTATACTATCATTAAAATGCAAATATTTTCTATACTATCATTAAAATGAACTTCCTAACTTGCCAATATGACCATGCAACTCCATTGCCAAAGACTCTTCAGGGACTTCCTGCTGTTCTTCAGATGATGTCTATGCCTGGGGTCCACCTTCCTTGTTCCTGGAACTGCCTTCTCCACCAAACTCACACTCCTGTGAACTGTACACCTTCCACATATGTGCCTGAACACATCCTGGCCTCGGGCCTGCCAACAACTGGTTGACCACCTTGGCTTTTTGTGCTTTTGGACATTGTGTGTAATGTTCATTCCTTTCTTCTTACAAATGCTTCTCCCCCCCCCCCCAAGATTACTTAAAAATAACACTGCTTTTGGAGTCTCTCACTTCTCCTCACTAGTTAACTCATATTATTGGGTTTGAGGTGTGCTTCTGTAGTGCTATACAGCATGGGCTACACAACAAGAGTCTGTCTTAAATAATAAAATAGCACACATACATAGGAATTGGCAAGAATTGTAGATTGACCCACATGGGATTATCCTTGTTTTAAGTAAAAATCTCACATGTGAGTTTTTGTTCAGCTTTCTGTCACTATGGAAACACTGAGAAAAGTAAAATACAGAGGTTGTTTATTTTGGCTCACAGCCTTGGTCCGTAGTTAGTTGGCACTGTTACTTTTGGGCCTGTGGGAGACAGAACATCACCTCAGAGAACATGGAGCAAAGCCCTTCATCTTGGTGTCCAGGAAACAGGAAGGGACAGGGTCGCTATGTACCTGTGTGAGATGCACTAAGGGCCATCTCAAACGCCTAACTCCCTCCACTAGGTCCCATCTCCGACACCTCCCAACCATGCCATCAGATAGGAACCAACCATCCAACACATAAGCCTAAGATCCAAACCACAACAATGACTCAGCCAGACACTGTTTAAGTTACTCGTTTATGCTTGTCATTCCTGTGTCCAGCAGGAGGAGGGCATTTGTTTAAAAGATCTCACCACTTAGCACACGTGTTCACAGTAAATGGAGACATTGTTCTTAAGTACCAAGTCTTCCATTCAGTGAAATGCCAGCTTGGAAATCCTATTTTCTAAGATGGAATCACATGCATCCAGGTAGCTCACATCTGCAAACTCAGCATTTGGGAGTTTAAGGCAAAAGGACTACAAATTTTAGGCAAGCCTGGGATATACAGCAAGACTCTGTCTTAAATGATAAAATAAGGAATCACATAGCTCTCCTTGCCACTAATTTTTAGTGTATAAATGATACTCAGTACAAATTGTGATATTTCTCTTAATAAATGTATCTTGAATGGCGTAAAGCCACGTGATTTCCCACATGATCTTTAGTGCTCATTCCTATATTAATATATTGACATATGAAAATTATTGGCAGTATAATAGCTTCCTAATTCAAATAAAATAGTGAAGGATATTTTTATCATCTCATTTTTAGCCTCAAATACTGTGTGCTAAAATGATTTATATATATATATATGTACATATGTATGTAATTACTATAGCTATAAAAATTTCCTTTGAATGTGGGAGATAATATGTGGCAATGAAAATAAATCTTATATATATAAGCTTTTGACTATAGCTCTCTCTCTCTCTCTCTCTCTCTCTCTCTATATATATATATATATATATATATATATATATATATATATTTTAGAGAACAAATATGTTTGTCTCTGTGTTTTGTACCCATGAAGTAATGATGTTATCTGAATTGTGATTTTTAGAACACATCACCATCCAAACGTTTAGTATACCTTAGATAATTATGTGAAGGAAACACCCGGATTTCATTTGACAGATCTATAGATTGATATTTTAAAACATGGTTTTTGGAACTTTTCTTAGTATATATGAGGCTCGGGGATCACATACATAGAAGAAGGTGGAAAGATTGTAAGAGCCAGAGGTGATGGATGGCTCCAAGGAGACAGCGTTCTCCAGACACAACATGACTTGACACACCAGGATTCAAGGAGACCGCGGCAGCGTGCTCAAATGGCTTTGTCTCGGTTCTCAGGTAGCTTAGATTATCAGACCCACTAGTTACACCATCCCCGGCTGGCATATAGGGGTGAGCTCAGTTACAGCTGTTGTTGCCTTCAGTTTTGTAGGTCCAAGTCATTATGTATAAATATTACATAGTCTATAAGGGAATTGTTTTTTAAGCCCTGTAGTTCGCCTGCCCATTAGTTTCGCATCAAAATGCTGTTTCTCCACAAGCTTACATAACACTCGCAAGTTAGCAGGGCACACAGAGATGAGTAAAGACTCTAAAGAAAGCGGCTCAATTTCATAACTCTGAAACTTGGACCGTGCTTTAGGGTGCCACCTAGTGCAGCAAACTTCCTGGGTGAAATCCTGCCCGCTTGCAGTTTGGAAATGGGTGGGAGTGGTTCCCTCGGCTGCCTGCTCCTGACCTCTGTGCACACCTTGGTCTGCCTTGACCTCGCCCACACTGAAGGGACATAAGTCAGATTTTTGATTTGTGTAAAGTGCAAGTCACTGCTGCCGAAGTGCTCAGTATTCAAAAACTTGTGAAACGCTGCATGTCTAGCAAAATTTACTTTTGTATGGGAATATAAATGTTTGCTGAGGTAAGCCCTGTTCGTTGTGGGGGAGAAAAAAAAGAAGGAATCAGTTGGTATACTTTTACTCTACTGTGTGTTAGTTCTTGATTGTTTCTCTCTTTCTCCCTTCCTCCCTCTCCCTCCCTCCTTCCCTCTCTCCCTCACCCCCATCTGACTGTAAAAGAGATTGGTCAGGCGAAGACTTTGATATTGCACCTGTTCTTGTCTGAAGCAGTGGATTAAGCGTTCACTGCAGTGTCTGTACTAAGTCAGGAACCTGCCGTCACGATGTAAGTATGACAGCTTCAGCTCTTTTCCGATGCCTTTGTTTCTGTTAGAGTAGCAAACGTCACACACAAGTCTCCTTATTTCCTTGCCTTGCCAAATGGCAGGCGCTGTTTAAAGCAAGGCATGTGTCAGTGGATTGACAGGCAGGGTGTGCGACCTCTACTAGACATGCTAGAAGAGCACTTAGAAAAGTTTTACCATTGTAACCGAAGTGCAAAACTTTTTCGTGCTCTTGAGATTTTTCTCCAAGGAAGATCCATTTTCAACAAGTTGGAAAACTGGGAGGTATGGGTTCTTCTGGGAAGTTAGCTTTCTGAGAAGCCTCATAGAAAAGCACAGATGCCCCGAAATGACTCAAACGACCATGCTGCTGACGTCTTCATGCACGTTCGGCAACACTGAAGCCTTACCCAAAGCTAACCTTAGTGCTGGCCTTTGTTTGTTGGGTTTGTGTTTCAGCGGAATGTGTGTAGCTAAGACACTCAAACTCTGTCATGCACGTTTTTTCAACATTGTAGTTTTGCTGATTAAACATTTGACACTTTATAATGCCTTCAAAAGCAAGATAATTTCCCCTAAAATATAAATTTTAAATTATTTTAGGTGCTGTCTTTCAACCCTAATCCTTTCACCAAGAATGAAGCTATTTAAAAATTAAGATGCCAACAGGTAATTTCTTGTAAGCTCATACTTTTTGTCTATGTGTGGGTTTTGCTTAGCAATAAAACAGCAAATGTATATTGATATAAAGTTATATTGTCTCCCATGTAAAGTCTTCCAGAACATTCTAGTTTTAAAAGACCTCTATAACATATAACTATGTTACTTTTTACTTACATGTTTTATTGTTTGTTTGGTTTTTGTTGTTATTTTTACAAAGTGACAGATTCTAGCTTTCTCTCTTGTATCAACTTCTCAAATACTAACTGAATGAAATCAGGATAAAAGTATATTCAGAGGCAGTAATTCAAGTCAGACAAGTTTCCTTTACTGATAAAACAGCAGGTATTACCGAGAGGTAACTTGTAATGCAGTTAAAGTCCAAGACATTGATTCCAGTGTGGCTGTCTCATTCCATCCTTAATCTTAAAATGTTGCCGTTCCTGGTTCTGTTGGAATGATAATTAACATTACATTTTAGCCAAGTCACTCCTAAATTGTTACATAATGTCAGAAGTTAGATTATTAAGAAACATGTTATTGTATAAGAGAAGGGAGTAAAAAAAAAAACTAGTTTAGGCCAGTTTACTTTCTTTTTAAACACTTAAATCCTTTGTACATCTAGGGTTTTTCCCTCTTTACTTTTTATACTTTTTAAAATATGCTTTCATAGTTGCCATGAGAAGCTGAACATATTTTTTCTCATTTAAAAGTAAAAGGAAAATTAAACTTTAAAAATTCAGACTGGGATTTGGAGCTCCTTACAACTTTATCCTAACAGGCATCAGTAGTTTAGAGGCCAATATACTAGCAAGACTTTTTAGTGGCGTATTATATTTTAATTCCACATTGAATGCCAAATGGAAGTAATACCATTTTCTCTTGCACGTTAGATGAATCTAGATCATGTTTTGGACAGAAACAGTAAGGAACTAAGCAACATGCAATCTTAAGGCGATATGATGGTCTCTTTAGGGAGAAGTTCTCAAGTTTCTCATCGTAAATAGTAGTTGATGAAGACTGATTACAGAAAGGTCAAAGGTGAAAGAGAAAGTAAAGCTGGAGGAAAAGTAGGGAAAGAGGAAATCAGGAGAGAAAACGTGGTTCCTTTCCTCAGTATTCTGAACATTTAGGCTGTGTTTAAGCAACAGTTTAAGTTTTCAGTTTTCCTGAAGACCCTAGTTCAAGCTCTAACTGAAATATCCTTGCAAATCAAACCTTATTCAATTATATTTCCTTTGAGTTTTGACATTGATATGTAAAGTTTTTTTTTAGAAATCAGAGTCTGTTTCAATTATCTAAATTTTTTCCACTACAATTTCAGAATTTTTAAAATATATTTGAGACATAAAAAGCAGAGTAAGAATCTAAATACAGCTTTGTTCAGGATGTGTCTGTATCACACGGGCTCTCCAGACTGCGCCCGTTCTGTAGCAAGCCCCTCATCACTGTGCTGTAATCTGACTGCAGATTTCTGATCTCTGCTATACAGCTTCTAGATTTATTATTGTCAGCAGCCAGACCCCTAGAACAGAATGATCTCTCTTTCAAAGGGATAGACACCCTGGCCTAGGAAATAAGGAGTAAGATTTTTTTCACCTGAGAAAAAGAAAACTTCATTCTCTTGTAAATGCTGATTGGTTCTTAGGTTAGACGGTCCAGTTGCTGGTGGCATCAGAAAAGGTTAACCCGCTCTCTCTATTTCATATACATGTGTGTTGTAGATCACATACATGTGTGTTGTAGATCATATACATGTTAACCCGCTCTCTCTATTTCATATACATGTGTGTTGTAGATCACGAGGAGCCCTGTGGCCCCAGTCTCAGGTCATTTTGCCTGAATGGGGGGATATGTTATGTGATTCCTACTATTCCCAGCCCATTCTGTAGGTGAGTGAAAGGGACTGGGGGAGAGGGTGACTGCAGTTCTCACTGTCTGAGGCCTTGAGAAGGGCCTTTAAAGGTAAACCGGGCAAGGTGAAGGGGAGTGGGGATGCTCTGTTCTCTTTATGTAGGACAATTCGATGCTGGAAGAAAAACAGTCTCAGTGTGGTGTTCATTTTCAAAACGGGCTGGTGGTTATCAGCCTAGGGAGATTATAAAGAACACTGCGAGAACCTTCTGAAGTGTAGCAGTTTCGGGAACGTGGTCTGTTCAACATTGCTAGCAAAACATCACAAGAAATCATTAGTATGAAAAGCCCAAACAAGACCTTTTGCTTTAATATAGAATATGTAAATACAAAATAACTAACTGGTCTTTGACCTTCTCTTCTAATAGACAGTAGCTACTGTTTCAGGAGATTGGAAAGACTTTGTAGTTCATCCTCCAAATTCTAACCATTCAGTTTTGAGCTTAAATTTTCCATTGTGACTTTTTTTTACATCTGTTTTTTTTTTCTCTGTAATAATCCCCTAATGTGTGACTTAATCACATTGTGATCAGAACATTTGAACCACTGAGTTGTCTGCACTGAGTTAAAAGACGGCACTAAAGCCAGACATGGTGGAACATTCCTTTAATAGCAGAACTAGGGAGGTTGAGGCAGGCAGATCTCTATGAGTTCCAGGCCAGCCTGGGCTACCACAGTGAGACCCTGTCTCAAAACAACAAGACAGTATTAAGAACACCAGGACTCGGAGATTCATTAAAATGGGAAGGAAGCTCCGTTGCCTGCAGCTTTTTTACTTGAATAAATGTGTTTTTAGTACATTTCCAAAAAGTTATTTTCAATGAATGAGAATAGGCAGTTTTTCTGGTAAAATACTAAATTTAAGAATCTTTTGAGTTTCTTCTTGATTTCCACTTTTGAGCAGCAATTCCTAAGTAGCAGACACCATGCTCTGAGTCCGAGTCCGTGGTGGGTGGAGACTGAAGGCTCTGGAGACTGGCCAGCACATCGTGTCTCTGTAAAAGTTTAGCGGAGCTGGTCCCCTCAGGCAGGGGGTGAACCATGTGACCAAGAGTTGTTCAACACCCTGGAGGAAGGGGGATCGAGCTGCCGGAGATGGGAGGACAGGGAAGGCTGGAAGTCAAGGAATAGGGCGTCTGAAGGTTCAGGGGAGTTGAACGATATTATATTTTAAATCTTGTATTTTATAATGAAATAATTGCTTTCCAAGGACCTTAGGACTACATTTCTAATATTGTTCTCACTGACAGTGCAATAGCAACATCTGAGGATGGTAAATTCATTTTCCACCCTGTCATATATTTCCTGTATTCCCAGTCATCTTGCCATCAAGAAACACAGACTCACTTCTGACTGGTATTGCTGGTTCAGCCAGTTGTCAGCAGGATTTCTTCTTTGCCCTATGTCCTTAATCTCTCCACTTCTTTCTGTTTTCACTACTGGTCTCCTAGCTGAGACCTCCATGACCCCAGGCTTGTCCAACAGACACAGCCTGCAGACTTACCTCTTGGAGACGCATCTGCATCACTGCACCGGATACATCAAGAAACTTGAACAACAGACCCTGTGCCTACACGTCTACTACCTATGGACCAAAGCTTCACTGTTTTGCCTAGCTTTTAGAGCCTTTTATAATTTGGTACCAAACCTACCTTTGCAGCCTTTGCTTCATGCTTGGTCAATGCTTGGTCTAGAAGCACTGTTTGTGCTAAATACACTTTGATTATGTTGCTTACCTTGAATTTCCAACTATTCTGCCTCTTGTTACGTAGCCACATTCAAAACCTACTCATATTTTAAGGCTACTTTCTCCCTAGCCTTTCAGCCCATCACAAATCCACACTAACTTCTTCTCCCTGTGGACTCTACAGAAACGTGGAAAGGTTCTTACTTTATATTTGGGTCATTTATATACTCATCACTCTTGTTGGAATATAAATAGCCCCATTCTATCTCACCACCTGTAGGCATGTCTTGTGTTGATTCAATGATCCATTATCCATGCTGAAGTCTTAGAAATAATTTTATGTCTGAATCAGTGATCAGTATTCTTAGTGAAATAGCTAAGTGGATTAGAAAAAGAAGGAAGGAAAATGGCAATGTCTGAATCTTCTTTATCCATCTGCTCCATCTCTCCCTGCAAACAGTCGGTGGCATTTCCCTCTTGTCTATACTTCTTTCTCGCTGAACTTTCTCAGAACATACTCTAGTTTTCCTTATATAATTTATCTAGTTAGTCTTTAAGTAAATGATTCAAGCTAGCATTTTAATTGAGTGACCGATATGAATTCCTCCATGTTTTCTTGAGTGTGGTGCTCATGCATTCTCAGTACTCAGGGGCTGAAGACAGAAGTGTTGCCGCTTCATGGCCCGCATGGGAGACAATGTGAGACTCTGTCTTAAAAAAAGAAAAAAAATCTTTGGTATGTATTAAAATTAGCTTTGAATTCTGGTTCATGGACAGAATTTGAAGTGGTTAACCTGTGCTAGAGGGGGATGTGGGTTCTGAGTGACAGGTACAGGTTGTATGTGTCCATCAGTCCAAGCTTCTTCCTTCCCCAGTCTTCTGTGTGCGTTTCTTATCTGTGTGGTTTGTCAATGGCTAAAGAGCTATGCCAAAAGTTCCTTCTGCGATTTTGAATTTTCAGGGGGTTTCTGCTAATTTTTGCTTAAAATATTTTGAAGTAATTAAGTCCATGTAAATAGATAATGGATTGTTTCCTGGTGAAATTCCCCTCCCCATTGTGTGATAGTGGTCTTCTTTGTCCCCAATAGTGCTCCCTACAGCCCCACATCTATTTCATCGACATTAGGGTGGTTAAGCCAGTTGTCCCTTGTTGAGTATTTGACTAGTAGAATTTCCCTTCAATTTTTTATTAGGTGTGTCTGTAAATTATGCAAAATAAGCTTGAAAAAATCCAAATGTTTTTATGTCTAAAATGTTTTTCTTTTAATGAGAGTTAATCAAATTTTGTTTCTCTGGTTATAGTATTGAATTTTTAAATCTGTTTTTAACCATCTTCCCTTATGATTTCTTCTGTACTTTAAAGATTCCTTGTGACCTTTTCAGTGTGTTTTGGTTCATTTTGTTTTGTGGCAAGATCTCACACTGGCCCAGGCTGGCCTGGAACTCTTATGTAACTAACCCAGGCTGGCCTGGAACTCTTACATAACCCATGCTGGCGGGGATTCCAGGCATGTGCTGCTGCCACGGCCAGCTCCATACTTGCCTTTTAGCTCTAGGACCTTGAGTTACGTGTATTAAATTAGGATATATTGTGCACTGAGCCATGCTGCTTTCCCGCCAGAGATGCTGTCCTCCGTCCGTGAGGTACATGACTTGCCTACTCTCCGTGAAGCCTCCTACATCCTGTCTAAGCAGGTGTGGGGTCTCCTTCCCTTGCCCCTGCCACCCCAGTGTTACACTAGCATGAGGGCTGACGTGTGAAACGTTTTAATTCTTTATTAAGTCACAAGCATTTTTTCTCTGGTTGTCATATCTAAGGATTCATTGCCAGACCCCTGAAGCTTCCCCATGTTTCTTCTGAATTGTTCCTACCTTCTGTTTAGGTCTTTGATCTATTTTACATTAATGTTGTGTTTGGTATGAGTTTGTTGTTTTTTGTTTGTGCTGTTTTTTTTTTTTTCCTGTACCTGTGCAGCTTTTCTAACCTCACATGGTAAAAAGCTCTCTTTTCCTCATGGCATGGGCTTGGTGACTTGCCCATGTGTGTGAGGGCTTATTTTTGGGCTCTGTATTTCTACTCCATTTGGTCCATAGTCTGCATTTACATTTTTACCACAATTTGATATTTTAGCACATATTTATTGTTGGGAGATGTGCATGCTATGACCTGTATGGAGGTCAGAGGACAACTTGGTAGGACTTGGCTCTCTCCACCCTGTGCGATCCAGGAATCAAACTTAGGCTACCTTGCTTGGTGAAAACCACCCTTGCCCACTGGGCAATCCTGCCAGCCCCTGTCACAATATTTTAATATTGTACTTGGAGTCCTCCAGTTTTCTTTCTCAAGAATGCTTTGGCTAATCAATATATCTTAAAAGTCCCTAAGGGTCTTTAGACGAGCCTGTTGTTGTTGTATATAGAGGCTCTCAGTTTTGATGAGGTCACCTTGAATACTTGTACAGCCATTTTATTTATGTATTTGTTTTAGATAGGGGTTCACTATGTAAACCTGGCTGGCCTTGAACTCACAGAGATCTACCAGCTTCTGCCTCCCAAGTGCTGGGATTAAAGGCCTGCGCCACCCTGCCTGATTACTTTTTTATTCTGTGTCAGACATTCTATGTGGAAACTATAAAGGTCATTCAAGGCCTTTGGTGTTGCAGTTCTTCAGAGAGGATCTGCACATGCTTTGGTCAGGGAGTTGGAGGCAACAGTAATACTAGGTTGACCACTTGGTGATTGGGATTCTTTGCAGCTAGGCTTCAGCTCAATGTGGACTACCTCATCTGCTTTACTACTGTGTCAGAGATAAACGTTAGAATCATTTTTCCAACTTCCCAAATAAGAACAAAGACCCATAAGACTTTAAATGAGATTAAATCTTCAGATCATGTATGAGGAAAATTGGCATCTTAAAATCGAAGACTTCTGTTTTTAAAATGGGCATTTTAATAGTTTTTGGGTTGGTATTTTAAATGGTATTTAAAACTTTTATTTTTAAGTATTTACTTATTTTGTTTTTCAAGACGGTTTTTTTTTGTCTTTTAAAAAAATTTATTGATTTTATTGAGCTATACATTTTTCTCTGCTCCCCTCTCTTTCTCTCCCCTCCCCTTCAACCCTCTCCCATGGTGCCCATGCTCCCAATTTACTCAGGAGATCTTGTCTTTTTCTACTTCCCATGTAGATTAGATCCATGTATAAATGACAAGGTTTTTAATGTAGCCCTGGCTGTCCTGGAACTCACTCTGTAGAACAGGTTGGCCTCAGACTCAGATCTGCCTTCCTCTGCCTCCCGAGTGCTAGGATTATGTTAATTATTTTTTTCAAGCTTTTATTGTACCAAAATATGCATAACAAAAATTTATTATTTTAACCACTTTCAAATGAACACATCAGTATATTAAATATACCCAACACTGTGCAATCATCATCACTACCCATCTCTACGCTTACCTTGTGAAACTCACTGGGTACCTATTCAGCAATAGCTTATATCTACCCATTATATAAAACACATTTCTGTGAGAGAGGTGGCTGGAGTGATTTTAATGTGTTACCACCTTGCTCTCCAGAGGACTTTTTTTTTTTTTGTTTTGTTTTTTGTTTTTTCGAGACAGGGTTTCTCTGTGGCTTTGGAGCCTGTCCTGGAACTAGCTCTGTAGACCAGGCTGGTCTCGAACTCACAGAGATCCACCTGCCTCTGCCTCCCGAGTGCTGGGATTAAAGGCGTGCGCCACCATCGCCCGGCTCTCCATAGGACTTTGGATATGATAGCCAGTTGAACTCTCACTAATAAGGTCTTTGGGTACCCGTTTCTCCAGGTATACTCTTGAAAAAGAGAGCACAAACTTCTGGAGTTTTACCAGACTGATAAATAAAACATAGCATCTCAGAATCCTTTTAAATCATATTCTCCTAATCCTTCTTTGAGTTGACTATATCACTGTTTAAGTATAATTAAAATATTTTATACTGTATTTGTTTATTTTAATAATTAGGGTTTTTATTCATTTCCTCTTAGAACTTCCATTATAAGTTTGGATATTTTTAAATATATCAGTTGTAGAAAATCATAGTTTATTCTTTCTTTTTAATCTAACCTATATATTTTTCCTTGTATTTGTTTTGTTTTCTTGAAGTCAAATTCTGTTACTTCTTAAGGCCCTTAGCATTTCAGTCATAGTAAGGAACGTCCTTCTTGGCCTACACTTATAAGGAATTTGCCCATGTTTGCTTTAGACAATTTTCTTCTCTTTAAATATTTGGGCCTTGTATATTATGTGGATACAGATCAAAGTTTACATTCTGTAAAATATTTGCTTAGTATGTTTGTGCTGCTCACAAGATATATGAGACTGGATAAACAATAGAAATGTATTCCTCCCAGTTCTAGAGGTTACTAGATCCAAGAGCAAAGAACCGGCTTTTGGAGCCCTCACTGGGCCTGTGCTAGCTTGCTCCCGGGTATAAAGCACGGCTGCATCTTCAGTAGCACACAGTGAGGGGTAAGTCTGAACATGCATTTCAGAGGAGACGGATTGAAAGCACAACCCACTCTGTTCTCCAGCATCATGGCTCTGGCTGTCACAGTTCCCACCGGCCCCACGAGCACAGGGGCCTGCATCTACTCCCTATTGCTGTGCCAGTAACGACCTCCCTTAGCCGCTGATGGTTTCTAGTGAGTTTAACATACAATGAGTCTAGTCTTTGTCCCCTGCTCATAGATGTCCTTGCTTTTTTATTTTTTCATATGAACTTAAGAATCAATTTATCCGTTCAGAAGGAAAAGAACATGTTTCTTGGGTTTCATTTTAACTGCATTAAGTTTACTTAAGGAACATTTATTTGTTTATAATGCTGGAACTTCTTATCCAAGATTGAGAAATGTATTTCCATTTGTTCAAAGACTCCCTCATGTACTTCAGGAATGTCCTCAGCATGATATAAATGTTTTGAACATTCCTGAAGGGAGTTTATTCCATACATTTCATGTTTTATTATTAAAATCAGTTTCCCCTATGAATTTAAAAAGTAAGTTATTTCTATGCTTAGGACCTCCTGGATCCTTCTCATGCTGATAAAAGTCAGTGGCCTCTAAAACCCAAGGGACTCAGCCTCCTGCTCTGTTCTGACCTCTGAATCCTTACCCATCTCTTGAGCCACAGTAGCCTCCCTGCTGTTCCCTGCACTGGGAGGGTCTGAGTTCTCAGGTGCTCTCTATCACTTCCTTCTGTGCTTTCTCTTGATTTCTTCATAGAGTGTTTTCTCTAGGATTTCTTCAAGGACAACCCCTTACTTCCTTCGTGTTTTTTTATCACCCTCTCCGTGGAAGCTGATACCCACTTTCACACTCCCACTGTTTCCCCACACCCTCACCATCTACTGATTTACTACTTAATATTGATTCTTTCTTTACTTTCTAGCTCCCTCAGGTAGGATATAAGTTAAGTGGAAGAATGTTTTTATATGTTCTGTTTTATTTTTTTATTCGACATAGAATAGGTGTAGAACAGTTACTGAGTAAGGTTGACTTTGGAATGAACACCCTGCTGCTTTGTTGAAGTCTTTTATTGTTTGTAAAGTTTCTGATAGTTGTTGAGTTCTCATCATATAGGGTCAAACTTAATAGTGTGCTCTGAAACTCATTCAAGATTTCTATCCTATATGAAGGATATATGGGATATATATACATGTAATATTCTCTTAAGATAGCTTACCATTTTCTATTCTATCCACTCTTAGTGTCCAGTATAGACTTGTCTGCTCCTCTCCATTTCTTAATCTTGCTTGCAGTTCACTTGGGTCCATGTGACAGATCCTCACCGTGGATATCAGCAAAAGAGATGCCAGCCACTGGCAGTTTTAGCTTCTAAAGCCATCTCCTGGAACACTGCAACCCTTGCTAGTCCTTCCCAGTGACCCGCGAGCCTTCTATTCCAGGAAGCAGAACCAGGAGGTTGAGAAGCTCACTGGGTTGGCACTGGGCATTAGACTGTATGGTGGCTGGAGAAAAACTTGCTGCATTGACCTACTGGCATTTGAGTTTGCTTTCAAGGCAACAAGAAGCAACTCGAGGGAGGGCACTGGTTAGCTGCTGCTGCGATGAACACTGTTACCTAGAGCAACTTGAGGAGGAAAGGATTTATTTGATTCACACTGGCCCCTCACAGTCCATCAAACGGGGAAAGCCGGAAAGCCAGGGCAGGAGCTCAAGGCGGGAGCTGAAACAGAGACCCTGGGGAACAAAGTGATTCACTTCCTCTGGCCTGCTCAGCTACCTTTCTTGTGTCATCCAGGCCTCCCTACCTAAGACAGTACTGCTCTCAGTGGGCGGGGCCATCCTACATCTGTTAGCAGGTGAGAAGGCTCCTCCATGGCATTCGCACAAACTGACTTGATGGAGGCATTTCCTCAGACGAGCATCCCTCTTCCGAAGTGATCCTGGGAACTGTGACGGGAGGGAGGGCTCATCCTGGCTTCTAGTTTGTAGGATCTTGACACAGCTGACCACATTGCATGCTCCATTGGGAAACAGAAATTAATGTTGATGTTCAATTTATTTTTTTTATTCAGTCTGTGACCACAGCCCACATTCAAGGTAGGGCTTTCCTCTTCAGTCAAACCTTTCTGGAAACACCCTCATAGATATACATGGGGGCATGTTTCCATGGTGACTATAAATCTAGTCAAGTTGACGATACGAATAACTATCACAAATATCATGTGATGTAGTATGGTTTTAAATTTTCCATGAACTTGAATTGGTACCAAAAACTTTAAATCGTCTTGCTTTCTACCAGGGAAGCTAGTGGATAGACTCACCTCATAAAGTTTGAGATTTTGTACAAGAATGTTACTGAACTGTGTTCAGTCTTATTTAGCTCACAGTTTCCTTCTCCCATTAACGAATCATCTCCTCAGAACTTCTCAGACTTTTTTATAGATAGAGTATGAAATTGAGAAAGTGCTTTAGTGGCGGGGGAGGAGGGAGCCTTAGGACGACTGACAGATAGTGTCCTCTGTTTTACACCTACCTCATCCTTTTTACAAATCATCTCAACCAATATGTGTGAAATGAAACTCCAAATATAGCAGCAATCCTGGTGATCAGATGGAAGTGTGCAATGCTGGTATTTATGGATCCTCATTATGCAGTACCCATAATGCAGTTCATTGGAAATTTTTTGAGTTTTGAATTAGACCCTGTTTTCTTTCATATTCTGATATAACCATTTCATCGGATTCCTACAAGATTATAAGCAGATAAAATAATAATAAACATGCTGATTAGTAGATAAATGATCTAAATAAATAATTAGCCACTTTAGCAATAATTTGCTGGAAGTAATTTGGCACATTTTCCAATTTTGTGAATGAATTTCTTTTTTTGCTGCATCTAGAGAAATTTGTATGACTTATCAACTAAATGAACTAATTAACTTAATCTCCCCGACTTCTCAGTGGACTTTTTCCCCAGCGTTATATCTTTATTCTTTGTCTGATGTAGTCAAGCATACATGGTACACTAAAAAACAAAGCTTAGCTGTACATAGTGCTACACGCCTTTAATCCCAGAACTTGGGAGGCAGAGGCAGATGGATCTCTGTGAGTTCAAGGCCAGCCTGGTCTACAGAGTGAGTTCCAGGACACCCAGTGCTACATAGTGAGAGCTTGTCTCAAAAACAAACAACCAAGCAAACAAAAAACCTAAACCTTAATTGTTTAACAATACAAAAAATGAGTCTCAAGTTCTTATAGCTAAAACAAAATTTTCACTACTCAATGCAGTTAATATTCGGGTGTCTAGGGACCTAATGGTGTTGTAGAAGATTGCAACGAGGGCCGTGTGGCCATAGTGCTGGACAGCTGACATTTCTGCACTGTGGTGGATCTCGTCGTGATCAGACATACACTGAGTAGGCTTTACAGAAATTCATGTTGAAACTGAGCATGCTGACTTATAACTAACATAGACTTGAGTTAATGAGAGCCAGGCGTTTTTCTCTCCCTAAGGTCTGACACAAGTAAGAAGCCATATTTATAATCCAGACCCTGGGCTACACCTTTAATCAGGGTGACACCTGCTGGAAGCCTATGTAAGGACAATGTAAGAAGAAAGGGTTCCTTTTGCCTGCTGGGCCTTGCCTACGTCAGCACTTCCCATCCTTTTTCGGAATCCCAGCAGACCAGCTGAAATACCGAGCCTTATGGGACTGAGCAGTTACTAGATTCTTGGACTTTCCATTCATAACTAGCCATTATTGATCTGCGACCTGTAACTCACTCCAATACATTCATATATATGTGAATATATATGAACATATGTATGAATAGAGAGAATAACTTAAGGAATTTATTCATTCCACAAACTCTGACTCTAGAGAACGCTGACTAACACAATGCATATCAGACTATCTCTTGTGCTACAGCATAGGTAAGATAGTTATGACTATTTAAACCAAAGATGTATTGTGGGGCATATCATGCAGAGGCATGACCCGTTACCACAGAGCACAGAGGAGCAGGTGTTGATGACATAGTAGGGTGAGAAGATGTTATGACAAATTAAGAAGTCATATTGCAGGGGCTGGAGAGATGGCTCAGTGGTGAAGAGAACTGACTGTTCTTCAAGACCCTGGTTCCATTCCCAGCACCACATGGCAGCTCACACCTGTCTGTAACTCCAGGATCCAATACCCTCTCACAGAGGTAAATGCAGGCAAAGTATCAATGCACATAAATTAATAAAAATAAATAATAAAAAAAGATTTTTAAAAATAATGAATATTACATCCTCAGGAACATAATACAGAATTAACTGAAAGATCACAGACACGTTAGAATGAAATGCTAAAAACAATTCAGTCCAAAAGGAGGAAGCGGAAACTACACAGAGCAGCTGAAAGCGCAAAGGGTGATGGTTCAGGGCAGACCGAGATCAGCCTATCAACTCTGCTAACTGTGGGTGGATCAAACATGCCTGCTAAAGAATGTGTTGACAGTAGCGCACATGGATGCACAAGGCAGGAGAGAGAGAGAGAGAGAGAGAGAGAGAGAGAGAGAGAGAGAGAGAGAGAAGAGGAGAGGATAGAAACTTTAATAAGCCACGGTAACGGATGAAGGAACAAAACCAGTTACAGCATGGAAACAGTAGGCTTCGGCCGGAGTAATGATAGTGGTATCAGATGACGTAGGCCTCAAAGCAGGGATCGCCTGAGGTGAGAGGAATATCTTACTTTTTTGAAGTAGAAAATGTCATTTTATTTATTGTTTGAGATTTTATATGCACACATAATGTTTTGAGCTATTCCAGACTCCTTTTCCTCCCCTTTGGTTCTCCTGTTTCCCCTCCCCCAGTTTGCCCTCCCAACTTCTTATTACTCTGTTCCTTGTTCAAAACCCACTGAGTCCTCTTAGTGCTGCCTGCATGTGCGTGGGGGTGGGGCCTCTGGAGCTTGAGTAGCTTCTCAGGGATCGTACCTCCGAAGGAAACGGACTCTTCCCCCAATAAACACCAAGAGAAGTTAGCTGGTCAGCTAGGGTGGAGCCACACACCCTCCTGGGATTTTGTGCTGGGGTTTTGCCTAACCTCATGTAGGCCTGGTGCCAACAGCCACAGCCACCATGAGTTCACGTGTGCAGTGGTGTGTCATCTGCCTGGACCTGTTTGCTGCAGATGTCCACGTCTTCTGGCTCTTAGAGCCTTTTTAGCAAAGATGCGTATTTTATAATGGAAAGAACTGTTAATTAGGGAGGCGCAAAAATCATAAATATGTATGAAAGTAGCAACAGAATTTGAAAATGCATGAAATATTTGAAAAATCAGTGAGGCAAATAGATAAGTCCACTAATTAGAGATTTTAATGTCCCTCTCTCAGTTGTTGGTAGACAGATTATCCTAAGAACTTCTACCAACCCCCGCTAGACCGAATTACTACTGGTAGAACTTATCATTTTTATTCTATTAAATGTTCATGATGCAGTTGCCAAGATATAACTTATGCTGAGCTAAGGAATCTTCTAGTGAATTTGTGATTGAATTTTTTACAGAACGAAGATCAGCAAGCCCATGGGCCAAATCTCTCTCTTTACCACTTTTTTTTCCTTTTTATTTTTTTATTTTATTTTATTTTATTTTATTTTGGATTTTCGAGACAGGGTTTCTCTGTAGCTTTTGGTTCCTGTCCTGGAACTAGCTCTTGTAGACCAGGCTGGCCTCGAACTCACAGAGATCCGCCTGCCTCTGCCTCCCGAATGCTGGGATTAAAGGCATGCACCACCACCGCCCGGCCCTTCACCACTTTTTATAGACATCAGTTAATAATGGTTTTACATTTGAAAGTGTCTTTAAAGAGTATTTTCTGACATAGGTGATTTATATAAAATTCATACCTCCATTTTTGCAAATACTCTTATAAACAGTCATGCTCATTTTTATGTCATCTATAACCTTGAGTACTGCTGCAGACACTATGAATCACAATGCCTAGAATGTCCACTTTATTTTTACAGAAAACATGTTTTCTGACCCTTGTCATAGAATGTTATTACAAAATATGTGTGTTTTTGAGACAAGAATACATATAGTATCCCAGGTTGGCCTGGAACTTACTATGTAGCCCAGGCTGGCCTCAAACTTAATGATAATCTTCCTGTTTCAGAACCCAAGAAAGAATAGATAAAATTGCCAATATCAACAATGAAAGAATAGCGATGTTACTGCAGAGATCCTGTGGCACTGAGTCTGTGTCTTCTGCCTGATAGCATAGGTGGACTAGATTTGCTCTCTTAGATTTCTGTTCCTGTGATAAATACCACGACTAAAAGCAACTTAGGGAAGAAAGGATTTATTACCTCGCATAGGTCACTGTCTTGAAGGGAAGTTGGGCCAGGATCCTGGAGGCATGATCTGAAGTAAAGGCCATGGAGGAACATTGATTACTGACATAGCTTTTTCAGTCAGCTTTTTGTACATCCCAGGACCTTCTGCCCAAGGACAGCACCCACAGTGGGCAGACCCCTCCCACTCCAGTTAGTAATCAATAAAATGTCCCACAGACATCTATCTCCTATTTATATTATATATATATATATATTATACATATGACATATATCCTATATTATATAAATATATGTATATAAGAAAAAGCAATGAGAACTAGAGTATTTTGTATTCTAAGACTTTTCTTATATTTAAACTTGTGTGCGTACGTGTGTGTCCTTGTACATGAGCCGTAGCACATATGGAGACCAGAGGACAGTTTGTGGGGGTCAGTTCTCTCCTTCCATCACGCAGGTTCCAGGGATCAAACTAGGCCATCAGACTTGGTAGCAAACACTTTTCTCCACTTCCTGACTCGCTGGCTGGCGTTCTGAGATGCTGCAGATAAATCGTCACAGTTAAAAGTAGTTCCTTGGCAACAGTAAACGGAGGTCAGAAGGGGACAAGCATCCTGGTGTTGATCTGAGGCAAAACAGAGATGGTGTTCTACTATTAGAAGTTCTTCTGTGGTTCTGTGCAGCACTGTCTGGAATAAAGTCGTGTTTCTGGTCTCCCACAGGCTCCGTGGGTTCACATCTGTAGACCGATCCCACTGTCTCTAGCCAATAATCTTTCCCAGAGGTTGACACAGAAGCCGGCAGTTTTGCAAATTCAGATTAGAAGTGGGATGGCTGCTTGGTTCCTTGGATTTTTTTAGTGTACGCTGAGCTCAGAGGTAATGGCCGCTGTGACACACAGAACATGGAGCGCGAACGGTTTTGTTTGTCCAGAGACCTACCAGTGTCCGGCAGAGACGTGAGCAGAGATTTTCCGTTAGCAGCGGTCTCCTGCCATTGCTTCAGTGTGGGTTCCAGAAGCTGCTGACATTCTTTTAAAAATGATGACAAATTCACAGGGCGAAAACAAATTCAAGCCACAGTGACGGGTCCGCCGTGCGCAGTTTCACCTCTTCCTGCCTTGGACCTGTTTTCCATTCCCATGTGAGCGGTTTTAAAGCTTCTTTCTCTCCCAGCAGAAATCGATGCCTATCACTGCTCTCTGTCGCTCAGTGACAGGGTGTGCTCTGATAAGTGTGTTATGCGATTGTGTCACTGTGCTAACGTGATAGATAACGTGCTTGTGCAGACATAGGTGGTGCAAGACGGGTCGCCTAACACAGCCTCTTTATGCTGTCAAGTGATGTGGTAAACACAAGTGCATCCTCTCACTGCCAGTGCAACACAGATCAGTTCTTAAGAGAAAGCTTGGCAAGTAGACAGCTCACCGTCTATAGTGGTGCAATGTGTATTACAGTAAGTACTTAAACCAGAGGCGATATTTGTTTTAGTGTCATCAAGTATTATATACTGTATGTGGTTATATATGTGATGTTTTTAACATTTGCTTCTTGTATATGTGTATGTATGGGAGGTGGGGACACGCACACCACAGTTCACCTGTGGAGGACAGCTTTGGGGAGTCAGTTCTCTTCTTCCACTCTGGGTTCTGGGGGTCCAACACAGGTCATCAGGCTTGGTGGCAAGCTCTTTTACCTGTGAACCTGTCTATAGGCCCCGTGGATGTAGTAATTAATGGACTGACAGGGCAATCACTTTTTTTGTTGTTGTTTTGGTTTGTTTTTTTGTTTTGTTTTGTTTTTTGAGACAGGATTGTTGTATTATAGGCAGCGGGGCTGCGTCCCCAGCACCCCAGCCGCACCTCGGCCGCCTGGCTAGCTTATGCCCCGAAATAATTACACAGACACTGTATTCATTTAATCACTGCTTGGCCATTTCTATCTAGCCTCTTCTAGGCTAACTCTCGCACCTGGACTAGCCCATTTCTAATAATCTGCTGTAGCCCACAAGGTGGCTTAC
>NC_022012.1:49380658-49416665 GCF_000317375.1 Microtus ochrogaster | reverse complement strand
ATGGACGTAGGCTAGAATCTCCCTGGTAAGCCACCTTGTGGGCTACAGCAGATTATTAGAGATGGGCTAGTCCAGGTGCGAGAGTTAGCCTAAAAGAGGCTAGATAGAAATGGGCCAAGCAGTGCTTAAAAGAATACAGTGTCTGTGTAATTATTTTGGGGCATAAGCTAGCCAGGCGGCTGGGTTGCGGGCAGTGAGGTGCTGGGGACGCAGCCCCACCGCTCATATTACTGCACAGGATTTTCCTGTGTAATAGTCCTAGCTGTCCTGGAACTAGCTGTTGTAGACCAGGCTGGCCTCAAACTCACAGGATTCACCTGCCTCTGCCTCCAGAGTGCTGGGATTAAAGGGGTGCGCCACCACCATCCAGTCAATCACTTTCTTTAAATGATCATCAACACGAACATGAATATGTTAGTTCTGGTTGATTTGCACAACAGTGCCACAATGGATAACCCTTTGTTTTACAGATGCAAGCACAGTTCAAGAATCTTCCTGGGCTAAAGGGTAGATAGATATTTGTAATTCTGGTAGACGTTGAGATGCTCCATGTGGGATCTCAGTTCCTACCAGCTACATGTGGAAGCGCCTCATTATCAAGCAGAAATTTTTTTAACCTTTTTTTTTTTCTAACTCTTTGGTACATGACATGCATCTTTACTTGCAAGTGTTCATTGCAATAAGTCATTGGTCTGGTTCAAGGTCTCTGGCTTCTGCTATACTATCAACACGAGGACTTTTCTGGGACCCCTCGGGTATCCTGTTGTTCTGTGTCAGGGAGATCCTGCAGCTTTAGATCTGCATGTCCGCTGGTCTCTTCACATGCTCCAACAGTTCACAGATGAAGTGCATGTTGGGGTGGGCTAACTCGTAACCCTGGTTCTGGGCCTGGGTGGTATCTAGGCTGGTTAGCCCACCTTAGCCCACCAGCTTTCCCTGATTATCACCACCAGGCGAGTTCCCCAGCACTGCCCCAGCTAGCTCACTCAATGCAGAAGGCAGCAAAAAAGCCAGGCTTTGTTTGTTTGTGTGTTTTGTTTTGAGACAGGATTTCTCTATAACAGCTCCAGCTATCCTGGAACTTGCTTTGTAGACCAGGCTGGCCTTGAACTCACAGAGATCCACCTGCCTCTGCCTCCCGAGTGCTGGGATTAAAGGTGTGTGCCACCCCTCCCCTCAGGCAGTGTTTCTCTAATTCACAGTTGTCACAGATGAGATTGCCCTGTTTGTATTAGTCAAGAGTAGAGCTCGTGTGGCAGACTTGAGACAGTAGCTCTTAAACAGGCCTGCTTGTATAGTACTTGGCTGGCACCCAGTTTTCTCTGTGTAAAACTTCTCTAAATGGCGATGTCTCACTATGCAAGCCGTGTGGTTGGTCCTGAACACCTGCCTTCCTTTTGCGAGTCTGGGATGATGGTGGGTGCTAGACAGAGGTGAGGAGTGATTGGCTGCCAGGAAAATCCTTGGGCATTGAGTCTTCACAAATGTTGTCATAGGTTGTTACTGGAGGAATTGGGCCTCTCCCTCATGCCTGCACTGGGGAAGATCTGGGAGTATGCGCCTGCAGGAACTGGGCCTCTCCCTCATTGTCTGCATGGGGGAGGACCTGGGAGCATGTGCCTGGTCTTTTCTGGACCAGTTCCTTTGCAATTTCACTTTATGTATGTTTGCTATAATAAACGTTACCTTGGGGATGACTCTATGCTGATCCATTCTTAAGAAGTCGTCAAACCTGGGAATTACATTGGAACTTATCTCTACTTTCTTTCCCTGTTAGTAGTCTTTATTTTTTAAAGGGGCTTTTTTTTTCAAGGTCGTTTTATGTTCACAGAGAGCCAGACCAGAGGCTTCATCCCTCTTCGCCTTGCCCTGGCTTCACTGTCTCTTCTCAAGGCCTTGCATTAGAATAGTAATTTTCCCCATGTCATTTTTCCTCTGAATTTTTTCTTGTTTGAAATTTTCATGTATTTATATAATGAGTCCTCTCCCAGATCCTTTCTCCCCAGCAAGTCCCCGCCACTTCCATGTCCTCTTGTGTGTGGTTTCTTGCCTGATCCTGGATGAGAGGTTATTTCCGGGAGCAAGAGCAACTTTCCAGTGACCACACCACTGAAGAAAATAACCATCCCCACAACAATCATTAACTGCCAATATTTCCTTGTGAGGGGAGCTCATGGGCCAGGACCCCTCCTCATCTGTGGTGAAGTGATGGGGGTCGATCATGTGCGGTGCAGGTGTTCTGCAGACAGCCACAGTCACAGGGAATTCTCCAGTGTGATGCTGTCTTGTGTTCGGGGGAAATGCTTTTGCTGCTCCATCTCCTCATCCTTCATCTTTAACATTCTCTCCTCTCCTTCTTGCACAGTGTTCTCTGAACCTTGGAGGGGGTGTCAGAGGGCTGACCAACACGCCATCACTTAGTCTTGGGACTTTGTCAGTTACTGGTGTCTGCTATGTACCGTCTACTACAGTATAAGAGGCTTCTCTGATGGCAGTGGGGAACATCACTGGTCTCAAACAGCAGACTGTCCCTGGGGACAATACAGCCATGCCCCCTTTAAAAATAAAACAAGACTCACAAAAAGTTAATGAACGTAAACAAAAAAGTCACAAAAGTCCATTATTTACTACTCAGCCCCCTGCTTCCATCCCTGAAAACTAGACATTTGGTTCTGCAAATCAAAATGAACTGGTTTGCCTTCAGGAAGGACATTCATTCATTCATTCATTCATTCATTCATACATTCATTCATACATTGAGACAGGATTTCACTATGTAGCTCTGGCTGGCCTGGAACTCACTATTTAGGCCAGGCTAGCCTCAAACTCACAGAGATCCCTGCCTCTCCTTTCTGAGTGCTGGGATTAAAGGTGTGCGCCACCACATTCAGCTCTGGAAGCATTAGCTTTTATTTACTTATTTATTATATTTCTTTTTCTTTGCTCCCCTCCCATTCTACCCTGTCCCATGACTTCCATGCTCCCATTTACTCAGGAGATCTTGTCTTTTTCTACTTCTCATGTAGATTAGATCTACGTATGTCTCTGTTAGGTTCTCACAAAGTGAGAAGGTATCTGCATAGCATTGGTAAGGAGTAAAGAACAGACTTGAACTTTCCAAGCTAAGGTATGAAATATCGCTCCTTTTCTGACTGACTTATTGGGCCTTAGTTATCTATAATGTCAACTATAATGTTTTCCTTAAGACTAATTCTTTCACCAATTGTTCAATATCTCTGTAGTGAGATAAATATAGCCAGTAATTATTTGGGGGTTTTTCTGAAATCAGATTTTATCACTGTGATAAAATGAAAACCAAGAAAAACAGTTAAAAGGGAGGAGTTGTTCTGGGGCAGCTTTAGCCATCTTGTTCCTCCGTGTCTTGTGAGAGTGGTGGGGCAGGAAGCAGAGGGCGCCCACACTAACAATTGTCCCCCTTTATTGCCCTAGAACTAGCCTGTCAGACGGTCCAACCGTACCCAGAGCATGCCTTCTCCCTCAACTAATACTCTTAAGGGTACCTAGAGGCATGAAAAATTAATAATTTAACAAATTTGACAATAAAAACTATTAAAATGCAATATATTTAGTGTACTGACCTCTTCTATAAGTTAAACACAATGAAATTGAAAATGATTGGCATTGGTGTGGGGAATTTGTTTGGTGACTTTGGTCAGAATTTTACTGAACTAAAATAGTTATGATTCAAACAGGAAATGTAATAAACAAGAAATCTCAATAATATTAAGTCCTTTAAACCCATTTAATTTTAGCATTTTTTACCTTGACTAATAGTACTTTGAGATAAAATTGTGTGCTAAAATCTTTATATTCAAATGTCAGTTTAAAAGCCTAATGACCCCACCCCCACCTGCCCCACCTGGAGCCCTCAAAATGCGCCCAATTCGGAGAGAAGGAAAGAGCAGTCTGACCAGTTTTGCTGACAGAGCACAGGCTGATGCTGTCACAGCCTAAGTATAGCCTTGCTGGGCTGTCCCAAGGTTGCCCAGCTGGCAGCATTTCTGCTAGGGCCACATGCTGGGAAGAATTTACCTAAGTTACCGTCTGGAATAAAAGCAAGCGATTGTCTTTGCACTCCCACTGAGGACAGCAACACAACAGGGGGAAAATGCAGGACAAATTTTAGATATTTAATTACATTTTTAGCTTTTTACACACTTAGAATTGTGACCATCTAAAACTTAGAGAAAGTGCAGAAAATGGGATAATTATTATGCCTTTATCGATTTTATGTAAATATTGCTTTTTCAAATGTTCTATACATATGCGATTTAGTCCAGTTTTATACATAAACTTCAGGATTAAATGAGAATTTTGTTTAGTGTTTCAAAATTTCCATTGTTGGGCTGGGGTGTAGCTCACGGGAAGAACATGTAATTAACATGTATAAACTCTGCATTTACCCTCTGGCAACAACAACAACAATCTTTATATTATCTCTTTCTCTATTTTGTCTTTAGTTTCTAAGCCATTTCCTGCTTAAATCATTCCTACAATGAGCACCTTGGTGTGCTGTGTGCTTCCAAAACAGTTCATCCCTCTGGGCCGCCTCAAGGTGGATATGAGACTCCAGATGCCAGTGACTTATTTCAGGCAGTTTTCCTTTATCCTGCCGCTCAGCTGTTTGCTGTGCATCTCGGCCCTGTGCTTGGGAGCACTCACTCTGCAGACAACCCAAGAAAAGTGGCTGCTGTTAGGGACCAGCTGGGAGACAGCAGGAGCTACCTCTCTTGTCTCTTCTTTGGTCATGACTTCCCCCTTGTACTGTGCCTTCTTTCTGAAAATCTCCAGTCACCCTAACGTATAAACGTCACCAAGTAGCTTAATGTCTTTTGCTGGCTACACGGGTTCTGCAGCTGAACTGGGAGCAGAAGCAGATGGCGGCCCCTGCTCTCCAGTCCTCCGTAGATTTCTTCAGGGCTGATGGGAACCTTGTCGGGTCTGTTCCCAGTGGATTTTACCAACCTACCACCTGGTTCGTCATAAAATGAATAGAGTTTTTAATCGCTTTATTGTTTGGCATTCTTTTTACAATTTACTTTTGAGATTTCTCTCCTGCCCATGGGTACAAGTGTACATATAGCAGAAAATTAACCTATAGAATATTGTAAGTCTGAAAAAATTCTCATTTTTAATTTTATATTCTTAGTTATTAGAAGTAGGATGGCAAGTGAACGAAACTTTAAAAGTATGATTCTTCTTTAGTTCTTTTAAGTCTTGACCCAGGGTAATTTGCTTTGTCGTGACTTTTGTCTTCCTAACTTCTCATGCAATGTGTTCCTGAACGCTGGAATTCAGTCCTCAGTCAGATGCTAGAAATCTGTGATATATTGTGATGCCCAAACACCATGTGACAGTGGGTAGTCTTCTGTCCCCTTGTCCATGGCAGCTCAGTCAGGGCATAAGAATTCCAAGGTTCTGGAACCCTTAAAGTTTGTTTTGTTTTGTTTTGTTTTTCAAGTCCAGGTTTCTCTGTATCTTCTGGAATTAACTCTTGTAGACCAGGTTGGCCTCGAACTTAAAAAAAAATCTGCCTGCCTCTGCCTCCTGAATGCTGGGATTAAAGGCTTGTGCCACCACCGCCCGGCTACCCTTTAAAATATTGTTTTGAAAAGGTAAAAGCATAGTCATACAAATATAAACAAACTTTCCAAAGATTTTAACTGGATAGTAACTTAGGAAATCAATAAGATGTTATCAACAGCTCAAAAATTCAAGCAACAGATGTATATATAGATACTAGGGATTCTGAAAAGAACTTATAAATTGATCAATATTTGCAGGTCATTAATTATTTGTGTCTCACCAGGTAGAATTTATTTGTATTTCTGCAGAAAAGAATCCCTTGCCATGTTATACACTGTCTACAAACCTCAGACTTGTGACCCAGCACATTGAGCAGCCCCCTCAGCCCACCACACAGGTCCCCAGGACTTCTCGGGAGATGGGTTCCAGTAGCTCAGGCTGGCTTTGAACTCTTTTGGTCCTCCCTCCCCCGATCTCCCAAATGCTGGGGTCATAGGTGTGTACCACTATGCCCAGGTCCCAAGAATCTTTTACATCTTGTTGTTGTTGTTTTGTTTTTACCCATTCCAAATTCTTTCATAATTTTTATAAACATCTTGTTCATGATTATAGTAATCTCCAAAGTTATTTATTTTTTTCAGTACTAGAGATTGAATTTAGGGCCTTGTTCACGTCTGCATGACTACTGAAGTATTTCCCTACCCCTTCGATTACATTCGAAGTGTGTGGGGGGGTGTGCATGAGTATGCATTCCTGCATCAGTGTACTGTGTGTATATATGTGTGTATGTGTGTGTGCGTTCCTGTGTGAGTGTGCTGTGTGTGTACGTGTGTATGTGTGTGTGCGCGTTCCTGTGTGAGTGTGCTGTGTGTGCATGTGCAAATGTGTTTTTGTATGTGTGCATGTATGCATGTGTGCGCACACACACATGTCATGGCACATATGTAGAGACAACAGGCAGGAGTCAGTTGTCTCCTTTTCACATATGGGTTCCTGGGAACTCACTAGGCTGTCATGTTTGGCAGTGTTTTTATCAGTTGAACTATTTTGCTGTTTTTAAATTATTCATCTTTGGGGTTGGCACACAAAGCCATAGGTGTTATGGGTACATCCTCACACATGCATGTTTTGTATTTGTTCTTGGTTGTCACTCTCCCCCCGCCCCCTGCTATCTCCTGTGCTCCCTAGACCTCTCTGACCGGTCCCTTTCTTCCTTTTCCCGGTTAGACCCACTTCTACTTTAATGTCACATGAATGCTCTTCTCTCGGGATCCCACCCCCATGCATGCACACGAGTGAGCACACACACACACACACACACACACACACACACACTCATAGATCTAGGTTCTGCGTATAAGAGAACACATATTTATCTCTAGATCTGGCGTGTTTTGTTTAATATAATTATTTCCAATTCCATTCACTTTCCCGCAAATGTCATGATTTCATTTTTCTTTGTGATTGCTCAAAATTGTACTGCACTGTATTTGCTTTGTCTGCCCATCTGTTGATGGAAGGCTAAGCTGATTGGATTGCCTTGCCACCGTGAATAGTGTAGCAATGGGATGGATATGCGTGTATCTTTGCAGTAGGGCACATCGTTTTCGGGCGTGTGTCCGGGAGTAGGATGGCTGAGTACACCGTGAGTGTGTGTGAGTGTACTGTAGTTCTATTTTTAGTTTCTTGAGGACCCTACTGCTGGTTTCTATGGCGACGGCACTGGTTACACTTTAAGCGGCAGTGAACAGGAACGCCTTTCCTTGCATCTTCTTCAACATTTGTCGTCGTTAGTTTTCCTGACAGCTGAGGGTAGCCATTCTGACTAAAACGACGTGGATCCCCAAGCAGCTCTGACTTGCATTTCAGATGGGTTAAGGACGTTGAACACTCGTTGAGCTCTTCCTGACTACCTGTGCACCTTCCTTTGAGAGCTATCTGTTCAGTTCATCAGCCTACTCATTGATTAAATGATTTGCGTTTCTGGTGTTTAATTTTTGCATATTTTAAGAAAGCTTTTTAAAATATTTATTTTTAGATGTTTTTATTTTATGTGAATGGGTGTTTTGTCTGTAAGAATGTATCTACACCACAGGCATGCCTTGCCCCATGAAACTGGAATTATAGGTGGTTATGAGCCACTACATGGGTCCTGGGAACTGAATCTGGGTCCTTTGCAAGGGCAGCCGATGCTCTTAGCTGCTGAGCCAGTTTTCCAACCCAGGTTTCTTGTTTCTGTTTTAAAAAATTAAAACTCTTTATTTTGAGACAGGTTTTTGATAAGTAGTCCAGGTCAGGCTAGCCTTGAAGTTGTGATCTTCCCCCAGCCATTTCCGGTGGCTGTGATGTGATGCTCCGTTGTTCTTGGTCACACACGTCTGGTGTGGACTTTTGTGAATGAGGAAGAGTCTTGACAGCACTGTGAGTTTGTTCTTACGAGTCTTAGCCACTCAGTAATGAATCTATGAGAGTTACAGCACTCACTTTTCCCTAAGCATTTCAATAAGGGTCTTGGAGCAGAGTTCCAAAGGCCTCTTGGCTGTTATGAGGTCAGGAAACCACGCCTAAGAGACTATCCTCCAGATTTCACAGGCAGTACTGAAATATAAGTGAATTCTTCTTCTCTTGGAATCACCCAGTTTTCTGAGGTTCACAGTCTGGTAGCCAAGGACATTCTTGTCTTCAGGGCCTGTAAGCCAGGGACCAGGCTGTTCGTCCTGAGTGGGCTTGGTTAGATGCGAGATCTGCGAGTAAAAACAGTGTTGTTCTATAGGAATAGATGCTAGATAATGCAAGTCAACGAAAATCAGGTAATTCAAATATTTAGTTTTAGTGTGTATATATATATATACACATATATACATACATACATACATACATACACACACAAAAAATATATATATATATATTTGGTTTTTCAAGACGGGGTTTCTCTGTAGCTTTGGAGCCTGTCCTGGAACTAGCTCTTGTAGACCAGGCTGGTCTCGAACTCACAGATCCACCTGCCTCTGCCTCCCGAGTGCTGGGATTAAAGTCATGCGCCACCACCGCCCGACTTAGTTTTAGTTTATAAAAGCAATTTTTAGCAAATTTTTGTAGGCTATAGATACCTTCTGAAGAAAGAGAAAAAATTAATATAAAAAGAATATGGCATTAAAATATTAATAGCAATCTAAGCAAGTGTCTGTAACAGTTATCCCTCGGTGATTTGTGCTGTCCTGTGCTCTTCATGACTGGAGTTACCGAGCTGCCTTCCTAAGCAGTCTACTGTGCAATGGATCCTGGGAAATCCTGACTCAGCCGGTTGGGTCTGTGTGATTGTTCTATAAATACCTATCCTCTTAGAATCTTGTTCCCAAGAATCTCTTCTTTGAAGAATTAAGCTGTACCTGTCATTTATTTCCCATGTGACTCAGAGCCTTTCCAAGCATCCGATTAAAACAAACTGAGCTGGAGACGGCTCAGAGAGTAGGACACTTGCAGTGCGCTTTCCTGTCGTTCCAATTCTCAGGCCTGTGTAGGAAGCCAGGTCTGTGGAGCCCTAGTGCTGGGAAGGCAGAGACGAAAGGATCCTGGGAGCTCACTGCCTGATCACTGCAGCCTCAATGGTGAGCTCCTTCGCGTTCAGAAAATACAATGGAGAGTGATTAAAGAAAGGCACCCAGCATCAACCTCTGGCCTGTGCACACATGTACCCATGCACATGAACATACGCACACACATACACCGCACACCAGAAGAGAAACACGAGACGTTTAGGTGGCAGGTAATGGCTATGGTTCATTTCTTCCTATAACCAATAATATCATAATGGAGAAGGGCAAACATCTTCACTGAAGTGTATTGTGTTACTATTTCACATGGGTTCTGATCTGTATGGTAAACCTTTCGTGACATCTGAGCATGGTGGTACATGCTTGTGACCGTAGCTACTCAGGAGGTAGAGACGGGAGTCACTCTGGCCCTGGTGATCAAGAAGGGCATAATTCCATCCTAAAACAGACAAGCAAAGACACAAACATATGGAACAGAGTGTGTTGAGAAAGCTCCAGGAGCATCTGGAGATTTTAACTTGATGTGTTCCTCTCTCGCTACCATTTTTATTTTTAGTTTTATAATGTAAAAGACAGTGATTTTTAAGGTTTTTTAAAGGTATGTGAAGGGTCTAGAAATAAGAATAAAAATATAGGAATAGAAATATAGATACCAGAGATTAGAATACAGAAACTCAGGATATAGGAAGAAAGACATAAATCTGTAAACCTAAGCAGACTACCAACAGCTTTCTCAGCAGATCAAGGATCAGTCTTCACGGTGAGCTATTTTCTCAGCCGCTTAAGAAGCCTCCATCAGCTTAGGTCATCTCATTTTATAACTGGCTGATCTATTCACAAGGCCGGAGCTTCTCTCTTAGTTTCCTGGCCATCCTTGATCAATGACAGATATGAGCTGAGTTAAAGAGCTAGGGGACCTCTGATTAGGCATTGTCCCTGCTATGGGAAACTGGCAGCATCAAGGGGAGAGCCCAGGGCTTCAGCAAACACCATGTGGAAGTACCAAGGAACTGGGAGATGAAGATCATAAAGTAAGGCAATCTATGTCTGAGTTTTACCTTCAGATTATAAGAATTCCTTTCTTCAGACCTAATGCTTGGTACTCCTTACTATAAGAAGGGGACCTCAAGGACTCTTTTTTTGCCACAATGTCAGAAGCCCAAACTCTGTCTGTGGTCTCAGCTAGCTGGTAAGCTTCTGTGCTCCATGGTGTTTTTCTTTTGCTTTTTTTCATTTTAAGTTTGCTTCTAGTTTTCCTGAAATCTGGTTTCTGGAATAAAGTTTGCTTCTGGTTTAGACTTTGGTGGTCTGTCCCCATTGTTGTGTGGCCTTGCTGGGCCCAAGAGTATGGATGATATTTTGATTTTTTTTTTCTGTGTTCAAGGTTCAATTTGAGGGAAGCAAGATTTAAAACTTAGTGAGGAGACTGGAGCACTTGGCTATAGTATCATGGGTGCCCAAGAAAGAGTTCTTGGATGTTTCTTTCCTCAAAGGGACAGCAAACATTTAAAATAAAAGTAGAAAGCAACAGTCATGAAGAGCCTTAGTCACTGCCGCCTCCTTCCCTCCCTCCCTTCTTTTTGAGTTAAATTTTTTTCTTCCCATAAATAATCCAGAATGTAAAATTCAGCATTAAGCACAGAAAAGCATCCTAGACAGATGCTGAATCACTGTTTTCTGGACAGACAACAGTGGCTCATCCCCTGAAAGCCAGTCATCAGGGTACCGGGAACTGAGAACATACTTCATAGGATACAAGAAAGAAATTCCCTTAACAAACAAATCATTTTAGAGTCTAAAAAACCTCAGTGAGCCCCAGGCAGCAACCATTTAATCATTAACGCTGAGGTGATGTGTGTGTGTGTGTGTGTGTGTGTGTGTGTGTGCGTGCGTGCGTGCGTGTGTGTGCGTGTAGCCACCATTCTTATTCAAATGAATCAGCAACTGTTCTTCTTTGTGCTTCTATGTTCTGTGCCAGCAGTTCCTAGCCTGGGTAAGTTTGCCATTTTTGGCTTTGAGGTCAAAAAAACAAACCGAGAACTGCTGTTTTCAAAACTACTTTTCTTTAAAAGCAAAAGTGTGTGTGCTCATGGGAGTCTCCGTCCGTCACGGTTGTTCCTAGTAGTCTCCCTGCTCACAGCAGCTGTAACTTTTAACCCAGTGACTGGTTCCCATTTCACAAGGAGAGCTACGTTCAGGGTCATTTGGAACTGTCTAGCGGAAGAGTCAGTTTCGTGGACAGGCACAAGTCACAAACACACACATTGCACACCTTACACTCAACCTCTACACAAACACACACATTGCACACCTTACACTCAACCTCTACACACACCCTTTTAAGATCTTAATTTTTTAACGTTTCTTTCTGCTGTCTGTGTGTGGGTGTGTGAGTGAGTGCGTAGGGTGCCCCAACTTCTGTGTGGACCTCAGAGGACAGCTTGTAGGAGGGGCTTCTCTGCTTCCACCTTGCGGGTTCTGGGGATGGAACTCAGTCCATCAGGCTTGCCAGCAAGTGACTTCACCCTGCTGGGACTTGCCACTACTACCCACTGTCCACCGCCCGGCAGTGCATGCCTTTGATCCCAGCACTCGGACAGGGCAAGTGGAGCTCTGAATTCGTGCCCAGCCTGGTCTACAGAGCAAGTTCCAGGCAGGGCTGTTACACAGAGAAGCCCTGTCTTGAGAAAACTGAATAAATGCTGAGTGAATAAGGGATTTGTATTATGTTAATGAAGATGTTGCCTCTGTTGTGGGCTGTATAGGGCTATGTTGTCCTGAGGGGACAGCTCAGTGATGAGAACCTGTTCAGCATGCAGGGTGCTCTGAGTTTTATCCCTAGCATCACTTAAAGGGAAAAGGAGCAAAATTAGAATGACCCCATCTCTAAACCCAAACATCAAGTCCAATGAGAGGGCTCAGAGGGTAAAGGCACTTGCTGTCAAGCAAGTAAAACAGAAAAATAATGATTTCATTGAACAGTTTTACATTCTTAACATTTTTAACCATATGTAAGAGGTAATAGCTTATTTGATCAGTGAACCCACATAAGTTTAGAGAACAGATCTTAAGTTAAATAAAACGTAGGCATAAAAAAAAACGTAGGCATGTTGTACTCAATCTTCTAAATCAGAGAAAAGACAGTCTATTTTTATTAAGTCAAATTAGGCTAATCTTACTTAACAAAGATCTATTAATATAACTTGAGTTCTTAAACTGTCTTGTGGTTTTGATAAGAATAACTTTCTTAAGTTTGTTATTTTTTTTTTTATTTTTTTTTTTTTTGGTTTTTCGAGACAGGGTTTCACTATGGCTTTGGAGCCTGTCCTGGAACTAGCTCTGTAGACCAGGATGGTCTCGAACTCACAGAGATCCGCCTGCCTCTGCCTCCCGAGTGCTGGGATTAAAGGCGTGCGCCACCATCGCCCGGCAAGTTTGTTATATTTAAGGTATTAGAATATTAGAAATATTTCTTATTGTCCTACGATGAACTTTTAGAACTGGTCAGTATATATGTCAGGCCAAACAGAGTTCTTTGAATTTGAGAGATTTTCTGCTCTAAGAATCTCCTCTATGTATACATCTTCTTCCTTGTGTGATCATTCTCTCTCCATAAAGATACTCTTGAGCATCAGCACCTGCTCGTATGTTTGGATAGTCCAGCCAGGGCCTTCTGCATGATCTTACTAACGGGAAGCAAACCGTTAAGCACAAGTGAACCCCAACAACTAACAACAAAACCCATAAGATAAATGATAGTGGATGGGAAGCCCAGAATATGAGGGAACCGGCATGTCTGAAGCTCTGCTTCCTTGAGTTCACCTCGGAGAACTGGGAGAAGATGCCCAGCACGCAGGCCCAGTGTGCAGGCTTCCCTGGCATATAAGGCCCCAGTGTGCAGTCATCCCCGGGTACCCCCATTCATCCCACTCTACCCAGTGAGTCTACTAAGCATTTCACCAAATAGTCTCTGAAAGTTTTAAAATTTATAAAAGAGACAGTCGATTTTCACAAACCAAAAATGAGCATGTGTCAGAGGTGTATTTGAGGATCTTCTTATTTACAAGAAGACCAAGAGACGTTGCAGCTGACTCAGGAAAGTTCAGTAATGTGTGGATAGGCATGGAATTGATGTGGACCTGCACAGCGAACTCTTGTTGTATTCCAAGCAGAATCTACTTGTAGTCTCCTAAGGTTTGCAGTTTACAGGGTTGTAAAATAGCTCAAAGGTAAAGTACAGGTCTCCGTGGAGGCAGATAACTCAGAAAGTATGTTTGCCATGCATCTGGGAATGTGTTTTGTGGTTGATGTCAAAGTCTTTCTCTGAAGAACAATCTAGACAGGAGCCTTCTAGCCTTTGGCATCTTGGACAGTTTAGACACAAAGGCAGCCAAGTAGAACTTCCAACCAGAACGTACTATGGTGAAGCCACAAGAGTGGAGGAGAGGTCTGTCTTCACCTGTGCCTGCATCACTAGCTGGGCCAGGCCCCGTGGACTGCCCTGCTTTCCTCTCTATTTTGTGACTTGTCCAGAGATCACCTCAGAGCCAACCAGTACATGGTGTTCAGCTTTGTGATTGGAGGAAGTTAACTTGGCGAAGCATTATCTAGTGTGAACAGTTACCCACTGAGACTTAGTAAGTTCTGCTTCCACCAAGACTCTCAAAGTGTAGGTTGCTCACATGGCCACAAGATCCAACCAGAGTGGCTTCCCGCTTCTGTGACTTAGCTGAGAGCTGTTGCCCCCCTAGAGCAGTAGCAATGCTATTCTTGGGCAGGTAGAAACCATTGTCATGTGTCTGTATGGACCAAGGACTGTTTAGAAGAACAATCATGTAATCTATGAAAGACTAGGCTTGTAAAAATAAGACAAAGGAGGGCTGGATAGATGACTTATGGGGGCTGGAGAGATAGCTCAGTGGTTAAGAGCACTGGCTGCTCTTTCAGAAGTCCTGAGTTCAATTCCTAGCAACCACGTGGTGGCTCACAGCCATCTGTAATGAGATCTGGTGCCCTCTTCTGGCCTGCAGGCACACATGCAGGCAGAACACTGTATATGTAAACAATAAATTAAAAAGATGAAAATCTATTGTGCTTCCGTAGTTGGCACATCATCTCATTTACTTGTAAGTTGTCTTTTTGTCCCAGCTTTGCTGGACCCCACCTGACTTAGTGTTCTATTTCTGTGAAGAGACCACAACAATGCTTATAAAAGAAGGAATTTAACTGGAGCTTGCTTATAGTTTCAGATGTTCAGTCCATTGTCATGGTGGGGAACATGGAGGTATGCAGCTATACATGCAGGCATAACTGCAGAAGTAGCTGAGAGTTCTACATCCAGATCAGTGGGCAGCAGGAAGAGAGAGACAGTGGATCTGGGTTGGGTTTTGAAACCTCAAAGTCCCCGCCCCCCGTGACACACTTCTACAAGGCCACACCTACCAACCCCTCTCTAGTGGTGCCACTGCCTGATGGCTAAGCATTCAAATACATGAGCCTATGGGGCTCATTCTTACTCAAACAAACACACCGCCCTATGTTCTACCAAATTCTTTCCAGAGGGAATTCAGAGTTTTGTGAGTCACTTTATTAATCACAGAAAATGTTAAAATTTTCTTAAGATCAGTTCTTTTTTTTAAAAAGATTTCTTTATTGTGTATACATTGTTCTGACTGCATGTATGCCTGCAGGCCAGAACAGAGCACTAGATCTCATCTTGGTTGGTTGTGAGCCACTATGTGGTTGCTAAAAATTGAGCTCAGAACCTCTGGAAAAGCAGCCAGTGCTCTTAACTGCTGAGCCATCTCTCCAGCCCCCTTAAGGTCAGTTCTTAATGGGGTGGTCCTCAGATGAGATTCAGCCTCTGCGTCTCTGAGTTAATAGAAGGTTGTACTTCAAGGAAGAATTTCAAAATGTCTCTGGTATTAAACTCAGCAAAGTCCTTTTGCTTTGATCTTTGACACTGTGCCGTATGCTTTATTAAACATCTGGAATTAGGCTGATCTTTAGAACACCTTTACGGAGCAGAAATAACAGCCTGGGTGCTTATAATAGAACAGATGCAAATGCCTCCAGCAGCTGCTCCATTTATGCATTTTGTTAATGCTTTTTATTTTAGCAACCTTCCTTCTGATTATAGACTCCCTCATTAGCGTTCTCAGCAGAAACAACGGATGCATACCTCTCGACCTCAGCGTTTAGAACAGAACTCCGGAGCATAAATCTCCCGACCCTCTGACTTTGCCTGCTGACACCTCTCTCACAGCGCAAGCTGTGGCTGAGAGCAGTGCACACGTGCCAGCTCCCTTTGCTCTGTCACTTTTTCCAGCCACATTCGTCTTCCTGGTCTGCCTTACCAAGAGCTGAACTCACCCCTCACCACCAACGCGGTCAGCCCCCTGCTCTCTTTTTATTGTTGCATAATGGAGTTGACACAATTATGTCTTGGTGCCTGGATTTTGATTATCCCTTGGGTACCTGTGTTTATCATCCCTCATCTCCTTTGGAGTACAGCCAAATAGAATTCAATTATCATCTGTAAGACTTAGTTTCTACACGGAACACTAACA
This sequence comes from Microtus ochrogaster, assembly GCF_000317375.1. Lineage (NCBI taxonomy): Eukaryota > Metazoa > Chordata > Mammalia > Rodentia > Cricetidae > Microtus > Microtus ochrogaster. Next base: position 49,400,995 of record NC_022012.1, on the reverse strand, counting down.
GCCGTGACTTCACGTAGCTCTAACCCTTAACTTCTTCTGTCAGGAAGTGAACTGATGCTGGCTTCTCTTTGTCTTATTCCAGTTGGGTCATGAGGTTTTCCCTGCATCCTGGGAAGGTAAGATGCCAGCATAAACACTGTACATTTAAACCTCTGCTTGAACGACTCCAGTCTTTCCAGATGTTCCTACTTGATGGTGTTAATGAACCCTTCAAAGACATGAACAGGGGAAAATGTCTATAGTTGGAAGGCCCACTTATCTATTATTTATATTCAAATAGATTTTACATAAACTGAAAATATTTCTTAAGGGAAAACATGACAATAATTTTACATATAAATGCTGTATATATAGTTATATATATATATATATAGTTTATATATATAGTTATATATATAAAATCTCTAAGACATAAGTGATGGAAAGTATACATATGCTTTTTGTTTGAGGCTGAGTCTATCTAGCCCAGGATGGACTCAAACTTCACAGTGTAGCTGAGGCTACCCTTGAACTAACTCTCTCTCTGTTTTGATTTATTTATTTTTATTTTATGCATGGCTGTTTTATCAGCATACATCTGTGTACCATGTGCAGTGCCTGAGGAAGCCAGAAGAGGCACCAGATCCCCTGGAACTGTAGTTACTGTTGTAGGTGCTGGACTCTTAACTGGGGTCCTCTGGAAGAGCAGCCAGTGGCCTTCTCTGCTGAGCCCTGCCTTGCTCTTGAGCTCTTTACCCCTCCTCCATCCTGAATGCTGCTATTGCAGGCATGTGCCACTGTGCCTTGTATGCATATTTTTTATTTTTAGTTTTACTTTATCTTTTGACATTTTAAAAAGCAATACACTTTAGTTTGGGTTGAGGAACTTTTAGAATTTTCTCCCTGATCTTATTTTTGAGGTAAGCAAAATAGCGAAGACAGAGATTCGGATAAATAGTTTTATTAGCATGGAGAAAGAGGACAATATTATGAAAGCTCACAAACCACAGAGTTTTGTCTCAGTATTTGTGTGAAGTAGTGAGTAGTCCCTTCTCCCAGAATTCACTGGGGCAGACTGGCCTGTGCACACTTGGGAATGAAGGTTGTGTTCACAGCCTATGACTTGCTCATTGCCTGCTGTATTTCATTGAGCTTTAGCTACTTTAAGAAAATATTTGAAATTTTTCCATGGTTTACTTAAAGTAAATTTTATAAATCTCCAAGCAGTAACTTACCCAACGGCAAGCATGATGGTTCTCCGTGCAGACAGTGTGGCCATTTCTATCCAGATACACCCTGAAACTCATCCCACACTTGAGTTAGCTGGCTGACAATCAATCCTGAAGGAATCTAAGATTTGCTTTTAAATTGGGCTAGCCCACTTGAAGTGCCCATAATTATCTATGCTTAGTGGTGCAAATGTTACAATCTGACATAAACAGCCATTTCTACAAGAGTGGGTCTTAGCTGAATCTCTCTAGGCATAATCAAGCTGGAAAATGCTGAATGCGTTTGTGGTGCCCGGTAATAAGAGGCAAAGCCTGTGCGCCAGTCACCTTTGCATTCTTGGCCTATGCAGCGTTGTTGGGTTTGTTATACTCTTTTCACTCTGTTTCGGGGGCCCGCCACCGCCACCCAACTCCCAAATAAATACACAGAGGCTTATTTTTAGTTATGAATTTCCAGTCTTGGCTTGTTTCTAGCCAACTTTTCTTAATTTAAATTATCCCATCTATCTTTTGCCTCTGGGCTTTTCCCCTTCTCTATCTCTGTACGCCTTTCTTCATTTCTTTCTCCGTGGTTTGCGTGTAGCTGGGTGACTGGCCTGTGATATCCTCCTCTCCTTGATCTTACTCCTTCTTCCTTTCCTCCGAAATTTCCTCCTTCTATTTCTTCTCTCTGCCTGCCAGCCCCGCCTATCCTTTCTCCTGCCTCGCTATTGGCCTTTCAGTTTATTATTAGACCAATCAGGTGTTTTAGACAAAGTAACACAGCTTCACAGAGTTAAATAAATGGAACATCAAAGAATGCAACACACTTTTGCATTATTAAACAAATGTTCCACAGCATAAACACATGCAACACAACTTAAAGTAATATCCCACAACAGTACAGATCTGGTTGGCATTTTACAGAATTTTGGCCATGTATTTTTGTATCTTAAGGAGTAGAATTAGTGGATCTAAGACCTGCTGTCAGTGTATTTTCTTGAATGCTTGTAAATATTTTATTTTTGGATTGTTCTCATTTTTCATGAGTTTCAGGCTGAACTTTGATTGTCATAGAGTATTGGTAAAGTGGGGTCAGCTCTGGGGATCACAGTGGTAGAATTGTTCTCCCAGGGTGTCTCTGTCTGAATGACATGGCTTTGGTGTTGAGTCTTCCTTCATTAGTGACTCTTAGAGCGTGGTACTTGTGTCTTGTTTTGGGGGCTGTAATAGTCATGTGTTTATTGACCACTTTGCTCCTAGCTTCCTGCCTGGAGTCCAGCATTGGTGTAAACGTGGCTTTGGTAAAGAGACATTCCTCTTTTACCTGCATGCTGCTGTGCTAGCCTAAGGCACGGCTAGGTGTCTTGTTGGTGAAAATGGCTAAATGAAATAATTAAGGCGGGAGTTGTTACTTTGACTTTGTGTTTTAAAGCTTGAGTGACAATAGAAACAGAAGTGGATGGGGGCAGGGGGAGGTAGGGGAGAGACTGGGAGGAGAGGAGGGGGAGGAAACTGTGATTAGGATGTAAAATACATAAATACTTTTAAACTTTTTTAAAGACTTTTATTTATACAATGTTCTGCCCGCACATATGCCTGAAGGCCGGAAGAGGGCACCAGATCTCATTTTGGATGGTTGTGAGCCACCACGTGGTTGCTGGGAATTGAACTCAGGACCTGTGGAAGAGCAGTCAGTGTTCTTAACTGCTGAGCCATCTCTCCAGCCCCAATACTTTTAAAAATCATAAAGTGTAAGTGGCATACACAGCAAGCACGACGGGGTCAGGGAACTAGCTTTTTCAGCCTGAAGTCCAGCGTTCAGTCTTTGGAACACAGCAGCTCTGCTCAGGAGTACAACTTCTTGGTTGTTTTTGTTTCTGAAGAGGGTCACCGTCAAATGTCCGGGCTGGCCTTGAGCCTGCACTAATCCTCCTGTCTAAGTCTCACAAGGAAGTTTGATTCCTTCACTCTTGCTGAAGGCCTTCAATGTCATAACAACTTTCCCTGACCACTATAATCAGATGAACTCTTTTCAAGCCCAGCGTATTAAACGCGGCTTCTTTACTGACAGTGAGGCTCTTGGTGCATCTGGAAGATGCTGTATAATGTGGATTCTGAGTCTGGAAGGTTCTGTGTCACTGGGTGTTTGCACCCGTTCCAGGAAAGTGTTTTATCACATGGTGTTTACCAAATTCGATGACACAGCCTCTTGGTACTTGGCAGCCTGTATAGAAGTAAACCCCAGGAATACTTTAGCAAGAGTTAATTCCACAAAAACAGAGGCTGCTTGGCTCTGTACACTTGACCTGACCGTGCCTTTCTTTAGCTCACACTAGCTCTAGTCCCGGTCCACTATGTCTGCACTCTGCCCTCCCCAACTTACATTTGCTCTAAGTCTAACATTTGTGTTACAGCCGAGGCCATAACATTTTCATAAGTTAGCTGGAGCTTTCAGAACAGACTTCTTGCACACAGCACTGGGCATGCAGTGTTCCCTGTTTATATAATAAATATCTGAAAAATAAAATTCACCAGTAGGCTAACCCAGCAGTACACTGTGTCTCTGCCTTTCTCAGAGTTCTCTTTTAATGAGGTGAAGAATGACAAGGTTTGGGTTTTTTCTTGATATTATTTTGCTTAAAATTTCCATCAGTGTTTTACTTTCTTGCCAGATGTGGATGGTAGGGAACTCCATCGATTGCTTCTCTCTCTCCCATACCTTTTCCTGTCTGCTTCAGTCCTTGATCTGATGGCCGAACTTCTACACATTTCATTCCCAGACTGTCCAGGACTTTCCCTCAGTGGCTACATTCTCTTTCTTTTTAAAGTCTTCTGTAAGGCATACATGTTAACCGAATTCTATTTAAATAGAAAATAATTTTAAGGAAATCATAGGGGAGTTTTTATTGCATTCTCATGCCTCTAGGGCAACTTTTGGAACTGAAATTTCCAGCAGAGTTTTATCTCGTGGAAACCCACCTCTTCCTGAGTTTGTGTGTGTTGGATGTCATGGGCCCATTGGGTTTCTCTCTAGGGTAGGTAGTTGATTAGTAATCAACTCTCCCACCCACCCACCACCCCTTTTCTCCTAAGACATTTCTCCCTGACCCTATGTAGATAAGTATATAAAATTATAATGCATGCCACGAATTTGTATTTTAAAACAATTCTTGACCAAAATAATTTTTCCATTTATTAGTGATTAAAGCAAATTTACATATTAATGAGATGCATGTGCTTACTTATTTTTGCAGAAAGAATTAAACCTTAGCTGCGTATTTGGTACTGAATGCCGTGAAGCATCTTCAACACTTTTCATAATAATGGAAACTTTGATCCTCAATGCAGAGACTGCTTCACCATGATATGTAGTACAGAATGGTAGAGGCATGCTTAGGGCCATTTCAGAAATTACTGGAAATTCTATCTCAATCCCAATCTAAATTCATTTAATTACCTTTTATAAAAAAAATTAGCAAGTTAAATGGAAATTTCAAATTCAAATGTTCTAACATTACTATCCAAAGATATACTCTTTTGATATTTTCATGCTATGGAACAACAGTAGGAAAATATCAAAGCCTTTGTTACCTGTAATTCCTTTGTATGCACAATAAAAATGCAATAGCTTATAACATACAATGATCTTGGGGGCTGGGGAGATGGCTCAGAGGTTGAGAGCACTGGCTGCTTTTCCAGAGGTCCTGAGTTCAATTCCCAGCAACCACATGGTGGCTTACAACCGTCTGTAATGAGATCTAGCGCCCTCCTCTGGCACGCGGGCATATACTGAGGCAGAATGTTGTATACATAATAAATAAGTAAATCTTTAAAAAACAAAACCATACAATGATCTTAAATCAGAGCCGAGGTGGAACAGGCAGCAGCCGTCGGAGCTGCGTGCCGACCCCATGTGCGGTGTAAAGCGTGTGTGTGCGGTGTGTTCGGGACGAAGCTGCCTTGAGAGGGCAGGAGCCCTGCCAGAATCACCAACAATTTTACTGCAAATTGTGTTGTGGTCTTTGCCTGTTCAGAACTCTTTTATTTTTTGCCCAAATTTTCATAACCCCACGCACTAAGTTATGTGACCTCATACAAGGATATGAACTACAGTTTATGATGCTGTATTCTGAAGAATGCGTGTGTGTGTATCTGTCTGTCTGTCTGTCCTGGGAAGCAGGAAGTAAAATTAGAGAAGAACGAAATGGATTTTTACTTATCTTTTTTCTTTCATGTGTATTTAATTTAGTCTATGGAAATAATAGTACATTCACATTTTCCTCATTTACCTGATGTGTATGAGTGAGTTGTTCACATGTCTGCCTGCCTGCACCGTGTGCATGTCTGGTGCAGAGACCAGAAGAAGGCATTAGGTCCTCAAGAACTAGAGGTATAGATGGCTGTGAACCTCCATGTGAGTAGTGGGAATTGAACCCAGGTCCTCTGGAAGAGCAGTCAGTGTTCTTAACCACTTGAGCCATCTCTCCAGTCCAAGGAAAAATAGTATTTTAATGTTTGTACTGCAAGTAATTATGAGCTTTCCCCCAAATACCTCTTACTCGATGCTCCAGTTTGTCGCTTGCATATTCCCCTCACGTTCCTTTCCTGTCTCTGCAAGCCAATCTTTGTGATAATTTCAGAGAGCTGCTGCACTGTTTAAAGCTCCCCGCGAAGCCAACAGCAGCCACCTCCTGCCTTCATCAGGATGACATGAGGCTCATAAAACATTGGCTATTTGGTCACCAAAATCACTCCATGTGCTAAAATTACTGTTCCCCCCTCTTATTTTTATGTGGCTATTAGTTATCCTGTCACATTAGTTGTTAAAACCAATTAGTTTACATGGAGTTTTCTAGGCCTCCTGTCCTTATCAGTGTAAGTGGGAGGCCGAGAGAATAGATTTCTAAATACCTGACTAATCTGAAAAAGGGGAGGAGGAAAATTAATTTTGCAAAATCACTCTTTCATTTTTTTGGTAAAAGAATAACTTAGTGTGTATGCATGTATGTGTATGTACATACACTTTTTTTTTGATTTTTCAAAACAGGGTTTCTCTGTAGCTTTGGAGCCTGTCCTGGAATTAGCTCTAGTAGGCTGGCCTCGAACTCACAGAAATCCTCCTGCCTTTGCCTCCTGAGTGCTGGGATTAAAGGCGTGTGCCACCATTGCCCGGCCACACTCATTTTATTACATATACTTTGTAAATTTCCTACATAACTTCTTGAGTTACTTTATAAATAAATGTTCATATTGAAAAGAAAAAAATTTTTTTTTGAGATAGAGTTTCACACTCCAGCCTTGCCTGGCCTAAAACTCATCAAGTAGCCCAGGCTGGCCTCAAGTTTTATTGGATCCTTCTGCCTCAGTTTACCAAGTGCTAAGACTATAGTTGTGTGCCACCATTTCCAGCTAAAATACTTTTATTTTACATTCAGCTGGAAATAAATAGATGGGATGCTGAACAGCATAATTCTTATTAATGTATATTAATCCCTTCAGCGTGTTAAGAGGGGAAAGGAGCTGGCTGCTTACACCAGAGGCCTTGTGGCATCCTTTGCTGTTTCGTGCTGTCTCTGAAGAAACATAGAAATGCTCTTAGCCATATAAAGCTGACGTGTGTTCCAGAAGGCACTGCTGAGCAGTAGGGAAGGGATGTCGTACTCAACAACTCTAAGTTTGGAAGAAACAAGAATTTTGAGGAAAAGTTGCATTCATTTACACATCTATGTAAAATACAATAAATTGCAGGTGAATTTGAGTTATATACTGACAGTTACACCATTGGAAATGCAGACTTTAAGCCCTGGTGGCATGCACCTGCAGTCTCAGCTACTTGGAAAGCTGAGGCAGGAGGATCATTTGAGTCAGGGGGTTGAGGACAACTAGAACAGTATCGCAAGACACATCTGCAAAAGTTGGCAGGAAGACAAGACAAGCCTAGAAGGCATCGACGCTGTCTGCACATGGAGTCTGAATACTACCCAGTTCCTCTCCATTCTAAGCTGCTGAAGAGCTGGAAAGAGACGGAGGCAGGTGCACGATAATGCACTTGACTCTACCCGCGGCTCTTGGAGCATCACTTCAAGCCTGTTTGCTTCATATTCACAGACTGAAACTTAGAGGCCTTTCCCTTCATTCCAGCTGGGGACCTTGTGTTGTCCACATACACAGAGGGAACAGATTTGATCTTTATCTGAACTTCTATCCTACAGGTGCATTGAGAATTACACAGGAGCTCGTTGCGAAGAGGTTTTTCTCCCAAGCGCCAGCATCCAAAGCAGAAGTAACCTGTCGGCAGCAATCGTGGCCCTGGCGATCCTACTCACGCTAGCCATTGCAGCGCTCTGCCTTCTGTGCAGGTAACTGAAGTGGAGGCACAAGGCCGCGGTCTCTGAGTAACGCGCATGCTCTTTACTTCCAGACGTTTCTCCAGATACTGTTTTATGCCCGCCGTTATCATTTGAATACAATTTTGTTATAAACCATAAATCATTTTAGAAGCATCTTAAGCAAGTCAACTCGTTCCTTGCCACCGACATCATCTCTTTCTGTGACGTCTCTAAGCCAGGAGAACCCACCCTCCCTATAGTAATTATGCTTCCATTGTCACACAAGGCTTTAGGGGAGGTGTTTTTAAAGAAGTCTTGAGTACTAAAGGCTACGTGACTCACACAGTGCCTTAGAAGCTTAAAGCACATGGCTGATGTGTGTTGTCAGTCTTTTCTCCTACATTTGTTATGTGCCAGACACAATGATCATAGTGGCCAAGAAGGTAGACATGTTGCCTAAACTCATGAGCTATTTAAATCTAGAGCGACAGATAAAGAAGCAGAAGGTTAAATTGGAGAAACTGGCATCTTCTAAGAGAAACAAAAGGGAAAAGTGACATGTTTCAAGGCTACACACATCAAAGATTACTTGCATTGATTCCTTTTTATTGCTCTTCAATGTTTTTTGAAATTTTTAAAAGCGAGCATGAAATTAAGTTTAGTATTTATTTTGTATTGATTAATAAGTATTAAATATGTATGGGTTACTCTCATCTGGTTATGAAAATGGAGCTTATGGTCATTGTAAAACAATCCAAGTTGTCTTGAGAAGTTAATATTCTAAGAGTAATGTGTAGATTAAATAATCTCATAAACCCTTATTAAAATTGTGAGGGACTTTGCTCTTTTTAAGTGTGTATTATGTCATGTACATCATGGTGTGCTTTATTCCAAAGCATCATTTAAGAAACACAGTAGATCTTAACTCATAATTTCTGCATCTGGAGTGCTTCAGGTACAAAACTTACCAGCCCATTGCATCGGATTGCGTTTCCTGTGTGTCCGGCCATTTACATGCGCCCTTCCTCAGTGTGACCTTGCCACTCAACCAGCAAGAGTTAGAATTTAGTCCTAGGGCTCTGCAGTTCAGACATGGTGTGCTTGTCTGGCAGTCATAGCGTTCTGGGTCCAAGCCATTGAATGGCGATAAGAAATAGAATTTATTTCTTTAGAAGGTACAACAAGTGCTTTAGTCATGAACATTGGGTAAATGTTACAGCTGATAACACAGCCTTTGAGTGGACCAAAAGCTCCATCTTTGAATCAGCCAGTGTCTTGTAAGAAACCTAAGCAGAGAAAAGAAAGAGCTCCAGCTCGATTCTTAGTCAGCAGCAATTGCTAGTCATCTCTGAATGAGCCTCCCTAAGCATCCTGCTTACTGGGACTTTCAGGTGGCAAACACAGAGAGGCTCTAATAGGGGGAAAGAGCTTAGCAGTCAACCAATAGAACCACGAGAGAGAAAATTTTAATCTAGTGCGTTTAGAGTAGCATGTTACAAAGTAGACATGAGTCATCGTGGAACTGTACCCTTCACTCTGAATCCCTCTATTATGTTTTCCAGCAAAATATGCCAAATGATAAGCTTATCTAATCCTAATTTTTCTGACTTGCTGCCCGGTCTCACAATGTGATACCCTGTGCCATACCATGACCCAGTTAGATGGTTCTTACCTGATGAACAGTTGTCAACGCCGTGGTCTTAGACACCTCAGTGTCTGGAACCATGAGTTAAATGAACATCTGTTCTTTGTAAATTACCCATCAAGGGTATTTGTATAGCAACAGAAAAAGATTGATGCAACCTTACAGTTTAATGGCTTAAAAATCAAAGCTTTCTTATTCCTCATATGTAATCATTATGGGTTAGTGCATGGATTGGATATGGTTGTGCTAAACATAGTCTATAGTTTATAAAGTGAGACCCTGGCACAAAAAGAAGAAAATTCTAATCTGAAGTGTCCTATACCATGCTATACCAACTCATAAACACTTTCAGTAATGTAACAGGGTACAAGATTAACTCAATCAGTAGCCCTCCTGTACATAGATGATAAATGGGCCGAAAAAGAAATCAGAGAAACATCACCCTTCACAATAGCCACAAATAGCATAAAATATCTCAGAGTAACTCTAACCAAACAAGTGGAAGACTTGTATGACAAGAACTTTAAATCTTTGAAGAAAGAAATTGAAGAAGACACCAGAAAGTGGAAAGATCTCCCATGCTCTTGTGTAGGTAGAATTAACATAGTAAAAATGGCAATCTTGGGGCTGGAGAGATGGCTCAGAGGTTAAGAGCATTGCCTGCTCTTCCAAAGGTCCTGAGTTCAATTCCCAGCAACCACATGGTGGCTCACAACCATCTGTAATGGAGTCTGGTGCCCTCTTCTGGCCTGCAGGCATACACACAGACAGAATATTGTATATAATAAATAAATAAATATTTTTTAAAATGACAGTCTTACCAAAAGCAATCTACAGATTCAATGCAATGCCCATCAAAAGCCATGAAAAATTTTCACAGACCTCGAAAGAATGGTACTCAACTTCATATGGAAAATCAAGAAAACCAGGATAGCCAAAACAATCCTGTACAATAAAAGAACTTCTGGAAGCATCACAATCCCTGACTTCAAACTCTACTACAGAGCTACAGTATTGAAAACAGCTTGGTATTAGCATAAAAATAGACAGGAGGACCAAATCGAAGACCCGGATATTAACCCACACACCTTCAAACACCTGATTTTTGACAAAGACGCACAAACATATCAAATGGAAAAAAGAAAGCATATTTAACAAATGGTGCTGGCATAACTGGATATCAACATGTAGAAGAATGAAAATAGATCCATATCTATCACCCATGCACAAAACTCAAGTCCAGATGGATCAAAGACCTCAACATAAAGCCAGCTACACTGAACCTCAAAGAAAAAGTGGGAAGTACACTTGAACGCATTGGCACAGAAGACCATTTCCTAAATATAACCCCCGTAGCACAGACACTGAGAGAAACAATAAATGGGGCCTCCTGAAACTGAAAAGCTTCTGTAAAGCAAAGGACATGGTCAACAAGACAAAACAACATCCTACAGAATGGGAAAAGATCTTCACTAACCCCACATCATACATAGGTCTGATCTCCAAAATATACAAAGAACTCAAGAAACTGGTCATCAAAAGAACAAATAATCCAATAAAAAAATGGAGTCCAGACCTAAACAGATAACTCTCAAAAAGGATAAAAAATGGCTGAAAGATACTTAAGGAAATGCTCAACCTCCTTAGTCATCAGAGAAATGCAAATCAAAACAACTCTGAGATTCCATCTTACACCTGTAAGAATGCCCAAGATCAGCTGGAGAGATGGCTCAGTGGTTAAGAGCACTGGCTGCTCTTCCAGAGGTTCTGAGTTCAATTCCCAGCAACCACATGGTGGCTCACAACCATCTGTAGTGAGATCTGGCGCCCTCTTCTGGCGTGTGGCTATACATGGAGGCAGAATGTTGAATACATAAAAAATCTTAAAAAAAAAAAAAGAATGGCCAAGATCAAAAACACTGATGACAACTTATGCTGGAGAGGTTGTGGGGTAAAGGGAACACTCCTGTATTGCTGGTGTGAGCACAAGCTGGTACAGCCCCTTTGGATATCAGTATGTTGATTTCTCAGAAAATTAGAAAACAACCTTCCTCAAGACCCGGCAATACCACTTTTGGGTATATACCCAAAGAATGCTCAATTGTGCCACAAGGACATGTGCTCAACTATGTTCATAGCGGTGTTGTTTGTCATAGCTAGAACCTGGAAACAACCTAAATACTCCCCAACCAAAGAATGGATAAGGAAAATGTGTTATATTTACACAATGGAGTACTACACAGCGGAAAAATATAATGACATCTTGAAATTTGCAAGCAAATGGGTGGAGCTAGAAGACATCATATTGAATGAGGTAACCCAGACCCAGAAAGACAATTATCATATGTACTCACTCATAAGTGTTTTTTAAACATAAAGCAAAGAAAACCAGCCTACAAATCACAATTCCAGAGAACCTAGACAACGATGAGGACCCTAAGAGAGACTTACATAGATCTAATCTACATGGGAAGTAGAAAAAGACAAGATCTCCTGAGTAAATTAGGAGCATAGAGACCTTGGGGGAAGGGTTGAAGGGGAGAGGAGAGGCAGGGAGGGGAGCAGAGAAAAATGTAGAACTCAATAAAAATCAGCTAAATAAAAAACTTAGAAAAAAAAGACCTTGTCTCAAGGGAGTTAGGCAGGGAATGATAGAGGAGGACACTGACATTCTCATGTCTCCACATGGGCAAACATGCACAACACACACACACATATACACATACACATATATACACACATACATATGCATATACATACACATATGCACACACTCATATACACATAAACACATACATACACATGCACACATATATACACATACACACATACATATGCATACACATATACATATATACACACATACATATGAATATACATACACATATGCACACACTTATATACACACAAACACATACACATATATATACACATACACACATACATATGCATATACACACACTTATATATACACAAACACATGTATACACATATATACACATACACACATACACATATACACACATACACATAAACACACATATATACACACATACACACACACATACACACATACACACACACATACACACACACATACACAATGGCAGAGAAGGAGAAAAAGAAAGGGAGGGGAAAATATTTAATAAATGAAAAAGAATGGAAGCAAACAATTCTTTGACTGAACCCGCTGGTAGCGGAAAGTGCTTTGACCTGAGGGCCTTTTGGATTTTCCATAACTTAGGAAATGATGCCACTTGAATGAGGTCAAGATGCCCCCAACCCCCAATGCTAAAACATCTTCTAGAATTGGCATTTTAGGGTAGAAGTTGGTGTGCTTTTAGAAAATGTCATGTTGCTATGGCTATATGATGTAAATTCATTTTCACTAATGTAAGTTACTACATTAGGTTTGGCATATTGAAAAAAATAAACCACTTTTACATTTTATTTTTATTTAATATTTAAAGCAGTTTTATGAAAGGTTATAGTCAGATGACCCAAAGTTGATGGTGTTTAATGTCGTGAATTAGAATTGTTCACTAAAGCCACCTATGGTTCACAAAGGGTCCACAATGGTGTTAGAGAAACAGCTCTGACATCGCATCTCTGCCACGCCATAGGCTCAGCAGCTCCCCAGCAGCATCTGGGCCATGCCACAGGCTCAGCAGCACCCTGAGCAGCATCTGTGCCACGCCATAGGCTCAGCAGCACCCTGAGCAGCATCTGTGCCACGCCACAGGCTCAGCAGCTCCCCAGCAGCATCTGGGCCACGCCATAGGCTCAGCAGCTCCCCAGCAGCATCTGGGCCACGCCGTAGGCTCCCATGCCGTAGGCTCAGCAGCACCCCAAGTGTCACTGTGGCCTCTGCTGGTGGGGTGCTTAAATGCGGGTACAACATTAGGGCAGCCCTACGATTTTAGGAAGTTCTAGAAAGAAAATGAGCTTCCAAATTCTCAAGCTTAATTTTCTTTCTGATTTTTCTGGCGTGTTTTCCAATGACCCCTTTCCCATTTGGTTTTCTCTTCTCTTTGATGCAGGAAGGGCCACTTTCAGAGGGCCAGTTCAGTCCAGTGTGAGATCAGCCTGGTGGAGAGAAACACCGGCGCCCACCACAGTGAGTACGGGAAGTATGTAATGTTTAGAGGTGTGGATGAGATCTTCATTGCTCTGTTCACGGACTTGTGTTCACGAGCGTTCAAAAACTTTTCCATGGCTTTTGTGTTAATCATTATTTTGCATGTGAGGATAAATTTATTATCAGTGTGACAGAAGTAGTATTTTCCCCCAAAATATTATGAAATTATATGAATTTCCGCAGTGAAATGATTGTATGCGCTGTAATGTGCTACGGCAGATCTGAGGACCAGGGTTGCAGAAGCATTCTGATGTGGGCTGTGCTGGGGAGGCTGTGGCGGGGAGGTACCTTAGGAGTGAGCCAATCTTTGGGAGAACTGTGGATTAACCAGTTTTTAAGCTTTCTTGAGGTTTCTGGCTAAACAGCAAGTGCTAGATTTCCTTTCTCTTACTTGAAAACAACGAGAAATGGACAGACTGAAGCAGCGGCTGACCTGCTCTCAATATGCACGCACACACACACTTTAAAATAAATCTTTAGCCGGGCAGTGGTGGCGCACGCCTTTAATCCCAGCACTCGGGAGGCAGAGGCAGGCGAATCTCTGTGAGTTCAAGACCAGCCTGGTCTACAGAGCTAGTTCCAGGACAGGCTCCAAAGCCACAGAGAAACCCTGTCTCGAAAAACCAAAAAATAAAAATAAATAAAAAATAAAAAATAAAAAAAATAAATCTTTAAAGAATCTGGCATTGGTGGCAGGCTCCTATAGTCCTACTGTGGGAAAATCAGAAACAGGAAGAGCTCTGGGGTTTGCTGGCCACATAATCTGACTGCATCACTAAGACCCAGGCTGAGATGACACCCTGTGTCCAAAAACTACTGTTAATTCAGGGGGGAAATGACAGGAGTTAGCAACATCAACAGCAATAAAGGTTAGGTGACATTCCTACCAATACTACAACAGGGTGATAGAAGATTTGGCATAATTTAAATAGACAAATTGAAGAATAAAACTACCAAAGAAGGGTCATTTAAGGAGCTGCAAACGCAGTTCGTGCACTGAGTGCCTGCCTAGCCTACAAGATGCCCTGGTTCTGTCCTCAGCACTGCGTAGAACCAGGGATGCTTATGTGGACCTGTAGTTACAGCCCCTAAGAAGAAATACAAACAGGAAGAACAAAAGTTCAAGGATATCTTCAGCTACAATGAGGCTAGCCTAGGCTACATGCACTCTGTTTTCAAAAAAAAAATCTGAAGAGTGATATGTAAAATTAAGTTTTTTAATGATAATTCAAACAGTTCCATATCCATTGATTGAATTTGTATAGAAACATTTCTTCAATGACAGTCCACTCCCAAATAGCTGAACTTATGCCAAGCTTTCAATTCTACATAAGTTCATCTAGAAACATTGAAGGGTGTACAGTATATGAGACCAGCTGGTACTTTATCAATCTTGCAAGATAGAGCATTAATATTAAAAGTAAAGTATATTTCCATATATCGGAAATGTCTAGGTAAAGAAACTTTTAAAACAAACATTTGTAACACATCTCAAAATATGAACTTGTTCAACTGAAGTTGAGACCAACTCAGTAACAGAAAACAAACTGAACTAAACTGTGGACATTTTACCAAGAAAATACACGAAATACTACTAAGCACATAAAAAATACTTGACACTGTAATCCACTAAAAGATTGAAAAGTCAAAATACCAGTTAACATACTACCGCTGCTGTGATTTATTTCTTTAAAGTCTATAGGATATGGGGACGCACAGTTGGTTGTTGTTGTAAGTATGAAATGGTGCAGACGGTTTCTTAAGGAACAAGTTTGTATGGCAATTCCCTTCCTCGTCCACTACCCAAGTAAATGAGAGCTTGGGTTTGCAATATGAACCCAAATATTCACAACAGCATTCCTCCCTGTAACCAGGGAGTGGCAATCACCCAAATGTCTATTGCCATGCCCATAAAATGGAGAGTCATACCTGTCCAAGCACCGCATGTTTGCACACACTGTCTGTCACATGGTCACAGTCAGCTGTGCTGTGTGGTAGAAGCTTCAGGATGCCCTGTGTGCATTTACCTTTATACTAAGATAGGTGAGTGGGCTCCTAAGGTGATGACTTCAGACAGCCCTGGAAAGTATCCCCAGGCGATGGATCTGTTTAAAAACTGGGTCATGGTTGTGGCTGGATGACTGTAATCTTTTCAAGCCAGTGAATAGGATATGAAAGTGAATGTAAAGTTCTAAGTTGTGGGTTATATCTTAGTAAACTTGGTAGAAGTCAAATTTTCAACTAACCATGACAGGCTGGGTGTGAATCTACTAAAACACCAAGCTGCACCACTAGGACCATGTGAACTCCAAGTGGGCGAGCCAGACTCCACAGAAGACCCAAAATTCTAAGGCTCCAGCAAACTCAGAGAAGTACTCTACGAAGCTGGACTTGGCAATGGTTTCTTGTAAACAACACTTAAACATAGTCAACTAAGGAAATCTAGATAAATTGGACTTCATCAAAACTAAAAGTCGAGATCAAAGGACACTGTGTACAAAGAGGCAGCCCACAGGACAGGAAAGAGACGTTCGACCCCTGCAGCTGTGGGATTAATGCAGAGAATTCATTACAGGTGTGCATATGTGTGCGTGAAAACAGACAGGAAACTTTTTGAGTGGTGTGGGACTTTCCTGGAAAAGTTGTAAAGAAACATCTATTTACCCCGAACAAGCACAGAGAGACCTAAGAAAGATTCTGCCAGTTTCAGCTTGGTGTGATAAGTTCATTGGGGTCGCTTATAGGGCCGTAAGGACTCACAGATACATCAAAGGCCCAAGCCTCATTCACTGAGCTCTGATTCCATATGGTTTAGTTGGCATCAGAATTGATACAAACTTGGGCTCAGAGTGCTACCTAGTGTTAAGTCAGGAGAGGTGACTGTGGCTCAGGCAACAAATCACAGATAAAGCAGATCTAGGAAAGTTAGCGTCCATTGGGGATGCTGCCTTTTCTTTTGCTGAGGTTTGCTGGTCTTAACAAACACTGACCATCTCTAGGAAGGCACGTAGAACATTTAAATAGCATCTTACTGCAAGATGGAGTTACTCTGCCAGTGCTCAGGGGACTAATCCCACTCCAGAGAGGAGGAAGGGGGACAGGGCAGGGTGCAAGACATTGAAGGTCGTAGTGGAGCAAATATGAGCAACATTAATGATACGCATATAAGAAAATGCCATAATGAAACCTATTGTTTTAATAGCAACTTAAAATTACAAGAAATAATCCGGAATAAATAACTCATAACAAATAAAAGCAACCCCAGTTCAAAAATTGGGAGAGGATTTCAATAGACATTTCTCCAAGAGCATGTGAGGTGTTCAGCATCACTGACCACTGGGGAGATAAAAAGGGAATTGTGGACCCCTCCCACATTAGGGTAGGGGCAGT
The DNA here is from genome assembly GCF_000317375.1 of Microtus ochrogaster. Classification (NCBI taxonomy): domain Eukaryota; kingdom Metazoa; phylum Chordata; class Mammalia; order Rodentia; family Cricetidae; genus Microtus; species Microtus ochrogaster. Next base: position 49,384,303 of record NC_022012.1, on the reverse strand, counting down.
TTAATGACCATGTGTTGGCTATGATGTATAGAATCTGGAGCCCTTGTGTATTGCTGGTAAGAATATAAAATATTATGGTCACTGTGCTAAATGGAATGACTGGTCTTAAAACCAGAATCACAGCCAGGTGGTGGTGGTGCACACCTTTAATCCCAGCACTTGGGAGACAAAGTCAGGCAGATCTCTGTGAGTTTGGGGCCAGCCTGGTCTACAAGAGCTAATTCCAGGACAGGCTCCAAAGCTACAGAGAAACCCTGTCTCAAAAACCACCACTACAGAATTACCCTTTTTAAAAAAGATTTATTTACTTATTTAATGTACACTGGTGTTTTGTCTCTGTATATATCTGTGTGAGGATGTCAGATCCCCTAGAACTGAAAATACAGATAATTGTGAGTTGCCATGTGGGTGCTGGGAATTGAACCTAGGTCCTCCAAAAGAGCAGTCAGTGAGTGCTCTTAACCTCTGAGCCATCTCTCAAGCTGCCAGAATCACTGTTTTATCCAACAGTTGACTACTGGGGGTTACACACATAAGCAAATATCTTTACACCTGCACTCATAGGAGCTGAATTCTTAATAGTCAGAAGGTGGAAAGCCACTCATCTGTCCAGTGATGTATGAATTGATAAGTAGAAACACATAAATGGAGCATTACTTAGCCTTAAAAGGGAATAATTCTAATGGCTGGACTCTGAGGACATTACACTTAGTGAAAAAGCCAGATGCCAAAGTAAGCACTGTGTAACTCCACTAAATGAGATGCTGGAGCAGTCAGACCCACAGAGGCAGAAATCGTTAACTGTGGTTACCAGGGACTGTGGAGAGAGTTATTGTTTAATGTGTAAGGTTCAGTTTGGGATAATGAAAACATTCCTGGAGATGATGACTATTCCTGTTATATGATTTTACCTAATGTCACTGAACTTGACCGTAGTTAAGATGGTAAATTTTTTATGTATTTCACAATGAAGGACACGCCATCGTGAATAATGTTACCAGACAATGCCCTGAGCTCCCATGTGCTCAACACCATCAGTTCCAAGACGCCAAAAGGATGTGTCCCTTACAAACTGTGCACAGATAAAACACACTATCCCTTTCCTATGTGCAAAGACACATTTGTAAAAATAAGAGGAGGAGGTGACGAGATGGTCCTGGTTAAGAGCACATACTGATCTTACTGTTCAGCCACTAGCACCTATGCTGCAGCTCACAATCACCTGTAACTCCAGCTCCCAAGGGTCCTAGCCCTCTGACCCCATGAACACAGAAACCATCCCATACCACATACACATAATAAAAGAACAGGAAGCAATCTCACAGCCTTTCTATATATAAAATACACCCTACACTGGGGAAAAGTTTAAATTCAAATTGCTTTTTTCTTGACATATTAGTTGTTTTTGCTTCCTCTCTCTGAGATTGTTGCCCTCCAGAGCTCAGGATGCCCTGGGACTCACCGTGGAGCTCTGATTTGCCTCAAACTTGAAACAATCCCATTGCCTCCACCTCCCCAAGTGCTGGTGTTACAGGTGTGAGCCTCCGTGCCTGGATACAATGGGTATTTTTTAAAAGATTTATTTATTTTTATTTTATGTGCATTGATGTTTTGCCTGTATGTATATCTGTGTGAGAATATCAGATCCTCAGGAACTGGAGTTACAGACAGGTGTGAGCTGCCATGTGGGCGCAGAGAATTGAACCTGGGTCCTCTGGAAGAGCAGCCAGTGCTCTTAACTGCTGAACCATCTTTCTAGCCCAAAATGAGTCTTTTTTAATGGAGGAAAAAAGACAGCCAGACCACAACACCACCCAAAAACCAAAATAGGATGAGTTCTGGGCTTAGTTTACAAAATTAGCTTATCGGACTAGGCATTTCTCTGGCCAAGCAATGTTAGTGTCTAAGACCATAGCACCGCAAAGGAGATGAGGTCTTCAGGCTGAGATAAAAGCTGCCCTCTGAGATGAGCCATTACAGACACCAGGACGAACTCAGCAGCCTCAGCTCTGACCTGTGCTGTGAAAATTACAAAGATCAGAGGTCATAGTCAACCCTGGTGCTGAAAACCACCACTCCCAAAGCCTCGATTCAGTCCATCAGGGACCAGAACAGGGCATTCTGGGATGAGGCTTCTTGGCAACCCTCCTTACTAGTTCAGTGAGAAAACCCACAGCTTCAAGTCCCAGCATGTGTTACATGGTTCGTGTCCCTACAGCCTGTGACTTAATCATGAGCCCCCGTGCCTATGTGTGCTTGTCATTGTGCTTGTTTCAGATGTGACCGTTTCTGAGAGTCTGGTTCAGAGGTACGTTCTATACAAAGGAAAATGGAGGCTCAGAGATCAAGCCCAGATGTGTCTGGCTTCCAAACCCATGCTTTTCTGTCTTTCCTTTGTAAGAGTGGGGGTGTGCAGAGATCACAGGACACTATTACGGGGTCAGTTCTGCTCCTTGCATGGCTGGGTGTGTTGCCGGCCTCCAAGCCCATGTTCCCCTATGCATTTGGCCTTCAGCAGGTCCTTGGGAATGCTGACTAGAGCAGGTTTGTCTCCAGGATTCTCCCATCCTTGTGTTTGCTGTTTCTACCATGTTTGGGATCTGCTGCTGTCTTTGTTATCAGCGACTTGCCCTGGGCTGGACCCTCACCCAGCCCTTTGTAATTGTGAATATTTTAGAACAGTCATTAAGCTTGTTAGAACTTCAGGCAGCAGGAAGACAGAAGTGTGCACTTGAAAGACTAGCATGGGGATGCTGACCCACTGCACAGGTGCTGTAGGGCAGCTGCTGCGGATGCAGATGTCTGAGGTAAGTTCACCTCAAGCAGAAGCTGCAGGTTTATACATGCAGATAAGAGGGTAGGTGGGCATGTATATGCAGAAAACCGGGTGCACAAGTACAATCTTCCTTTTCACAGGTCACAGAGATCACTGAAGGCACGCCCAGTGAAGGGCACTATTGTGGTCACCTTACACAGGCAGAAAGTAAACTGCACGGTGAGAGAAGGTAACACTTTAATTCTCCTTTCCTTAGCCGTAAGGCTTGGTAAGCAATCCTGTCCAAGGCAGGCTGTTTAGAGGAGGAGAAGCAACACGGTACAAGGTCTGGAGATCCAGCAATCTCTCCAGCACTGATAGGACCATCAAAATAAGCCAAAATCCTGAGCAGTGTCTGCAGAGAGGAAAGAGATGAAAATGTGTTTAGTGAAAGGAGTACTGAGTTATAAAACACCTCACCAGCTGGGCAGTGGTGGCACATGCCCTTAATCCCAGCACTTGGGAGGCAGAGGCAGGCAGATTTCTGTGAGTTCGAGGCCAGCCTGGTCTACAGTGAGATTCAGGACATCCAGGACTGCTACACAGAGGAACCCTGTTTCAAAAAACCAAAACCAAACAAAACACCTCATTTCACTGTTGGCTACTGAATGAAGAAAGAACGAAAGGAAGGAAGGAAGGGAAAGAAGGAAGGAAGGGAGGAAGGAAGGGAGGGAAAGAAGGAAGGAAGGGAGGAAGGAAGGGAGGGAAAGAAGGAAGGAAGGGAGGAAGGAAGGGAGGGAAAGAAGGAAGGAAGGGAGGGAAGGAAGGAAGGAAGGAAGGGAAAGAAGGAAGGGAGGAAGGAAGGAAGGAAGGAAGGGAAAGAAGGGAGG
>NC_022012.1:49371967-49379800 GCF_000317375.1 Microtus ochrogaster | reverse complement strand
GAGGGAGGGAGGGACATGATTGCTCCTAGGTACGGTGGAGGAGAAAGTTTATTGTGGATAAAAGGGAGAGCAGAGTATAGGGAGATGCAGGGACAGCTGGGAGAATCCGGAGAGAACATGACTCCCCACAGCCGGGCAGGAGGAAACCAGGAGGCCAGCAGCGTAAAGCGTAGACTAAGAGACAAGAAGTCTGGGTAACATAAATGAATGGACCATATAGCAAAGGGCAGCCAGCATTTGGTACAGGGTGAGGTATGCCAACCTGACCCTGTAACAGGTAGGGACTGAGGGATGCTGGCATCCAGGGCCGCTTTGATAGAATTACTAGGCACCTCAGTTAGCTCTTTGTCTCAGGTTTGAGACCTATCAGCTACCTGGATGCAAGCTAGAGTCTGAGAGGAGTGAACCTCAATGGAGAAAATGCCTAAGATCAGGTTGTAGGCAAGTACATACAGATGGAGAGCCATCCCAGAAGGTTAGGACTGACCTGGTCACTACAGGTCCTTCTGTCTTAGGGTTATCATAGCTCTGATCAAACACGATACCAAAAGCAGCTTGGGGAGGAAAGGGTTTATTTGACTTTCTTATCCTGGACCACAGTCCACTGAGGGAAGTCAAAGCAAAAATTCAAACCTGGAGGCAGGAGCTGATGCAGAGGCCATGGGTGGGGGAGGGCACTGCTTATTGGCCTGCTCCTCGTGGCTTGTTCACCATCTTCCTTATAGAACCTAAGACTTCCAGCCCTGACCCAGGATCACCAGCTGGGGGTGTTCCACCCACAGTGGGTGGGCATGCTCCCATCAATTCAACCACTAATTAAGAAAATGCCCTGCAGGGCTTCAATAGCCAGATCTCAGGGAGGCATTTTCTCAGTTGAGGTTCCCTGCCGCTCAGATGACTCTGTGTCAAGTTGACATAAAATTATTCAGAACATTTACCAAGTTCCAGACCTATTTTCATCACCTGACCTGTAATTTTATTTATTGTGTGTAGTGTTTTGTCTGTGGTGTGTGCCTGCAGGCCAGAAGAGGGCACCAGATCTCATTGCAGATGGCTGTGAGCCACCATGTGATTGCTGGGAATCGTACTCACGACCTTTAGAACAGTCAGTGTTCTTAACCACTGAGCCATCTCTCCAGCCCCCTGGCCTGTAATTTTTTTAGTGCATATTTTGCAGAAAGCAAATTTCATTTCTTTGGAGGAGGCAACAATTGTGTGTCACACAAGCCTTCCCTCACCCAATCGTCACTTAACAAACCAGGAGTGTCAGGGGTTGAGGTAGTGGAAAGTGACCCTCAAATGTTCAACTAAGACTGCTTTAGAAGATTTGATTGAGAGGCAGCCCCCACCTCAGTTTAATTCAATGGTGGCCCACTGGCAGCTGTGCCACATTAGTGAAGCTGGTATTCATCCCATAGAAACTGAGTATTTATCTTTCCAAAGCTCAAAATATGTGGTAAGATATCGTCATTGGGTGCTGGCCATCAGCAGCAAACTATCTCACGATTCCATTCATCCATGATCAGGACAGCCGTGGGCGCCACAGGGTTTTGTTAGGTGAAGTGTGTATTAAATGATTCATGAATATTCTCAGTTTCTAGAAGGTTGGGCAGGCTATGACTCCGTAGTAAGTGGAGGCTTGCTCAAGAAATCCGAGCAGGTGGTGTAGTTCCTACCTGCCTCTTCCCGCTCAGCTCCTTAGTAAACGGTTTTTGACAAACGCCTGTTGTGTGTCCACCATCACAGGTCACCAAGGCCTGTTGTGTGTCCACCATTACAGGTCACCGAGTCTCCTTCCCTAAACAGCTCTCCTGTTCCCAAATTCAACTCTCCCTCTCCCCGTGGACCTGTGACAACCACTGATGTCTTCACTTCGTACTTTCCGGACTCTGGCGCTGCAGTCATACGGTAAGGAGTCTCAGACTGGCCTCTTCCCCACTGTCCGCCATCTAAGAGTCTTTCCCTGTTAGAGTTCACAGCTCTATTTTCCATTTTAATGGCTGGAGTTTGTTTCTCTTATTTGATGGCTTTTTAATTTTTTTCTGAGAATTTTATGTATTTTGTGTATGTGCATATGCGTGTGTGTATATATATAAGTACACATACACTTATGAATACAACCTGCTGTGTCATAGGAAGGCAGAGTGGAAGAGAGCCAGGGAGAAGGAAGACAGTCACCATCCTAACGGGGTGATGTCTCACTGGAGTTTAACCTGCATTCTCCCGTGCATCAGTGTTTGTTAGTCATCTATGTATCTTCCATGGAGACCTGTTTAAGTCCCAGGCCACTTTTTAATTAGATGTGTGTGGTTGTACATTAGTTCTGTATTCTGGATATTAAGTCCTTATTCATGGGCTGCAAGTATAGCTTCCAAGTCTATGTATGGGTTTTTTTGCTCTTTAAGCATGATCTATTTTCATGTCATGCACAAAATTTTAATTTTTGATTAATTCCGTCTAATTTTTGATCCCTGAAAATCTGGTAACAACTCCACAAAATCTCTGTAAAATCCATTATCCTGATGTTTTCCACTGTTTTCTTCCAAGAGTTGGACAGTTTTTTTTAACCTACTATTGTTTTTAAAACCTATTTTGAGTTAATTTTAATATATGACATTATTTAAGTTCCTAACTGTAGCACTATTTTCTGGAAAATTGTACCTTCCTTATTGAAAAATCTTGGTCCCTTCCCTAAGCGTTTCTGTCCCATTAGTTTATCTTGAAGCCAGAATCACTATTCTGGAATCAGATGACTCACCCTACTTTAATATTCAAGATTTGGCCACTCCTCGTCCCTTGAGATTGCACTTGAACCTTAAGGTGTATTTTCTGTCTGAACAAACCAAACCAGTACTACAAGGTCATGTTTTGCTAGGGATTACACTGACCCTGTAGATTCCCAGCCCATCAACATGGATGTGCTCCATCACTTCTGTGGCAGTTCCCACCTCTGGTTAACCTCCCAGTATTTTACTGTTTTTGATGCTGCTGTAGAAAGAACTGCTCTAATGTTTGTTCACTGCTGAAGTACAGAAATGATGCTGGTTTCCTGTGTTGACCTTGTGCCCTGCTTCTATGAGTACTTTACTGATTCTGAAAGTCTCCTGTGAAATCTTTAGTTTTCTGTGTGTAAGATCATATGATTTGTGAACAGGTAATTTTATTTTTGTCCCATTTGACACCAGCTGCTCTAGCCAGTCCATGTTGACTAGCAATGGTGCAGGCAAGCATCCTTCCACCAGACAGGAAGTTCACCGTATGTTCTCATGGTGGCCTTTTTGTTGACATAGTTTCCCTGTACTTCTAGTTGGTTTTATTTTTAATCACAAAAGAATGATTTTTACCAAATGGCTTTCCTAGTTTTTCTTGAAGACAGCAGTGCTGATTGGGCAGTGGTCTGTGTCTGTCACACAAATCCTTCAAGCTGGGTTCACCTGTTTATACTCTTCCAGTTCCAGTGGCCTCTGAAAGTCTCTGGTGAGGTCATTTGTTTTTGTTTTTTTTAGGAGATGTGGGGGCTTTTCCTAACTTCCTCTTTGTAGACACTGATTCTGTCCCTTCTCATCTTCTGTAGTTGCTGTGAGCACATCGAATGAGGTCTCTAGGTTTCACGTTGGACTTTCACTACAGAAAGTACCGGCTTATCTTCCTTTTCAATTATGTGTTCAAATTCTCAAATGCATGCCACAGCATATGTGTGGAGGTCAAAGGGCAGCTCTCTTCTTCCATCACGTGTGTCGTGGACATCAAAATCAGGTTGTCAGTCTTGGTGGCAATACCGCTGAGCAACTTGGCTGGCATTTGATTCTTTGAATGGATCTCATTTCTCTGTTCCTCTGAGGATCTGTTACTTTTCATTTTGGGTATGCCATTATTTTAATAATATCATCTCCCACCCCATCCCACCTCTGCCCCCTCTCTATCTCTAGGTTTGCTGGTTTGTCTTTTAACAAAAGATTATCACCACTTGTTTACTCTCCAAACCTTCTACAGGTTTGTCATTTGACAACTCCCCCAACACACACACACCTTGTATTCAACTATTTATAAAGCATTCTCCCTTTATGCCAGTTTCCCCAAAACTGGCTGGGAAATCCTTTGACAGGCAGTTGGTCCCTGAGCTTAGGGAGCAGGCACAGTAGAAAGGTCAGGGTGTTAGAACAGTGGCTTCTCTGGGTGTTTGTGTGGTGGCTTTCGAATGTCCTAATGTTTCTCCTCAAATGGTCAATTCTGCATCTCCACCCATTTCTCTTGACTCTGGCTGGCATTTGTGGATCCTTGCAGCTTTTACAAGCAGTGCCCACCAACTCCCAAGTGAGACAAAAAAAAGAATCCAACCAACCTAGGACCTCTAATACTATCTAGAGGGCTACAGCTGTACACAAGGGTCTCTTCCACTTCATCCAGTTCATGAATGAGAACTGGGCTTCTATGGTTTTAAGAATCTTTGTCACAAGGGAGAAAGGGGCTGAAAACATCACAGAACCTAGCAACCACTTTGAAGATGGATTGTCTTGGCCAGGGTGTTTCACTGCGGTCTGTAGCTCTGGTTTGGGGAGACTGTGGACGAGGTGTGTTTACTGAGTAAACACAGGGTGACTGAACCTTGGACAGTAAGAAAAATGTTAAAACAGTGGTCACAAATTGTTTCTCAGCCAAATCATTTTCTATTAAAACTAACGCCATCATGCTGTTTTTGTCTGCTACTGACCTGAACAAAAACTAGGACAAAAATTTGCCTTAAATGCAACACTCTTACCTCCAAACCACCTGCCCTATAACTTTCTTGATTTCTGCCAGGAATTTTTTACTTCATACTGGCACAATGTTTTAGAAATTTTCTTACAGGAAAGAAGTAAACTATCCGTAACAAAACCACATCTGGCGCATGTCACTGCTCGCCCCTGAAAGGAGCCTATATTAACTTTGGTAACTGTACACAATAACAATGTCGCTCTGCCTGTTAAACACAGGCTCTTACTATAGAGCCTACTAGGTTTCATTCACATTTCCAACCCAACATCAACCCAATTCATACCCAGCTTACAACTGAAAATAAGGGAAATTACCTTTATTTTCATGGGTTTGGGAGTCTTCTGCTTCCATTGAAACTGAAATTACAGTGAGGTTAATTTGAGCCAGACTTTGTGGTTATAAAATGAAACAAGCAATTTTTTTTCTATTGAAAAATTTCCAGTGTCTAGAAAGCACTCCGATTTCTAAGTTTATTTTTACTGAAATTCTTTGCATGTTCATTTTGTTAGATTTGCAGCACAAACCACTTGTCTTTCAATTTTAAACAAAACTGAGAAAACTACGGTAAGAAGATTCCTACTGGACACGCCCCTCATACCCTTCACAGGAGCATTCTGCCGCTGAACCGTTTCTGCACTCCATGCTAAGGTTCCACTCCCTTTCCCTTGGACCAAAGGGATGGAAATGTATTCCTGGAGGCAGCCCTTCTGAACAAACTAGAGCCCCCACTGCATTTTCACTTGGCGGTGTAGAGAAGTCGATGATTTCAAAGCCTTGCTGCTGGCGATCTCCTGAGCCTCGACTGAGAGGCAGCTCGGTATGTGGACACACCTTCACTGCCATGCTCATTAGGCGTTGGTTAAATCTGATTACTTTTGCAGCTTTATATATATCTGCAGCAGTTGCCACTTCTAGGCATGTTTGTTTTTTGACAAACCGCAATTATTTCTTTAATACTTGTATTTGATTTTCCCTACCGATTATCTAGTGTCCTTTTTGTAGAAACCACTGACCAGTACAGAAATGTCACCTTGTAAGCATATCCTCCAACAACGACCTGATGCAATCCACGTTAACGTCCACCCTGTACAAGTCTAGGAACAGGCAGCACAAGTCCATTATGGGAATACAGGAGAAGACACCCAGGATCCCTGTGGTCCTTGCCACAATGGAGTACTGACTTCTCTGCGGTGTCCAAGGCGACTCATGACCTACCCATATTCCAAGCAGTAAGGAGAAAGGGACAATCCAAGGTCATGCGCTATTAAGGACACAGAACACAGTAAGCCCTATTGAGAAATATAGGCTGTGAGTAAGTGACAATCCAAGTTCCCATCACGTGCTCTGTGGCCAATGCTCAGGGGAAACCAGCGTTTCCTCACTTCTCTCTCCACTCCAGGCTCTCACCAGCGGAGTAGCCGACAACCTTCATGTCTCATCAAAAGCAGTGAATATACTAGTTGGTGGGTTTTCAAGTGTATTTTATTGGTATAAAACCAAAATATGGTGATATAATTTTCAGGACTATGTGAAAAAGATTGTTCCCTTACAGTCTCTTTACCATGAAGAGGAAAATGCTAACTTACCTACGAGAACAACTTTATATAGTAAAAAACAAAGGTAGTTCTTCATCAGAAAAGTAAAAAGTCAGTAAATTTGTTACAGCTCCTGAGAAAACTGAAAAGCAGGAAAAAAGACTCCAACATCTCTTTAATTTTCGCCTTTAAGGGAAAATAAAGTCATGATTCTGCTACATGTTCATCAGGTTACTGATCCTCCTGGTGGCCTCCTCCCACTTTCTGATCTGTGAACAAAGCTGTCCTTCATCTATGTATTTAAACTCACCCAACATGATCTCAGAGCACCAAAGCTACAAAGCACAAGGAGCTAGTTTGGTTTTAAAATACTTATATCCCAAGTTTCCATTTTTCTGAAAGTTCCATCCTGTGAGAGCCAGTCTCCACAAGACGTCCTATTTCGAGGCCCCCAGGTGAACGAGCGCCATGATGGTCGTGTAGCTATGGAACAGGTCCTCTTCCTTTACTTCATTACACCTCCTCAGTATGAAGTTCCCGGTGACTATCCGGTCACATCCAATCTCCCCATTTCCGAAGAAACCGAATAAGGGGACGCTGGGAAAAAACTTCCTAAAGGCGTCGGCTTCTACGTTGCCCTTGGCTCTGTAGTACTGAAAGCCCCGGCCCACGCATGCGAACATGAAGCCAATGGTGTTCTCTTCAGGGATGTTGGCGGCTTTGAGACGCTGCATGGCTGCCTCAGCCGTCTTTTCATCAGTCACATCCTCACTGAGGAGAACTGTGGCGCTCTGGATTCGCTGTCCACTAAACGACAGTCCAACCACACCCGTGGCATCAATATCCAGAGGCTTCCTGGAAACAGAAACAGAAAATCATTGATTAACTAAGAAGGGAGCTCTGCTGCCTTTGCAGCTTATGCTCTACTCCGAGACTTCTCGTCCCAGACAGATCTCACCGGGTCTGTGGTGGAGGTGCTGTCCCAGACAGATCTCACCGGGTCTGTGGTGGAGGTGCCGACAAGCACTCTGACACAGACTATCCCATGGAGTATGACTGACATTATGGCATCGCACCCCATCATCCACTGTTAAAAAATACATCATCATGGTCCAAGTATGCACTCAGGGAGGCAGGTGGATCTCTGAGTTCAAGCTCAGCCTGGTCTATAAAGTGAGTTACAGGATGACCACGGTTGTTTCTCAAGAAACCAAACAAAAATATATATAATCATGGTGGATGATTTTCAACTCTGTAGGTTTTAGCTTTGTGTTAATTAGCCTTTAAAGAACTATGATTTCAATGCTTCCTGTCTTATTGTTTTGAGCCTGAGTTTGAATTTTAAAATTTCAAAACTGGGGGGAGGGATGGAGAGGTGGCTCAGAAGTTAAGAGTGTGTTCTGCTTATACAGAGACCCCAGTCTGATTCTCGGCACCCCACAACAGGATTCATAACCTAATACCTCAGGTCCTTGAGGGCCAACAGGGTTCATAACCTAATACCTCAGGTCCTTGAGGGCCAACAGGGTTCATAACCTAATAC
>NC_022012.1:49362404-49371867 GCF_000317375.1 Microtus ochrogaster | reverse complement strand
CAGGTCCTTGAGGGCCAACAGGGTTCATAACCTAATACCTCAGGTCCTTGAGGGCCAACAGGGTTCATAACCTAATACCTCAGGTCCTTGAGGGCACCTTCACTCATGTCACACACACACACACACACACACACACACACACACATCAACTACATTTATTTGAAACAAATCTTTCATGCCCTTTTCCTATGACACTGATTTTGTGTGTAAGTCTGGTGAGCATGCATACAGCATGGCATATGGATGGAGAGCAAAGGAGTCCTTCCTCCTTCCACCATGTGGGTCCCAAGGATTGAACTTACATTCTCAGCCCTGGTGGCGAGTGCCTCAGCCGTGTAAAGACTTATTTCAATCAAATATTTTATGCTTACAAAAGAAAATACCCTGTTAGTAAAGCTATAAAGCACACAGTGAACACCCGCTGGGAGGAAACAGACACCTTAAGTACCCATTACATTTATCAACAACAATCTACAGAATGCATGAGATCCTCCGGGTTAGCAAGAAACTAAGATACAGAGACACCAAGCATCAGTGGTACATATACACACACACAAAATAAATAAAATCTAGTATATAGGTCCCCAAACTGAAGGCCAAGGAACACCAGTAAGATACCACAGGCTGCTGTTCCCTGGAGAAGAGCAAGGAGATGCCACCCTACCCTGAGTGTTAGAGCCTAATGAGTTTTGTCAGGAACACTTGACCCATGTAACTCCTTCTCAAGGAAACACTTTAAATGGCTACAGTCTGATCAAGAGAGAATTTGCGACCCACAGAGAGCATCTTTGAGAGGTAGAAGTTTGTTTCAAAGTATTCAGAGATGAGATTGCAAGGTCCCGCTGCAAGTTTCCAACCCCAGGACTTGACTCACTTGCTGCTGACCTTCAGCTTAGTGTACGCACAGACCCCGGCAGCAGTCCATTCTCAGCTCACTCAAAACTCCACACAAGGGCATAAACAAGCTGCTTCAACCTCACCTTAGTTCTTTTCCTTTAAAAACCTAGTCTTCCTTACTTATTTCTATGAAACCTCTATCTCCCAGTTAGCAACTCAACTCTATACTGAAATAAGCCTTATGCATTTATTTTAGACTCATTAGTGACTTCTCTGTTTGCAGGAGCAGCATCACAAGGAGGACCAGTGCTGTAAAATTTATCAACAGGCGGTGCTGAAGGAGCCTAACGCTGATGTTCTTAAAGAACAATAAATACAAGTTTAGTTTTTTGACTGCAAACAGAATTGTGTTCAGTAAGCCTCTTGGCAACAGGAAAATTGAATGAATTGGTACATTAGAAATTCCTTTTCTATTTTTTGAGACAGGCTGTCACTTTGTAGCCTTGTCTGGCCTGGAAGTCATCAGTGTAGACCAAGCTGATACTGAATTCAAGAAATTCTCCCGCCTCATAGTACTGGCATACTATACCACACTGATTCCTCAGATTTGTTGTAAGAACCTGAAGTCGTTTCCATTCACCCTGGGAGAAAAGCAAAGTGCACAGGCTTACTTCTCAGAAGTCAGTGAAGACAAGTTGTCCACCTGGCCTCCAGCCAGGATGATGTTCATATTGCTGAAAGTGCTGACCACTCGCTGCAAGTAATTATTGGCTCCCACCTTACAGCAGTTATAGCCAAAGACAAGGACCACGCGAAGCTCAGGGTTATCCAGAAGACCTGCAGAGAAGTGAGAGATAAGACAGCCTTAAACCACAACGAGCTGTTAGTTATTCCTGCTGACTGACTGGCACTAGAGGTGCTGCGCAGCACTGAAGTTCCTGGCTTTCCATTAATAAAAACCTAAACGGTATTTGAATATAATCCAGTGAACGCCTCACACAAGCAAGGACAGTTATAGACAGAACAGCAGCCTAGCGGACCATGTTGGGTTGTTCCACATTCCAAGTCCACACAGGCCAGTGACCTAGAGTTTATAACATGGTCTAAAAGCAGCTCTACCACTAGCAGGCAGCAAGGCTCAAGGGACCAGTAGTGTCTCATTCCCAGAGCGCCACGCTTCCACCCGAGTCTCCGGCAGCCTGTTTTCACAGCAGCCATTTGAAACCAAACAGTATTACAACAGGTGGCTTCTGGGACAGGAAGAAAATGCAGCCCCTAACTACACAGATGTTTCCATTTAACTCAGCCACATGCCTTCCATGGTGATAGAAGGAAAGGAGCCCCACCAAGCACAATGCTCAGGCTTGAACAATTAAGAATCAAGACTCCCAGCACTGCCGGGCGGTGGTGGCGCACGCCTTTAATCCCAGCACTTGGGAGGCAGAGGCAGGCGGATCTCTGTGAGTTCGAGACCAGCCTGGTCTACAGAGCTAGTTCCAGGACAGGCTCTAAAACCACAGAGAAACCCTGTCTCGAGAAACCAAAAAAAAAAAAAAAGACTTCCAGCACATTAGCATCTAACTCCATGCTGGTGACCTAGAGTTCTGTCTTATCAAATGCCTGTTCTGCATCCCAGCTTAACTTCTCAGCAATCCTTTAGTGACAGTTTTTGTAAAGACAATGGCATGTGACCTTTTTTCTGAGTAGCCCACATCCACTCTCCCTGAATATCTCTCAGCCCCCATGCTGAAATTTATATTAAAAACCTTCTTTAATAAACTTTACACTAGCTCATCCTGGAATTCTTTTTTGTGCTGAAATCTAGGAAACTTTATCTTTAGGTCACAGCATGGAGCTGCTGACAAGACAATCAATTACAGATAAATAAAACTTTAGACTCTGCCCCTGGGTCAGTTCTAACTCTCCACATAGTAAACCTCAGGTTTGCACAGTTCTGAAGGGTCCTCCCTCGTACAGATGAGTCGGGCACATCGAGACCCTTTTCTTTTGTGGAACACATTTTTCTGAGTAGGAAGAAGTCTGTGGAACAACATTCAAGTCTAGTTTAGAAACGGGTGTCACTTCCAGGACGTGATCACTTGGGCCAATGGCATGGCTATTCAAGAGAAGTCAGTGTCAAGAGACACTGACACCAACCTCTGGTCTCCACACAAATGCACTGTAACATGCGTGCACATGGAAAAAAGGAAAGTCTCAACCATTCTGGAAGCCATCCTGAAGCTCAAGCCTGTTCTAAATAGTCCCACTATGGGGACAGAGTGCCTGTACCTGTCCAGCCTTCTACGGAGCCCACATGCAGGGCTTCGAGCATTAGCTGCCCACACCTTACTGCTCGGCTCCATTCCTTCCACAGCCGCTCTTACTCTCCTGCTTACAGACGGTGTAAAAGCCGTTCTCAGTGTGCATATTCCATCCTTTGAGCCACAAACCCAAACTTTCCCATTTTTCCATTGCTGGTCTTTAAATTGGGACAAGCTTAACTTTTCCAAACCTATTTCCTTGTCTGTAAAGTGAAACGAACCTGTAAAAAGTTCAAGGACTCAACAGCTGATTTGCATATTAGCAACAAGGAAACCTGACAGGCAGGGAATTATTACGTGACATGTCTGTGTGCTAATACATCACGGAAGGAGACGATGAAAAGCCTTCACACTGCGTTGCTGGAGTAGCCAGCTGCCTATGTATCAAGTAAGTTTCCCCATCAAAGTCTGACACTAGACCTACTTCAATCCGTCCACACTTGTTTTCTCAAACTTGGGAGCAATCCTGACTGTTTATTTCCTCACACTTCAAGTCCATGCCTTCTCTTCCAGCACCAACCTTTTTCTTCTAAAAACTTGTATAATAAATGGTTACTAGGGATATTTTTAAATGTTAAGTTTTTCTGTTTTAAATAACAAAAATAAGGCAAAATTATTGCTAAAAGTCTACTGAAGATCAAGATTCAAAATTCAGCTACAATTAAATGCATGCATGCATTCACGGATCTTACAACTGTCTATAATTCTAGTTCCAGGGAATCTATGTCCTCATCTGCTCTCCATGGGCAGCAGACACACACACAGTACATATACTTACATACATATACATGCAAGTAAAATACTCATGCTCAAGCTTAGCAACAGAATACTTATATAAAAGGTGTTCGTCTCGGGTCATCTAGGACTTCATGGCAATAAAACAATTTGAAATGAATTGGACCAATCACCGGCCTTGTCAACAGTGGCCTAGAAGTCACTAGCTAGCCAGAATTAAAACAGATGAAGTTAATCAACAAATGGGCAATTAATAATAAATAACAATGTTGGGTATGTGCCACGTACCTGTGAAACCTCAGCACTCAGGAGGCAAAGGCAAGAAGATTCTGAAATCAAGGCCAGCCAGAAATATGTAGTGAGAGCCTGTCTCAAAAAACCAAGTAAGTAAATAAAACAGTAAATAACAACTTACCCACTTCAGCAAGCTGATGTCGTTCGAGTGTTAAATTCTTGGGGTCCTTAATAAAATGAAAGGGCCGAATTTTTATCCCTTCAATTTGAGGAAATAATAAAGCAAAACCAGATTCTCCAATTTCTATTTCCTGAGGTCGGTTGTTACCTGATCCCATTGGCGTCACTAGAGAAAACGAGGACAGCCAACAGAAACTGGCGTTAGTAAGAACCTTCATCAACCCATTGCATCCTCCTAACTGCAGGCTAGGCTGTTTTCAAACAGACGCTCTTAGAGCAAACAAGGTTCTTTGGCAATTTTAGGGTTGTGATCCCTGCACCACACACTTTCAAATATGTTCAGAAAGAAAAGCTTTCAAAAAGCTGAGTGCACGCCTTTAATTCCAACACTTGGGAGGCAGAGGCAGGCAGATCTCTGTGAGTTCAAGGCTAGCTTGGTCTACAAGAGCTAGTTCCAGGACAGGCTCCAAAGCTACAGAGAATCCCTGTCTTGAAAAAACAAACAAAAGAAATGCTTTTATAAACAGACAAAAAGCAGGTATACAAATTGTCCACAGCACTGAGTCAAGATGAAGGGAACTGCTGCTCTTCCAGAAGACCAAGGTTCAGTTCCTGTCACACAGAGCTGGCCACAACTGTCTAACTCTGGTTCCAGGAGATCTGATGCCCCCTTCTGGTCTTTATGAGCACCACACGTGCACATGGTACACACATACACGAAGGCACAACACCACACACAAATCTTGTTAAGTTTCTAGAAATGCAAACCACAGTGTGGGGGAAGGGGCTGAAGGATGGTGGTAGTAGGGGTAGTGGTGGGGGTGGGAGGGTGGTATTCGAAGAGAGGAACCCAAAGACACACCCCACACGATTCACAGACTGTATATTTAAAACATGAAAAGAAAGAAGCAAGTTCATGGTAGGCCTGAGCTAGTGCCTCAGGTTAAGTTGACCGGGTTTCAGGCCGACCGTCCCAGAGCCCGGAGTCCTGCGGCCAAGCAGCAGCTGCAGTCCTTTTCTGCTCCTTCAGTAAGGACGCAGTGTGACCTGCTTCCTCAAGATTCTGCCGCATGACTCCCCACCGAGATGCACCTTCCAACTGCAAACTAAGAAAGTTCCCTACCCCACTGCATTTGGCCAATATTTTGTTCCAACAGCAATAACAAACAACCCCTACAGAGTGCAGGAGGAAACCTAAAGTGTTTAAATGTGAGTAGATGCAGCAGAGTGAGCCAGCCCTGTCACAAGCCACAGACAAGTACCCAGTGAGCATACAACTAGTCCTTAGCGTCCAAGAGTATCTTCACATCTACCAGCCTGACTAACGGCCACAGCAACTGCACCCTCCAACCATTGCTCCTGAGCACAGAATGGCAGAACCTTGGAAAACTTGCCTTTCTTTTTAGGTCAGTGCTAAAACCAAGAAAGTCCAACTCCTTAAGTTTCAGAGAAACTTAAAACTTACACAAAAAAAACCCAGCCTCATTCACAATACCTAGAATCAGAAAAACCACAGCCTATCAAAACAAGAATGGGAAAATAAATCTTGTCCCATTTATATCATAGAAAGACTCGAACACTTAAATGAAAGGGGGGGCATGGCTCAGCTGATAAAATATCTGTTGTACGGAAAAAAAAAATATCTGTTGTACGGGCATGAAGACCAGAGTCTTCCAAACCTGACCCCAGACACGCACTAAGGTCAGGCAAAGTGGGAAGTAGAGAAAGGCAAACCCCTGGAGTTCACTGACCAGCCAGTCTAGCTAGAACAGAGAGCCTCAAGTTCAGTGAGAGACCCTGTCTCAAAAGAACAGAAGATGACACTTGACAACCTCTGGCCTGAACATGCAAGCACACAGCTTTAAAGGAATTACTTATAATGTAACAAATCCATCTCAGAGACGTGTTAAATATTTATACCCAGTAAAGAACCAAAACACAAAAAGAGAACAACCATGTATAAGACACTGACCTGGCAAAACTACCCTAACACCACAGAAGTCAGAACAGGGGTTTTGGCAGGGACTGTCAGGCCAAAAGTAAAGAAACAGCTAGGCTCAAAGCATCAGCAGTGAAGACCAGAAGCCTGGTAAGACCAGTATCTTAGCCACTGTCCTACTGCTGTGTAGAGACACGACAACCAAGGCAGCTCTTACAAAAGGAAGCTTCAACTGGAGGCTTGTGCACAGTTTCTGAGGCTGACGATCATCATGGCAGAAAGCATGGAAGCAGTAAGAGTGGTACTGGAGAAGTCACTGAAAACCACACCCTGGCTTGCAGGCAGAGAAGGAAGCCCATCCCCTGCTGTGGAACAATCCTTTTCTACACTATGATATGTACTGCTCATATTCACGACAGACCAGTAGCGGAGCAGGAAGTTAGGTGGACAGTCAGAGGATACTGGGACGAAGAAGGGCGGAGTCAGGGAGATGCCGGCCAGCTGCCATGCAAGCAGGTTATGTAGAAAATGAGGTAACAAGTCATCAGCCATGTGGTAAAGCATAGGTAGAAATATGGGTTAATTTAAAAGTTAGCTAATACCAAGCCTGAGCTATCAGCAGAGCATTTGCTCAGCCCCATCAAGTAGAGTGGCCATGGTGCTCCTCACTGCTGGGCACAGCATAACCAGGGAAGCAGGGGAGAGGCAGCCTCACAGCACCATGGTCTCCTGCCGAAGTCTCCTGCGCGACCCTCAACACAATTCCGGCAGCTTGGCCAGCTTGGCATGCTTCACAGGCGATTAATCCTCTAAGTCGGTTATTTGGGACCAGGCACTTGAGACAGGAAGTGTCCTTTTACAATCCCCAATCATAAACTTCCTCCAACAAAACAGAGCCACACCTCCTAATCCTTGTAATCCTTTCAAACAATTTCACTCTCTGGATACCAAGCACTCAAAAGTCTATGAACATGTGGGGGCCATTCTTATTTAAATGACTGCAACCAGTATGAGGAGGGCCCAGCAAACATCAGAGCCGTACCATGACCAAAGCAGATGGAATGGTATTTTAACCCCAAACATAAGACCATGGGGGCATAAAGCAACACAAAGCCTAAGCTGCTCAGAACAAGGCAGTGACTAAGGAGAGCTGGGATTGCGACTGCTTACTGGGGAGGCAGGATGCCACCAAGGCTGCCTTCCCTTTCTCACTGGGGAGGCAGGATGCCACCCAAAGCTGCCTTTCCTTCCTTGCCCCTATTTCTACAGCAGATAACTTTAAAAAGCACAGTTGTGTTCAAGTAAAGGCAGTGGATATAATGAGAGAGACGAGAAAAAAGATGTGAGGAAGGAGTGCCCGATTCTACATCAGTATCCAACAGTGACCAGTGATGAGGTGAAGGCTACCAGCTATTTAAAGTCAACTCAAAAGTTGGAAGAAAACCACAGTCACCGCTATTGCTTCATTAGTCCAAGTGTGTACGGAGCTACAGCAGCCCTGCGGTAAGGAGCTGGTGGGGCAGAAAAGAGCAGGCCCTATTCATTTGCAAACACCCGGAACCCTTTGTGCTTCACTGCCTAGGAGTGAAAGACTTTAGGGAGATGCAACCCTAAAGTCTTTCAGGGTGCTTGTATGGGAGTCCAGGGCTGATGAGGGCCTCTATGCCTGTGCAGCAGACACTTTACCAACTAACCACCTGCAAGGCTCCAGAAAACGACAGCTGACATCTTGCTGCATGGTTTGCTCTAAAGGCCACAGATGTGCTGAGTCACTGCATCTTCACAGCCCTCCTAAGAAGGCGCTTTCCCATTTCCCTGATGAGGACACTCAAGTCTCATGGACGTCAGGTAAGCTATACAAAGTAACACAGACACTAAGTGGTACAGCTGGAATCCTAATCCAGTTATCTTAACCACTGGACCACCGCTACATCAACAGGAAACAATTCAAACAGTAACAGCAAAAATTCATGTGCCATGCTGGCAGCATGCAGAGAAACAAGTCTCTGCGTAAGACACACTGTAACCTGTCACTCTCAGCTGCCCCGCCTGCAGGAAACAAGAGTGGGTGAACTGACCAGACAGGAATGGGGCAGGCACAATGAGACCCTTCCTTCCCTGGAAAGGCTAAGGAAGTCAGGTTATATGCTGCTCTTAGGCAGCCCTGTGATCTGAACTGTGAACCTCAACAACTTGACAGACACCGAGGACAAGGTTCCACCAGGACAGATGACTACTGCTCTTGGTTTTATATGCCACCAAAAAGGTGAATGTGTGCTCTCCAGCTAAAATTAGTTCACCAATCCACGGGACCCCACATTAAACTAAGCAAAAAAATAAGTTGTTAATTTCTCTCACCTATAATTCCCGGGGTCACAATCCCAAGGATCTGACACTGCTTGGGGAACAGCTTCTCGAGGGCAAACGCTGTCTCCATGGTAGTTCTTTTCCTCGCTGTATCAATAAAGCAGCACAATTATTAAATATCCACTTTTCATTGTCAAATCTAACAGTGTTAAAAAAAAAAAAAAGACAGACACAAAAAGTAATATTTAACAACCGAAAAGGTTATGAGGCTGGGGGCATAACTCAATTGGTAGAGGACCAGCCTAGCATGCAAGAAGCCTAGGTTCAATCGGTCAATCATCAGCCATGGTGCTACATGAACCCCAAAGTGGTGCATGCTGTGGTCCTAGCACTTGAAGATAGAAGCAAGATGGTGTAGGAGGTCCTTCTTTCTATGTGTTGCTTACATTGGTTAATGAATAAAGAAACTGCTTTGGGCCTGGTGATAGGGCAGAACTTAGGCAGGGAGACAGAACTGAATGCTGGGTGGAAGAAAGCAGAGTCAGAGAAGCCATGGATCCTCCACCTTAGATGTACGCCGATTAGAATCTCCAGTAAGCCACTGCTACATGGCGATACACAGATTAATAGAGATGGGTTAAACTGAGATGTAAGAGATAGCCAATAAGAAGCTAGAGCTAATGGGCCAGGCAGTGTTTTAATCAATACAGTTTCTGTGTGATTATTTCAGATGTAAGCTAGCCGGGTGGCTGGGACGAACAAGTTCTCCTCCAACAGCAAGATGATCAGAAGTTCAAGGTAATCTCTTAGCTATACAGTGAGTTTTTGAGGCCAGCCTGGGCTACATGTGACCTTATCTCAAAGAAAAAGGAAGAAGCAATAAAAGGAGGGAGGAAAGGAAGGAGATAGG
>NC_022012.1:49350038-49362304 GCF_000317375.1 Microtus ochrogaster | reverse complement strand
CTTAGGATATATGAGGCTCTCATCTCACAAACAAATACCAAAACAGACAAGGAAGGAAGGAAGGGAGGGAGGGAGGGGGGGAGGGAGGGAGGGAGGACTTTAGTTTTGTTCTGTACACAAGGTTTCTCTCTGTAACAGTACTGGCTGTCCTGGAACTGGCTTTTGTAGACCAGGCTAGCCTTGAACTCAAGGAGATCGACCTGTTTCTGCCTCCTGAGAACTCGGAATAAAGGCATGTGCCGCCACCTGGCAAGCTTGAACATTTTGATTAAAATAAGCGGTTTCCCCATTTTTGTGTCTGTTTTATTCCAATTCTAAACCTACCCTTTGTCATTAATAGTTTGCCCTTGTCCTTACTTTTGCCCAAAGGCATCAAATTTGGCGCAGCACTGAGTCTGAGAGGTGCTATTTACGGGATCTCTGTTCAGCTGGTGTCACGGCACAACTACTACTTGTCTCCAGT
The DNA here is from genome assembly GCF_000317375.1 of Microtus ochrogaster. Classification (NCBI taxonomy): domain Eukaryota; kingdom Metazoa; phylum Chordata; class Mammalia; order Rodentia; family Cricetidae; genus Microtus; species Microtus ochrogaster. The sequence goes on along the minus strand of NC_022012.1, from coordinate 49,361,841 downwards.
CAGTTAGATTCAAGCCAGACAGTGTACAAATCAAAGTCTGTGCCAAAGGGCCCCATCTTGTGTTCTTGAGCTGGATTCCCCTTAGCAAGTCAAGAGTGCAGAGTGTCTGCAAACAGCTTTGGAACCCCATAGCGCTGCATCATACATGAACAGGCTTGGATAACCAAAGCCAGGCTCCTGTTTTAACAAAGAGAAGTACAACTGGAGGCTTAGAGTATTTCAAAACAAAAATCTTTCTGAAAAACTTTGTTCCAGTTGGACCAGGAGGTCAGACATCAATCTGCACACAAAGGGCTCCTTAGCTCAAGCCAAACAGAGGCATGAGTACAGGAACGGCACCCCAAAGCCTTGGAAGGCTTGCACTTAGCACTAGGAAATGTTGGAAACAAAAGCCCAACCCTTTTTTCTACATATACCTCTTTTATGGCCACGGCACTCCTCCAGGCTAATGAAAGTTTCAGAATCTGCCATGTAGAGGACAGTTCGTGGTAAGATGCGAACATTCTACAAAGAAAAAGAGAATTGGATCTGAGTCTGTAAATGCTTCTGTGCTCCCCAAGTATCCGCCACTATCCCTAAGGACAAAAAAGCTACTGCTCCCTCCCCGTCCCAGTCCTCACTGCTCCCTCCACCGAGTTCTCATGGGTCACTCCTACTCTTATCAGTTTATTTACTGAGTAGCAGTGTTGTTCCTTTGCGGAACTACAGTTCCCAGCGTTCTCCTGGATACGGACAATTTCCAGAAGCCTTTGCATTCCCCGTTAAAAAGCGAGGGCCGCCACGAGCTCTCTCTCTCCCCGCCTTTCCTGTTGTGTCTGCACACCTTTACCTGTCCGTTGTTACCCCTCCCCCATTAAAAGTGCACCCACGTGGAACCGCCGCGTGTCTGTGTCTTCTTCCTCCCTTAACGTCTTTACCTTCTAACCCACAGACAAGAAAGCCAGCCAGAAATTAAGAACAACAAGCAGTATTTTTTTTTTTCACATCAAATTTATCTCGGGCCTCAAGAAGTTCATTTACTTTTTTAGAACAGATATTTGGTTTACCAGTTAAAGTTGACTCTCACTTTACTGAACAGGAACGGAAATAAGAAGCATCCCGATGGCGGCAGCAGGTACACAGGTTGAACCCCCCTTCTGGTTTTCCTTTCCAGCTCCAAGCTCAGTATTACCAGACCTGCCCACACTTGAACATGTTCCCTAGCTGCCAAGCACCTTAAACTTGTTTCCTTTAATGTACCCTAGAACAAACCTCTCAACGCCTGCTCCTAGATGCCACACCCTTTGTACTGGGGACCTCCATGTGACATCCTTACAGCTTGTGCTGTGTCCACTCTGAGCAGGGTTCTTCAGACCACTGGTTTTTCTACGCCTCCCATCATAGACACGTGTGCACTAAATGGAAGAGCCTTCTATCAAGTGCTTCTCTATCAGAATGGAATCAGGCGCAGACTATGGAGCACAACTTCACTGCCTTGCAGTCTGGAGGAGGTTTACATGTTTCAGAGTAGGTTCTAGATGAACCAATGAAAGACACTAAATACTATTCTGTGGGCTGGGTAAGACCTATGACCTATGGATACAAATTCTTGGTTTTATCGGACGTTTCTGTTTGTTTTGTTTTTCGAGACAGGGTTTCCCTATAGCTTTGGAACCTGTCCTGGAACTAGCTCTTGTAGACTAGGCTGGTCTCAAACTCACAGAGATCCACCTGTCTCTGCCTCCCGAGTGCTGGGATTAAAGACGTGCACCACCACCGCCTGGATCACCTGACATTTTTTAAAGTAACTACTTGACACAATTTAAATTTCCAGAGTTCGTACATATTTTGGGAAACCCTTTTAGATAAAACCCTGGCAACACTCAGACTGCTTGCCTTTCAGCTATGGCTAGGCAGACCGTCCAGTACCTCCAACTCCACTGAGCTACCAGACAAACTTGGTCTATTGGATTAATAATCATAATTACTGAGTGAAGGAGTCAGAGCCTGCTTCTGCCTCTGCCATAACCAGTGGTAAATTTCAAAGTAGTCAGGCCTTGAGCGTCCTGTGTTTAGATAAATACACAAGCCTCGTCTTGAGATTCTAAGGTTCTTTTTTTCTGGCACTCACCCGTCTCCATTTCCCTTCCTAATTCTCACTAGAAATTGCGCCAAGCCTCAAACACTCTCACTGTAGCACAAGGAGCCTGGGACTACACTATTCAAACAAGTTACAAATGGCAAGCTGTCTTATAAAAAAGTTCAAAATATTTCTAAGAGGAAGTTAAGCAACTCCCCTTATATCTATATTAAAATACTCTATCCACAAGATGATTTGGAAAACACAGAGAAAGCAGCATGTATCACTTAGAGACTATGCTTCTGTCTCAAGAGTTTGATTTCTTTAGAGCTACTACTAACTGAACTTTAATAGTGATATTATGACAATTCTTAATATCCATCGAAAATTTATAGCCATATATTATAAATAACATGTTATATACATTATCTTTTTGCCATTTAATCCTTAGACGAACCCAATAAACACACAAAAGAATTATTGTTCTCCCTTTTCAATTTATAAAAATGGAACCTAAGGCTCAGAGAGGTCAAAGCTACATTGCTAGCTTGAGCCAAAAATGGGTCTAAGACTCTCTGTATATAAGAACCACTACAATGTATGAAATTCACAGCCAAAGAAGAATAATGCCTACTGTGGTAAAAAGTTGAAAACAGCCACAGGTAGTTTAAAAGAGCATTAAAAAAAAAAAATCACACGACTAGATGACACTAAGTATATAATTTAATAATCTGTTTTCCAACATTTTAAACTTTTTATTTCTTATGTATGTGTCCAAGTGTGTGCTATATGTGTGCAGGTGCCCTCAGAAACCAGTTGTTACAGGCATTTGTGACTGGGAACTGAATTTAGGTCCTCTGAACAGCAGACAATGCTCTTAACCGCAGAGCCATCCCTCCAGCCCCTTTATGAAGATCTTATCACTGAATGTACCTTGCAATTTATAATTTCATGATTTCTTTTACTGAACAGCGGGTTGTTTTAAGCTCCCTCACTGTATATGATGCTCCAGAAAACACTTCTGTGGAAAAAGCTTTGCTAGTATTTTGAATTTTCCCAAATAACAGACTTTGAAAAACAAACTGTAGGGTTGTGATCAATGTATCAGAGAGAAACAATACTCCAACAGGCCTGGGAGAGGCTAGCCAGCCTTCCGGGTATGAGTCCAAGAGTCCAAAAGAGCAAAGAAGAAAACCTACACAAGATTAGCATGGAACTTGGGACAGGCACATTAAAGACAAGAGCCAGGGCCGGAGAGATGCTGCAGAGATCAGATCGACTGCTGTTCTTCAGAGGACAGAGTTCACAATCAACTGTTAACTCCAGCTCCAAAAGATCCGATGCATTCTTCTGACCTCCATGGGCACCTGCACACATGTACACATATATAGACAGACACACAAATAAAAGCTTTGTTTTTTAAGAGCTAGGTTTCCCACTGTCAAAAAGGGAGATATAATAAACATGAGAGGAAGTGAGACAAAATCTTAGGTAGGATTGGACACATTGCATTTAAAGAAACGCAAGAGTTTCCATGCACAGATAGAAACATAGTTCCAGATACACATCTGGTCAGCTTTCCACCTCTCTCTTCATTCAAGGACTCAAATGTGGCTATTTAAAAAAGGGGGTGGGCGCATCTGTAATGAGTATGTACAAACTTTTTCTTGTCATTATTTACTTATATAGTCTACTTAGATTAGGTATAAATAATCTGGAGATTTAAATTTAAATATGAGGGTGAGCTATGCAAGTTAATACAAATACTATGCCACTTTATTTATTTTTAAATATTTCTTTATTATGTATATGATATTCTGTCTGTGTGTATACCTGCAGGCCAGAAGAGGGCACCAGACCCCATTACAGATGGTTGTGAGCCACCATGTGGTGGCTGGGAATTGAACTCAGGACCTTTGGTAGAGCAGGCAATGCTCTTAACCTCTGAGCCATCTCTCCAGCCTCACTATGCCACTTTATGAGGGACTTGAGCATCTGTGGACTTCAATATGGGGCAACGAATACCCTGACAACACCAAAGAACAACTATATGTAGATACATACATGTAGTCCTATCTGGGCTAAAGTAGAGGCAGCAAACCCCTCAGCAGCAGTGAGTACTTACACAGTACAAATCTTAGTTCTAAATACCAACTTCCACTAAAAGCAGTCAAGACTACTAGAGAAACCACTAATTTCCCAAATGAAGCAGGCAAAAAACAAGCTAAAAACATCTGGTACTAAAAAAGTAAGGTCATCCCTAAAAGACACTGAAGCTGGATTGGGAGCTCACTAGCCAAACCAAAGACAGTGTAAGCACAAGATAGACACAGTAACAGATAGAGCTTTGAATAAGAGACTAACAGCATGTGCAAATATACATACATACATACATACATATATATATATATACACACACATACACATACACACATACACACACACACACACACACACACACACACACAACAAAAGGAAAGAGAAGACTAAGTTTCAAAGTTTCTATCCAGAAATACTTATTCATTGCAGGCCAGAAAATTTAAAGGTAGAGGCTTCTGGTAGATATCACCTGAATCAAATAATTTAAAATAATGAGAGAAATGAAAACCAGAGGCCACCTGGAAGAATACTGGGAGAACACACCCTTGCTTTCCCATCATTCCTGATGAAATCTAATCAACCTCGGTCACACTCACTTTGTGAATATTTTACAAATTAACTGGCCTTGGATTTTCTTAAGTGTCCTGGCAGGAAAAGTCAAGCTGGTGAAACTGAACAAATCAAAGAAACATTTTAGTTAAAGAAACTTTTAGTTAAAATTACTGGGAGTTGAATCCTTTTGCTATCATGAACAGTAATGGGGCAAAATCTGAATGGGAGTCTGAAAACTAGACAGCAGTATGTTTGCAGTCTCTTACTGAAGGATGCATTTATTACTATCAGCTTTTATTTTAATGCTAAAGTTATCTCCAATTTGACCAGTGAAAGTCCCTTTCAGGCCAACCTCAGATGTCTTTTTAGGTAACGTATTATCTTAGTTTAGTTTCTATTGCTGTGGTACTGACCAGCACCGAGAGCAATCTGGGGAAGAAAAGGCTTATTTGGCTTACATATCCCTGATGACAGTTCACAGAAGGAAACCAAGGCAGGAACCTGGAGGCAGAAACTGAAGCAGAAGACACAGAGGAGCCATCTTTACTGGTTTGCTCTCCATGGCTTGCTCAGTGTGTTTTCTCATATACCCCAGAACCACCTGCCCAGGGCTGGTACAGCCCACAGTGAGCTGGACCTTCTCACACCAAACACGAATAAAGAAGATGCTCTACAAACTAGTCTACAGGGCAATTTGATGACGGCATTCACTTGAGGTTCCCTCTTTCTAGCTTGTGTTAAGTTGAAAAAACAAAACAAAAACAAACTCTAATAAACTCATGTATTGATGATAATTTTCCAATCTGGAGGTGACACTGTCGTTGAATAGAACATTCATGTTTGAATATTATACATACTAAGGGATAAGATGTAATGGACTGTCAAGTTGGCAATTTCCTCTCAAGGGTCTCTGCCTCTCAGTGAGATACCGGAACTTCACTACCGGCTCTATAATCTGTCTTCACCTCCCGGTGTAATGACTTTCCTGGATCCAGGGACGCAAATGAGATAAGGGCTGTGACTTAAGTAATTTAGGTAGAAATTTTAGTTTATTTCTAGTGTGTGACCCTGATAAGAATGCCTTCATTGCAAAACAGAGACAAGTGAAGGGTCTGCAGAAGTTGTAACAGCGACACCTGTAAACTTCAATTGCCCAACATCTAATGAGCATCTGCAGCACGCCCTTACAACACCTGACGTTTATTACAAAGTCTTTCCGGACCACGAGCAAAGGTCCCCAAATTAAAAGCAAAAGCATGTATCATAATCGTGATTTAAAAAAAAAAAAGTTCTGAAAGATGGCCCACCAGCCCTACAAATGACTGTCCAAGGCACACACCCATACTTGCCTCAAGCGCCTCTGCTACCACGCGGACCAAGCAATGTCCTTCCAGGTGGCCGGCCTCCGCCACCCCTGCGGAGATCCAGGTCACACTGCGGTGGGTCCGCAGCACTCTGCGAACACACTCCCTCCATAGGCGGCACACTCTGGGGACGCAAAAGCACAAAAGGTTGCCGCCGGGAGGACCGCTCCCGCCCTCTGCAGCGCTGCAGGGGCCGAGCGCCAGGAGACCTGTGCAGGGGTCCCGGTCTGGGCAGACCCGCCACCCAAGGGGACGAAAGTCTCCTCCCGCGCCATTCGCCCTCACCCGGCTACCCGCAGCAGTGCCTTGGCGGGCAGGAAGGTGAACACACGCTCCACCACCTCCGCGAGGTTACTCAGCACGAAGGTACTTCGCGGGTCGGTGGAGGAGGAGCCGCCGCCGCCCACCGGCTCCATTCCTCGCCAAGCCCTACGGAAGCTCAGAAGCCGAGCAGCCGGCACACTGCCGCCCACCCGGGCTCACTGAGCAGGCGCGCGCGCCACTTCCGGCGGGCAGCTTCCGGCACTGGTCTTACGGCAGCAGCTATGCGCCGCGTTGTAACGCCTGCGCTGTTCGCCCGGAAAGAAACGGTGCAGCTTGGCCTTTGAGCCTGCTGCAAACACTCGATATATTCGGTGAATCTGGTTAACACGTTAGCCCTTAAATTTTAAACGAGTATTTTAAATAGCACTCGCTATTCTTTGGCCACTATAATTGCTGCTAGAAGCATACTCCAAAGCAGACAGACATTTTCAAAATAGGAAGAATGCTTTTGCTCGTACTAGATCTTCATCCCAGGGCTACTGAAAAACAGGAGACAAGGCCCAAGAGTTTATTTTAACAAACCTTCCTGTGGTTCACATACATATTCATTTATTCATATTTCATTTGAATAAATGAAAAGAACAGATTCAACTTGATTCTAACTGAATCCAGTTGTTTTCTGATTGAAGGGGTTTTGGTTCCCAGCTACTTGGTTTGACCTGGTGCTTCTTGTTTTGGCCTCATAACCCGACACTGATAGATTTACCTATTACAACATTTTGAGGTGAGCATGGTGGTGCATGACTAATCCAGCAAGATGGAGGCAGGAGGTTCACAAGGCGAAAACCTGGGCTTCTCAAAAAAATTTAACGTGGGATAATCTAAACACATTAGCAACTTAAGTTTTTGTTTGTTTTGTTTTTCGAGACAGGGTTTCTCTGTAGCTTTGGAGCCTGTCCTGGACCTAGCTCTTGTAGACCAGGCTGGCCTTGAACTCACTGAGATCAGCCTGCCTCTGCCTCCCGAGTACTGGGATTAAAGGCGTGCGCCACCACCCCCCCCCCCCCGGCTTTGTTTTGTTTTTAATGTAGAAAAACGTCTTTAAAAGCACCCTGCCCCTCAGTAACAAACTGCCACTTTACTCTGGAAACCTTATGGCTACTTAATAGCAAACATAGATGGCAAGCAGTCTCCAAACACTTCACTGTACCTCGAGAATGTGTGAAACCCCAAATGTGTTCTGATAATAAAAACCCCAGCAGGTCTCAGGGTCTCCAGGAATCCCAAAGTCATACTTTCAGGACTATAGGCCCCAAACTACTCAATAGACCCACTGGGGGTGGGCAGCGGCATGTGATGAGGACCAAGGGAAAACGAAGGCAGTGTGTTTAAGAGGAGGACTTCTAAAGATTCCCACACCTAAGAGGCCTTCGGAGTGGGCCACTGTTTCTGAATGAAGTAGGGTGGATGGCATTCAAATAAAACATCCAAACCAAAGATGAATGGCAAATTTCAGTCACGGAGGAAAAAGAGTATTATCCAAACATACTGAGCTAGAGCCTGTAAGATAAACTGTCAGCGGTGTGTATAAGGGTCATAAGACAATAGAGGGAGTGTGCTATTAGTATCCTGAGAAAATTAGGGATATAATTAAAATAGTACTTGAGCCACAATTTCCCTGCCAGATAGCCTGGGCTGGAAAATGGGACAAAAACAAAAACGACAACAGCAACAAACCCATCCAAAAAAAAAAAAAAAACCCACAAGCATTTGAGTTTAAAGACTGTAAAGGGAATGGCTAAAGAAAAATTGAGTGCACTGTTTATGCATACCAATTCTAGGTTCCCTACCTCTCTCATTAAATCAGCCTTCATCTTCACCCCTGAAATCTCTCCACACCCATCCTCTCTTAAATACCCTACCCGAGAATTTTAGTAGAGCTAGAGACACCTGAATCACAGCATTTCTTATGAGGGAAAGGTGACAAAGCGATTTTTAAATGGTTCTTTATTCATAAACTTGATGCAAGTTTACAAAATTTACTGTACATTGCCAAATAAATCTGCAATGAAAAATAAAATCCAAAAAACAAAGCATGCCAAATGTGCAGCTGTCAAATCCGCTAGCCATTAGGATATTAAAGAATTCAATAATGTATTCAAGATTTTGCCTTAAGGCTTAAGGAACTTTACACTGCTTTGAAGAATTCTGCCTTGTCACTGCTATCCGACTGAGCACTGACAATCATTTAAAGGGAACCAAGTGAGCAAGAATACCACGTATCTTTAACCTGTCCTCTTAACCAACAAAACAGAATCAGGAAAAATTAAAAACAGAAAATGCACAGCGCCAAGTTTCCTGAATGTGGTTTGCAAAGTTTAAAAAGAAAAAGAAAAGAATCTAAAATCAAATGTGTAAGAAACACCTTCTGAGTCAGGTGATGGTGGCACGTGCCTTTAGTCCCAACACTCCTCTGTGAGTTCAAGGCCAGCTGTTACACAGAGAAATCTTGAAAATCAAAAACAAAAGCAAAAAGAAAACAAAAAGGAAAAAACTCTGTACTGGTTTGTGCAGGAAAATGTGCTTCTGGGTTTCTTTTTAAAAGTGCTTAATAGCTAGAGTTTATATTTAAATCAAATTCAGGATTATTTTAAAAAAAAAACTATTACCAACCAAAGAGTATTGATTCAGGTAAGGTGGTAAAATGGAAAGCACATTGATTTGTGTCACATCGTATAAAAGACTAACATATGCAGAATTCTTACTGGTCTTCTGATGGAAAAGCACTGTATGGCTATAGCAAAAAAATTTAATGGTCTCCAATTTAGGTATCTTTTATACTTTTGCTCAAGGAGTCTTTGTACCAATCACTTTAGAAGTTTATCAACAATTGCAACACCCCGTTAATAAGTGGAAAGGTAAAATAACTTCATAGTTTAGAACTTCGGGCTCTACACTGTGGCTCTTCCCAAAAAATGCTGAACCGGAGGAGGCAGGTTCAGCACAGCAGGGGAAAGCACTGCTCACAAATGGCTCACTTTGCTTTCCCTAATATGAAAGAATATAACTAAGACCATTCTTCCAGAAACAGTTCAAACTTTCACACAACCATGAAAAAGTTAACAACTTAATGAAGAGGCTTCCTGTCATAAATTTTGGCAATAAAAAGATTTCAGACCTGAAAAGGCTATGGTTTAGAAAACCTAAAATTCCTAAACCAGTATTGACCATCAGCTAAACTTTTATTGGCTCTAAACGAACAAGATTTTGCAAATCTTCATACCCCATAGGCTCAATATAAGAAGGTTACTGTAAATTCACAGCTGCAGTAAACTGATGCTGACTTCCCTGCTTGCTTAAAAGATTTCATTTTCAAGAAAGAGGTGGTAGGAAGTGGCTATTGTATGTACTTAATAGGAAAAATACAGTAAAGGCCCCACTGTTCAGTCCAAGATACCTAAAGTGAGCAAAATGAAAAGGCTGTATCTGGATGTCAGTTGACAGATTATCCGCTATATAATCTATTAGCTAATGTCTTCGGTACTGCTGTTATACGGGCACTCAAAAGCTTATGTCTGCACGTTGGAACGATTTTCTTTAAAGCGACATTGGTCCAGACATATGTCAGTGTAGTTAGCCATCTTCCTTTGGAGGTGTGTACCAGCCTAAAATAAAAAGGAAACAACATTAACTACTTCAATCCTTGAAGCAACTAGGAAAAAGGCACTACTAAGATCAGGTCCAGTCTCTACTCATAATTTTGTTGTTTAACACTACTGTAGAAACTTAAACTTGTGTTTTGGCTACTAACCCAGCATTCACATATGCTCACTGTATCAAGTCACTGCATATGAATAAACCACACTTGAGTTTCCAACACCTATATATGAATGGTATTCCTAGTTGATAATGACAGCATGAACTAATAGTAGTCTACATGCTAACCTTCCATTTCAATTTTGTATTTAAAAAACACTTGGCAATTACAATTAAAAAAAAATACTGGTAGGTAAAGTGTTCTCATGACATAAGATTCTAAGTATGTGAGGTAGTCTATCACAGAGTTAGTAATCTCATAATGTATGTCCAAACATCAAGTTACACATGATAAGCACACAATTTTGTCAATTTAAAACAAATAAAAAGATGTAAAACTTTGGAAACTAGAATTGCTTTCTGATACTGAACCCACTACTCTTTTATCAATGCAAGGCTTATACACACACACACAACATTTTCTATAAATATCTTTGAATGTCAATTGTAGGGTTTGCCTTAAGAAAGAAAAGGGAGCAAAGAGGACTGTTGCTTTTACTCCACATAAGTCTAAACTCTCAATTAGATGCTCAGTCATGCCTGCCTGGCACAAAGTAGGCATTGGAACACACTGATATACTAGAAATGGCTATTATTAAAGCCTGGGCTTAATCTCATATTGTAAGACCTTCCTTTAAGACTTGGTTTTGACTATTATTTCTAAAAGTATCACTGAAAAAGTGACAAGTGGCATTGTTATTAAAATAAGCGTACAAGACACAAATTTAATCTTAGAAACGAGCATACATATGTAAGTTGAGTGTGCAGAGGCCAGAGGTCAACATCCCATTTCTTCCTCAACTACTCTCCCCTTTTTTGAGACAGGGTCTCAACCTAGAGCTCAATAATTCAGATTGGCTGGCCAGAGAGTTCTCTGTCTCTCCACAGGTGGGATCAGAGGCATCTGCTGTCATACCTGGCTTTTCATGTGGGTTCTGGGAACAAACTCAGGGCCTCATGCTTGCACAGTTAACTTCCCAGCTCAACTAACACATTTCTAGAAAGACCATTTACTACAGATGCTGACCCTTAGGAAAGTTACTTCCTTCTACTCTGCACAAAAGAGCATTAGCTTCCCTCCCATGCTACAATGAACTCTTTGTTCAGGGCACTTGGTTACAAAGTACGCTGCATGGGCACTATTCTTTTTCTTCCTGTTTATTAAAGGACACTTTGCCAACTTTAGAGATGAGGAAACTAGAGCTAACAGAGATCACAGAAATGGCTCAGTGGGTAAAGGCAATTATCACAAAGCCAGAAAACCTGAGTTTGATTCTCAGAACCCACATGGTATGTGTGGTGACAAGCACATACACACAAAACACATATTTCTTTTCTAAATAAATCATAGGACTAAATTAAAAAAAAAAACAGAGCTAGGAAGACACATAAATGGCACTTACAAACAAGTCTTCCAAGCCAGGCCAGGCGATGCAGACCAAAATCCCAGCTGGGGAGACTGAAGCAGAAGGATTCAAAATTCAAGGCCTGCCTGAACTGCAGAGTGATCTCAGAACCAGCCTGGGCAACTTAGTGTGATCCTATCTTAAAAAGTGAAACAAAAAAGGGGAAAGAAAGAAAGAAAGAAAGAAAGAAGGAAGGAAGGAAGGAAGGAAGGAAGGAAGGAAGGAAGGAAGGAAGGAAGGAG
>NC_022012.1:49338305-49349938 GCF_000317375.1 Microtus ochrogaster | reverse complement strand
GAAGGAAGGAAGGAAGGAAGGAAGGAAGGAAGGAAGGAAGGAAGGAAGGAAGGAAGGAAAAGCAAGAACAAGGGCAAGGGCAAGGCTTGTTCAAACAGTAAACCTGTATCTCAGCAATAGAAGAATGTTTTGTCTGGTGGGGTTCTGGGTTTGACCCTGAGAGAGGAAGGAAGGAAGGTCTACCAAAGCACAAAGCTGAAGATGTTTCAGAAGCAGATGGTTATGATCCTGTTATGCTTGCTCAAGCACAGTGAGAGCTCCTACACAGAGTTGCTCGCACAATTCCTATAGTTACAGAATATGTTTCAAGTGAGCAACAGGATTTATCCACTAAGCTGAATTCTTGGTTCAGACTCAAAGGCATTTAGGTCAAGTCTTCAGGGTACAGAAAGAAGCAATGTTAAGATTTATTGAGAAATTATGAATACAGCAAAAGTAAAGGGTTTTTCCCACTATAATTAACAATATTTGATAAAAAATTAAGACAGAAACACAGGAATAAACAAGGCAAACAACAGCATGCTGTGTACAACTTCATGAATGGCACTAAGTACTTATTGAATTAAACATACCATTTTTCTCATGTATCTGTACAATGGAATTATAGGATTGTTGGGCCCGTGCTAGATTATACTGATTCTGAAAAAGAAATACACATTATTAAATCAAAACTGCAGCCAGATGAAAGCCATCAGAGTAAACTTACAGGTGCATCACTGCTGAGCTTAAAAGGACATTTTCATTTCCAGAGGACTTGTGTTACTAACTTTCCATATTTGCTACAATTTTATAAGAATAACAAAACCAGAATTGTACTTCACCAAACCCCACAAACTTCAGAGTTGTTGTTTAAAGTCTTCCTACCACTGGTCAAGCAGGAAAGTTTATAATCCTAGTATGTGTCTTCACACTATTTGATCAAGTCAAAGGAAACGTATTTAGATGAGTAACACCCCAACTCTTCCTTCTTACATCCAAAGGACAGTCCATGAGATGCTGCTTCCAGACAAGAAGACACTAAGCTCAGGTGCCATGCATCTAAATATTTGTAGTTAGAAATATAAAGAATGCTCACAATTGCCACCAAGTCACCTCCTTTGACTAAAATAAGGAATTTTGTCTAAGGCACCAAGGGACTGAATTTTGTCCCTCAGGCATGGATGGCCTACACCTAACTTCAATTACTATCAGACACACTCTAACAGCTTACCCCACCTACAGTAGCACATCATACAGCCTGCTGCAGAACAAACACACAGTAATGAACAATGACAAGCTGTAGATAGAGACATTATCCCTTCCTGATATGGGATGCCCCTCTGTATGCTGTGATTACCATTAATGAATAAAGAAACTGGTTTAGACCTGTAGCAGGGCAGAACTTAGGTATGCGGTGAAAACTAAACTGAATACTGGGAGGGAGAAGGTGGAGACAGAGAGAAACCATGGAGCTGTCGGAGACAGAAGCCAGTTGGAATCTTGCCGGAAAGCTACAGCCATGTAGCAATACACAGATTAATAGAAATGGGCTAAATTAATATGTAAGAATTAGCCAATAAGAAGCTAGAGCTGATGGGCCTGGCAGTGATTTAATTAATGCAGTTTCTGTGTGATTATTTTGGGGCTGAGCAGCCAGGAATGAACAAGAGGCCTCCTCTCTAATACCTTCCCATCTCCACTTCCCTTACTCAAGTTAGCTACATTTTCTAGTTTCTTGTACTTTTCAAGGGTGAATGCTGCTGTCCAAAGACCAACCCTGTATACATTTGCCAAATGGTAAAAACACCTAGAGAGGAGCTGCTGCGTCAGGACCCAGCCTTTGCCATGCTGAGGCCTTGCTCAAGTGCTCCATTATGGCTGCCAAGACCATCTGTATGCATCCCTACAGAACTTCCCAGAAGTCCCTCACCACTGACTAAAGCCACACCCTCCCTATGGTCTCATTTGCTGGTCTACTATTCAGTACAGCTGACCAAGTCCATGCATTTGTGAGTCCCTTATTTTCATTTCTGTACCAGTTGTAAACAGATGCTGTTTTCTACAGAGTAATCTAAAGCTCTGCCATCAGGCACCTAACACACACACACACACACACACACACACACACACACACGGCAGCAAAGAAAAATTTTAAAATACTTTCATGGGCTGGAGAGATGGTTCTATGGTTCAGAACACTTGCTGCTCTCCCTGAGCACCAAGGTTTGATTACTAGTACCCCATATGGTGGCTTCCCACTCCAGTTCCAGGGATCTGAGGTCCTCTTCTGGACTCTGAGGACACCAAGCATGCATATGGTGCATTGACATATAAGAAATTTAGACAAAAACATCCATACACATTTTTTTCCAGAAAGAGAAAAATAAAAGAGAAACAGACTAAGCATAACAAAATATACACAACATACTCTCAAATGACCATGGAATACTGTGCCCACTCTGCCTCTACCATTCTGGACAGCACACACAGTTGATGGTTAACCTTCACTTTAAGGCACTATTAGGTCAGCAGCAGACAGACGTCTGCTTACACCTTCAATAACCTCTCCCTTTTCTTTTAGTTGGTTTGACTCCTTTGTAACAGTGAGTTGGATTTTTGATCTGTTATTTTCTGTTTTTATTTTTTTAATTAGCATACAAGAAACTGCGTACCAGCATTTTTTAATAAGATAGGTTTTGATGGATTCTGCTCTCTCTCACCTTCCCTAGCCTAGTAACTTCATTGCCTCCAGTCTCTCTTCTTCCTCTTCCATGTCCAAGGAGGTTGTCCTTTCTCCTCCTCTTTCACTACCGTTCTGAGCCCTCCTTTAGCTCTGCACTGTTGCTGCTGTCCCAGACACTGCAGAATTTTATTTTTAAATCCCATTTAAGCAAAGGGCTGTATAAATCTGAAATTTTACAGAACACCATGTATTTCTGGCATACTAACTTACCAGTCTTATTTAACTAAACTAGGGATCAGAGAGTATCTGTCTCTTTTTTTTTTTTCTTTTCAGCATTATGGATTGGCTTCACTCAACAACTTTTGGAGGGTTTTTTAGAATTTTAATATTGCCATTGTAGTTAAAAATTATTTTTACTTTTATATTTGATTTTTAACTATAATTCAGAAAGGCACTTAATTTCCAAATTCATCTGTCCTTTAATTGGTCTCTTCATTATTATCTTCTAACCTAATTACATATTTGAATAATATGGTTTGGAAGGTAGCAAACCACAAGCTTTTTGTCTTGTTTGCCTTGTCTTATAAAATAATCTGCTGTGATTTTTTTCCATTTTCCATGTATGGCTGGGAAGGAGACATTTTCCATGTATGGCTGGGCACAGGGCTCTGTTGGTTCCCAGACAGCCTGCTCGCTAGTACTCAAAGTCACACATGCAGACCTCTTTCTGAATTTGCTGGCAGACTGGTCTATTTCTCCCTGTGGTTTAATTGAGGTTTTTCTCTTTAATTTTAAGCTACTCTGTATGTCCTGTTAAATTCTTCTTCAGATCTCTCTTAACACCATTCCTGGTCTTATTAAATGATCAATTTCACTATTCTGTTTTTAAATGTTTTCTTTCCTTTGGCTTTAAGGGTCTCATGTAGCTCAGCCTAGCCTTGATTTCACTATGTAGCCAAAATTACCTTGAATTTCTGATTGTCCTGCCTCCACCTTCTAAGTGCTGGGGTGATGGGCATGTGACCATGTGCCCAGCTTCAACATTTCATAAATTATATTGCACTTCAAAATAAAGTTGCTATTTTGTTCTGTTTTTGTGTTTTGCAGCATTGGGGAGTGAACACATACTAAGTAAGCACTCAATCACTAGCCTCTAAACCCAGTCCTTACCCCTATCTATGATCGGGTGCCTGGGTGGCCTAGTTGTAATCTTTAGCTGAATTCCCTGTTCGTTTGATTTTAATCTTTGGGAAGCCTACAAGCTTCAATTAGAAACACATTTCTGTGGAGGATGAGTCTGCTTCTGTGAGAGCTGTGACTGCAGCTCACATGGAACCACAACAGAGCCTGTGAAGACCAACATTCTTATATTTGGCACCACAACCTGGCTCATTATAAATACTAGACGAGGCTGCTTAGTCACTCCCTAGCACCGGAAAAGATGAAAATAAAACAGATCTTTCCTGGGCTTGTGAGCACCACTCAGGGTTCCACAAGAGAATGACGGAAACAAAGGGACACCTGTCCTGAATGTAGAAGCAGGGTCAGCACTGCCCCGAAGGCTGCATACCCCAGGACTTCACTACCACTCACTAATGTTCCCTCTGTAACATGCACACTATGTACTTCAGCATGCCCTATTTTATGGTTTTGGAGATAGGGTCTCCTTACATATAGCCCAGTTGAGCCTAGAATTCCTATGTAGCCTGCTGGCCTCAAATTTGCAATCTTCTTTAGCTTCCCAAGTGCTGGGAACTACCTTTTCCAGAACAGGACCCGGTAAAGATTTATTACCTGTATAGCCAGCCTCCAGTTAATGCTACAGTTTTTATTTCCTAGTAACTGAACAGAAAACAGCCTGGCTACCATCCTTCTAAGGCCATGCTTGTTCTCACTGAAGACAAACTGGACATCCACCTCTCCCAAGGCTGCTGCTTGCACAGAGCTACCAAGTTTTCAGCCCATTCTTCTAACCTGACCTTGATCATATCTGCTGAGAGGAACTCTGGTTTCCAACATGTGTAAATTTATGTCAGTTAATTCAGCTTTTAGAAAGCATGTATATTCAATTTCAATTAATAACTGACAAGGTTATTTAAAATATTATATTTTGTTTTCTTGACTAAGACCAAGTGTAAATATTTAAAATACTCTAAAGTAATAAATATATGGTAAAAAGAAATTTGAAGAACACAAAATTCAAACCTCATCCCTAATCTGACCCCATCAGTATTTCAAAACCCTTTATTAGAAACAATAGCTATTAACACCTGAATGTCCTTCCAAAGACAGTCTATACTGATACATATTTACAGAGCTCCAGTCCTCCCCATTGCTGTCCCTCCTACATATACATGCACCCACCGACACACATCAGCAGCATGTTTTAACACTATTGTATGTGTACATGTGTGGCACACGTCTCGGCATCCGTGTGCAATCAGAAGACACTGAAGTTAGGATGTGACATTTTACAATGATGAGCTCAAACTAAACATGTCTGTGAATATGAAAGACTAAGTGGGGTTAAGGGACTGCAGTGAGCATCTTGTCTTACACATGTGCTTCCTGCCTTCACCCTCTAAAACAAGAAAATCAAATGAAAATTCAGCTGTCTCAAAAATAATTGAGACGGGGGCTGGAGAGATGACTCATCAGTTAAAAGCATTTGTTCTTGGAGAGGATCAGAGTTCAGTTCTGATTCCTACGTGGTGACTCACAACTGTCTATAACTGCAGTTCATCCAATGTCCTCTTCTGGCCTTTGAGGGCACCAGGGACACATGTGGTCCACAGCACATACATCCAGCCAAAACACTCATAGGTATAAAAATAACTAAACTTCAAAACTAGAATCAAGACAGAAATATGCCTCACACGTGACCTACGCTAGCTTGAGGGCACCTCAGCATGTCTGCGGAATTCTGAAGTACGTACCTTATTTGCTCCAAACTGCACCCGGGCCTTTCCTTTCACCAAGGTGGCATTGATCTGCATGATGACTGATTCTATAGAGTAGGCGCTGCTCCAGCCCTACGGGAAGAAAAAACACAGTGGTCTTCATAGTTCCCACTCAGGAAAACCTAATGAAACATCACAGAAGAACCCAATGACAGCAAACCCGTGCTAAAAAATTTGTAGCAAAGAGGAAAATATTGGACAATTTCTAGGATCATATAAACAATCCTGTGTCCTAAACATCTAAACCTAAATGAATTATAATTTTAAATAGACATTACTCTCAGTGGTTGTTCCAGCATGGACTGAGCTCAAAGTACAATGAAATTTTACCAGTTTACCTTAGATTTTTTTTATTAAAGTTGGTGCTACTAAAACATTTTTTTAAAAAAACTTAAGCTGCTACATTTAAGAACTTTGTTCTTAGAACCCAGATAATTTATGGAAATAGTCCACCAATACTAAGAATTGTGCACAAGAGTTACCTGTTTTGTAAGAAGTTCCATACATAATGCTCCTCCGCCCAACACGTACCTTTAAAAAAGAAAGCAAGCATACAAAATCCTCTAAATATAAATATTCCTTAACTTCTAAAGCATTACTAAGAAATCACGCACACAAAATTACAAGATAACATAACAATGAAACTGATGTTAGGACATAAGACTGGGCCCATCTCAAATGTTTACAGTCATGACTCTAATACAATCAGCTTGTCAAACCAATTGAACAGAATAATTATAAACTTTTCCAATGTCAAAACTGTTTTCTTAGCTGGCATTCAAGTGTTCCTCTGTCCCTGCAGCTCTCCCTGCACTCTGTGGCAAGGCTGCGAACTCTGCTCTGCTGTCTGCCCTCTCCAGAGTTACACACAGCAGCAGGGAGCTGTACAGTCTGAACTGCTTTAGCGGCTTTGTTGAGGCAGCACAGTAGGGTGTGTCCCCACCCCAACACACCGGGACTCCACAGTGGAGCCCACACACCACCTAACATAGCTTCACAAAATTTAAGCTGTCTTCTTAGACTGAAAGTTGTTTTAGACATACTTCAGAAATTTTCAGTCAGTCAGCAGTTTTCCTCTTAGTAGTTGGACTACAAAAACAAAGCTATTTTGACTTTGCCTGGCAGTTTCTGCCACTGAACCCTAAGACAATAGTAGCATGGGGTCTCAACTAGCATCACATCACCATCCTAAACTCTTAGTACGGTCAGAGGATCCGTCTCTCTAGAATGTTTTTCCTTTCTTTTGTGTATTATGTGGTGCACGTCTGTTATGTATATATGTTGGTATGAAGGCCAGAAATAAACCTCATCTGCCTTCTCAATGAACCTGGTGCTCACCAATTTGGCTAGACTGGCTAGCCAATCAGTTTCAAGGATTTCTCCTTGGCCCCACTTCCCCAGTGCTAGAATTAAAAGCACAAACCACCATACCTAGATTTTATGTGGGTTCTGGGGATCTGAGCTCAGGTCCTAGTTTCTCAGCACACATTTTACCAACTGAGTCATCTCTTCCATTCCTAGAACATTTTTTAAATTGTTATTTCCCTTTTCCTATACCATTTAATGACAGGTGGATCCAATACCCATGGTTAAGTGTGCTTACCAGAGAAAGGAGGGGAAAATGACTTGTTACACAATTTATAATGTTATAGCAATTTTAGTGTTGCTATACTTGGCTAGGTGAAGGCTAGTGTTTTGAGCAAGAGATACAAAAGTTTAAAAATCGCCATTATTTCCACCCTATGTTTATTTTGTGTATGTAAATATTTGGTGAGGTTACCTAATATTCTCCTTCCAAAAATGGCCCAAGTTTTATGGTAGAAAAGCTACTTTCCCTGCCTAATCCAAAAGCATGTAGGGAACGTTTAAAAGTAACAAAACGAATCTTCACAATTCTAAACATCTTTGTTCTGTGCTCTTAGCCTGTGATCTCTACTCATTCTAACAGTATCTGTGAACAGCACTATAACAGCTTGCCAAAAGTAACAACAAGATCCCTAAGGGTTCACTTCAGCTTTTCTGAACATCACTCAGAACTTTGGGATTCTGACAGTGCAACACTTCCCAAACAACAAACCAGAGGACACCATCTCCTGAGACGCCAAAGTGAAGGGGGAAAAAAGACTAAAGAAATTTAGAATAAGTTATTTAGTATCTTTGTGGAAGACAGATTTAGAAGAAGTTATTTAGTGTCTCTAGAAAATCACATCAAGTCTCCAAGAAGTACCTTTGGAAAGAATATCACTTAGTCTGGTGTCCAAAATGCCTATTAATATACCACAGAACTTTTTGGGAGATAAGGCAAAGAATTGGGCCACAGGCAGCTAAGTCTGTGTATTAAAGGCGTATTCCCAGATCATGTTGTAGACATCTAAATGGCTCGATACATCATAAAAATGGATTTAAGGCCATGTTTTCTGTTTGTTTTTCTATTTAGCTGAGCTTTACAGACACTATTGGCCAGTTCTGCAATATTCTGCAGTCCCAGCATCAGTTCATATATATTCTGACTACATTGAGAAATCTTAGCAGGATTTGATCTCAAAAACATAGCATCTATACTTATATTTGCTTTGCACATTTGTTTCTATATTACAAAAGACTATTCTAAGAAGTTTTGAAGTCTGTCTTTAGGAGTCACCACTACTATAAACAAAATGTAACCTACTACTCTCTCTCAAACACAGAAATGATCAGCCTAGGGACAATATTTTTAGATTTTATTATTACAGTAGGAATCGCTTCACAAAGTGGAATTAGCTGAATACTTGAAAATTCTCAAAGAATTTTTCTTAAAAGCTGGAGAGATGGCTCAGTGGTTAAGAGCATTGCCTGCTCTTCCAAAGGTCCTGAGTTCAATTCCCAGCAACCACATGGTGGCTCACAACCATCTGGAATGAGGTCTGGTGCCCTCTTCTGGCCTACAGACATACACACAGACAGAATATTGTATACATAATAAATAAATAAATATTAAAAAAAAAAGATTTTCATCCGTGTGTGCATATGCCCGCAAAAGCCAGAAGAGGGCGTTAAATCCCTTGAAACTAGAGTGACATGTAGCTGGAAGCCAACTTGCGTGGGTGCTGGAAACTGAAGTCAGGTTCTTAGGAAGAGAAATAACTGCTCTATAGCTGAGCCATCTCTCCTGCTCCCCTACAAGCAGTTTAATGATTCCTATATGGGGGACTATGAAACATTTCATAACTAACTTGATCTTTTCCATGCCTCCCATAGCCTCCTAAACACAAAAGAAGCAATACAAAATTCAGTATGGCTGTATGGCAAACACCCATCTACACTGGGATCAGCTCCAGTCAACTCAGGTTTCCCAGTTATCACTGTCACTGCACTCAATATCACAGGCCTATGGGAACCACAATAACTATAACTTTCCTGAAATCCTCAATCATCTATATTTGAAAATGCTTTTTCAAAAGACAGGATCTTAATAAATATTGACTACATTACCTAATATCCATATATGGATGGCTGGATGGATGGATGGATGGATGGATGGATGGATGGATGGATGGATGGATGGATGGATACTGTACAGCCAAGGCTAGCCTGAAACTCACAATCCTGATCAGTTTCTGACAGTTTGGGATTACAGGCAGGCATACTCAGCTAAAACCCAATTCTTAAGGATCGATATCTATAAATAAAATCCATTATGATATCTACTTATAAATAACTAATTTGTACCAGCCTGAATGTGGACCCCAAGTCAGCGCTCTCAGTTTCATCTGGGGATGTCTTAGAAATGTAAATCCTCTGGCTCCCTCAACTGACTTGACACAAAATTGAAAAAATTCAGCAATCCTACCTTCCTAGTGTCCAGCCAGTTCTGCAAAGGACCTGACACGCACAATCATAGAAAAGTAAATATGTATGTAACTTACCCTCCTGAGAGAACAGGTAACACCACTCGAACAAATGGAGGATCAAATGGAAAATTATCCTAGAAAAATGCAAGTTTAATCAATTTTAAGAACATCATTTTTAATTTTGCAATATTTAGAAGGCTTTCAAGTAATCAATAAAAAATGTATCCTCCTATTATCTGGTAATATAAAGGTCATAAAAGTGAAATTAGTACCAAACTAAAGATGAGAAACAGGTAACTAAAAATGTCAAATATGGAATTCAAGTCAGGACAGAATAGGGCAGAACTGCATTAACTCACTTTGTACACTAAGTAGCATGGCTGTGGGCAGGCCCAGAAGAGGAATGGAAGAGGTTAGCAAACTGCAGAATGCAGACTCGCAGCAAGGAGGCAAGAGGAGGGGCTGGAACACACCAAAGAAAGACCTGGGCCTTCTGCATGTCAGGCTGGGCCCTAAGGGGAACAACAGCCAACTGCCCTCACAGGGAGTCAAGTCTGGCTCTCAGCCCTCTCCATCACTGATTCTCTAGATGTGGCCCTGGCAGGGGCAAATGTTAATCCCCCTGGGGAAGAATACAATACCGTAAACCCTTCTGCAATCTTTCACATATAATGTGCATCTTACTAAGACTTAAGACAAAAGGACAACACAATCAGAAGA
Organism: Microtus ochrogaster; assembly: GCF_000317375.1. Classification (NCBI taxonomy): domain Eukaryota; kingdom Metazoa; phylum Chordata; class Mammalia; order Rodentia; family Cricetidae; genus Microtus; species Microtus ochrogaster. Next base: position 49,339,766 of record NC_022012.1, on the reverse strand, counting down.
CAGAAGCAGAGCAGCAAAACCAGAGTCAGCAGGCACATGTTAGAGTAACCAAACATCTGGAAGGAAGAGAAGAAGCAGTCAAACCTCGGCAGAACTGCATATAGTAAAACGGAACCCATAGGTTCTGGACTCTGGAGCCATAAGAACTAACAACCTAATGAGTGACTGAGACTACAGCAGCAAACTACAGAAAAGAGATTCAGTAGATAGAAAAACACATCACAAATATCACAAACATCCAAAATGAAGTTAGAAAAGGTCAAAAAGGGTAGAAAGGGTGGGAAAATGCAAAAAAATAACAAGTCACAAGGTTTATCACACACTTAAGCCTTAGAAAGAGAACGGGGCAGAAAAACTGGATAAGAATTTTTCAAAGACCCCTCAGGTTTGGCCACTGTGAGCACTTTCAGGAAAGACTAGAGGTAAAAGGTATCTTCAGAGTTAGCAACTTGCCAACCTAAAAAATCTATATTCCTCAAGCATGCAGTTAAAGCCAGCCAAAGCAGCACATGCCTGTAACTCCAGCAATCAGGAAGAGTTTGAGACCAGTCTGTGCCTCATAGCAAGACCTTGTCTCAAAGAAAAATCAAATCAAATCAAATTTTACCATCTACAAACTGTACTAAAAAGAAATACTCAACAGTATATTTTAGGCAGGAAAAAGATCATGCTATATACAACCTGAGAATAAGGAACATGAAAATTCCAAATCTGTCTGGTCCCAGAATCCAAGTATAGAATGTAAATCCATATGTTGAGTACATGAACTCAAATGTTCTAAGGCTATGAGACTACAAGAGCAAAAAATGAATACTGGACTTTGACAATTCGAGGATATATATGAGAGGAGTAAGAGAACTAAGCTAAAAGGCAGGAAATGGTAGAGTCTAAAGAGTGAAAATCTAAAGGGGTGGGGGACATAGCACAATAAAGTAGAAAATCACCTATAATGTGGTAGATTTAAGCCCAATATCAATAGTAACATTCAAAACAATAGCTAAGTGGCTTCAAAAAGTCAAAGATGATGCTGAAGAGATGCCTGGACCAAGGGAAGTCAGGTACGTCAGCACATACCGGTGACTCCAGCACTAGGGAGACAGGGACGGGGGATCTCAGTCTAGGCAGAGGACCTGTCCCTTCTCTGACCCTAAAAAGGTGGAGAAACATCTCATAATGCGGATAGTAGCTAAAGCCACCAAGAGTGTTAGAAATTAGTTCCCTGACAACCAGGCCGGTAAAGCCACCCATAACTTCCTACAGCAGCTGGAAGGTGAAACGACTTCCTGCTTCTGTTGAAGAGAGACCAAGGGATGCTAATAGAAATTATTTCCACAATTAAAAGGGAAGTGATGCTTTTTTTTGTTTGTTTGTTTTTTTTGTTTTTGTTTTTCGAGACAGGGTTTCTCTGTGGTTTTGGAGCCTGTCCTGGAACTAGCTCTTGTAGACCAGGCTGGTCTCGAA
>NC_022012.1:49301763-49338205 GCF_000317375.1 Microtus ochrogaster | reverse complement strand
CTCTTGTAGACCAGGCTGGTCTCGAACTCACAGAGATCCACCTGCCTCTGCCTCCCAAGTGCTGGGATTAAAGGTGTGCGCCACCACCGCCCGGCTGTGATGCTATTTTTAAAACTCATTTTGAGGCAAGATAGGAACAAATATGCTTTATCCAATTATTTCCAAGAGGACAAAAAGTTGAAAAACAATTATCATACTTTCAGTAACTTTCTCTGCCTGCTCACAAGCTTTCCAGGAACATAAAAATTATCAAAATTGGCTGGGCCGTGGTGGTGCACACCTTTAATCCCAGCACTGGGAAAGGCAGAGGTAGGTGTATCTCTGTGAGTTCAAGGCCAGCCTAGTCAACAAGAGCTAGTTCCAGGACAGCTAGGGCTGTTTCACCTAGAAATCCTGTCTTTAAAAAAAAAAAAAAAAAAAAAAATTCAATCCTCCCAGCAGAAGAGGCTCGTTTCTAGTGGCTACAATGGATTATCTTAGATTTCTATTGCAAGTTAGAAAGACATCTGCCCTTTCATAATACAGCCAACTTTCAATTCTATCTCTAATTTAACAGATTAACAAAAACGTGGGACACACATCTTGGAAGAACAGAACTATTATTAGAACGATCTCTAAACACATGATCCTGAATGATTAACTATATCTCTTTTGATAACTTGAGAACTGCCTTCAGTTTCAAAAAGTAAGTCTACATCAGAGTTTAGAGACTTCTTCATAAACTGTGCTCTGGGATTCAACTAATAAAGATCTTTATAAATTCTAAATATGAAGAGAATATTCTTTAATATCTTCATTTCTTCCTTCAAAAAATCTTAAATCCTGTTTCACCTACTGTACCACCAACACCATAAACAAGCTCTATACCATTTCTGGCTAGGATTACAGTCAAAGCCTCCAACTGGTCTCCTGGAAATTACTAGACACTATTCCCCAGCACTGCTGAAAGCGCGATGACTGTTCACGACAAAACAAGAAGCTGAGCAGACACTAAAACCCTCCATGAATGGTTTATACCACAAAGGGCAGATCCCAGACACTGTACGCTTGCCATGTTCTTCTTAACAGCCCAACAGCCAGCTCCCTTGTCCCCAGAAAGACTACAAATCCAGAGCCTTAAAGAGCATGAGACAATTCAAAGTCACTTGGGTAAACGAATGTGGACCGACAAACAATGTAACTGTGTGACAACTGCTACACTAGTCCTCTTCAACTCAGAAGAACAAGGCAAAGAGAAGCCCTGCATCACCTCAACATAAATCCTCAAAACACCTCAATCTAGCGGAGGTTCTCAATCATTAGATTTTATTATATTATACATTAAATCACAACGTTTTATCTAGAGCCTTTCTTAACTTTTATTTTTAACATCTTCAAAATAACTAAGTGTAACACAAATTCAGAAAGGAACATAAATATACACCTTTACAAAGTATTGTAAAGTGGATGCCCACGTGACCAACACTCTAGTAGGTGAACAGTCTGCAAGCAGGATGCCCACAGATGTCCCTTTTTACTCAGCAGGTCCTTGCCCTAATGTGTATAGTGACTGCCCCTTTGCTCTCTAGTTCTGTTGCCCAGGTATGAGCCCCAACTTCAGTGTTTCTGAGCTTTCTTCTTGCTGTTGCTTACCTAAAAAGTCTTCCTAGAATTTTTTTTTTCTAATTTTACCAGGTTCCCCTGCCCCATGCAATTTCAGTACAGTAGAAGTATGTATGTTTTATGGCTAAAGACCATTATAATATCTAAGAATATCTCATTTAAAGGACCAATTTTCACCTACCTATACTGACAATGCGTGTCCTATACAATACTAGTTTTACAAACTTTTGAACTCTATACAAATGGAACTAAACAAAATGACTAGGAATTGAGCCAAGTTCTTTCTGTTTAACACTGTATAGAAGACTGGCTTATCTTCTCAAATAAGTGTATCGTACAGATTCCACACTCTCCAATTTATGTAACTTGGGTTATTTTTGGTTTAGGGTTATGACAAGCAATGCTGCTGTGAACACTTTCATTTATGTTTCCTCGTCTGTCTAAGCACTCACGTCTTGTGGAATATATATATATATCATAAATTTCCTGTAACTAGACAGGTCCAGTATCAACTTTTAATCCTAGCACTCGGGAGGCAGAGGCATGCAGACCTCTGAGTTGGAGGCCAGTCTGGTCTAGATAACAAGCTCCAGACGAGTCAAGGCTACACAGTGAGACATAAATCAAACAATCAATCAATCTATCAATCAATGCTGAACTATATAGGATATGAATATATTCTAGTTTCCAAGGCAGCTAAACCCATTAGAAGAACATGGAATCCCATTACAATATTCTTACCTTAAAAGAGAAGTTAAGCAAAATATATTCTATGCCTTCTTTTTCTTTTAAGATCTGAAGATCACTGTGCAAAGGACTATCAGAGTCAACCCTAAGAATAAAACAAAAGCCAGTTCAAACAAGGTTAGAAAACCCTTTCTTACTAAACTCCAACTGAACCAGTCCAAGAGGGACAACAAAGCCCCAGGGTAAGCTCAAACAGAAGTTCTAAAGTGATCCACAGTTCCAGAAAAAGATGGATCACAATGGGCTCTAGTTCCTTGGAAACAAAGGGAATTTAAAATTAACAGTCATTTCAAAGAACAACAGCCGGATACATGTAATTTTTCAAACTCAAAAACGTTCTGATGATGTACTTTCTTAAAATTATAATTTTAGCCAAGGAGTTTAAGGAAATAAATTTACCACTAGTAAAACCATGAAAAGTAGATCACTGCAAAAAATTCTTTAACTCTTGTATATGTACCGCCTAAACCTCCTTACTTCACACATCAACAGTATTGCCCAGTTCCATATTGTTTCTAAGTTGTCACTGTCTTAAAATACTCAACCTTCCTCCCTGACTTTATTCAGGAAGCCTCAGAAACAGCTCCCTTAATTAATCTAACAACTACTTCCAGAGTAGTAATGTCCAGGTAAATGCCAGAATATAAAAGTATAAAACTGATGAGGCAAAAAAAAAAAAAAAAAAAGAAAAAGAAAAAGAAAACCAAAATATTTCATTGTAGATCTGCATAAGAGGCACTTACTTGTGTAGTTTGACATGCCAGTCATATAAGCTGTCATTTATTAGTTCCACTGAATAAATCCCTGTGAAGACACAGGCACATTGGTTATTCTTCATTTGATTATGTATCACTCTAGTGTAAATAAATTTACATATTAAATATACTAAATATCCAGTAACAGTCAATTTTTACTATTAAAATAATTAAAGCTGAGGTGGTGGGTGGTGGCTCTCACCTTTAATCCCAGCACTCGGGAAGCAGAGGCAGGTGGATCTCTGTGAGTTAGAGGCCAGCCTGGTCTACAAGAGCTAGTTCCAGGACAGGCTCCAAAGCAACACAGAGAAACCCTGTCTCAAAAAAACAAAAAACAAAAAATAATAAAAAATACAGCTATCAACTAAAAGATACTTTAATGAATTAAAAAACTGATTACTACTCACTTTCACTAAAAACATATATTATGCAAATAATTTTTCTATGTATGCAGATACTTCTAAGAAAATAGAATCCTTCTATATAAACTACTTTAATCTTCACCTTTGAGATGTCTTTTTTCTCTGTCAATCTTTTTACAGCATACATGTAACTTATTTTTTATTATTTTATATATGTGTGTATCAATCTATGCCATATATGTGCATGCCTGTGGAGGCCATCATGGGCTCAGACACCCTAGACCTGGAGTTAGAGGCAGCTGGGAGCCTCTGACATGAGTGTTGGGACCTGAACATGGACCCTCCACAGAAGCTAAGTGCTCTAAACCACTCTCTAGTCCTTAGCCACACCCTAGCCAATCTTTTTTTTTGGTTTTTCGAGACAGGGTTTCTCTGTGGCTTTGGAGCCTGTCCTGGAACTAGCTCTTGTAGACCAGGCTGGTCTTGAACTCACAGAGATCCACCTGCCTCTGCTTCCCAGGCGCTGGGATTAAAGGCGTGTGCTACCACACCTTGAACTCACAGAGATCTGTTTGTCTCTGCCTTCTAGGCGCTGGGATTAAAGGCGTGCGCCACCATCGCCCAGCTCCTAGCCAATCTTTAAAACAACTTGACATTAATTTTTGATGAATCCAGAATAATTGAGCCAATTATTCCTAAATTGGCTATTTCTTGCTTATTAATACTGCAATAATTTTTTTCCTCAGGCTCTATAGCACTCAAATCTTACTGGATAATTAATAAAGACTTTTTTCTTAATTCATACTGCTGAGGAATGAATCCCAGGGCCCCATGCACTATACAAATGTTCTACCAATGAGCTACATCTCCAGCCCTGAAAATGAACATTTTCTTCATACAATTATGAAATGGTGAAATCCATCAATTTTGAAAAGAATACCACTCCTGTTTAAGTTTTATTGTTTTAGAAGAAAACTATAAAAATAAATTCAGCAAGTTTTTTCTAGTACAACAAAATATATTAACCTTACTTATTTTAAAAAGTAGTACTAGTCATGCTTTTGACAGAAGATAACAATCATAAAAATATCTCCATCAAGAAGAAGGCAAAAGAAAAATTATGGTGTATTTGTATAATTTTTTTAAATACAAAATAATAAACTAATTTTATCTCCTACATCTTTTAGAATTTCATTAAGCCTGAGTTTTGCATCCCTAAAATAAAGTCAATACAAATTTCTAACTCTGTCTTCCTATATTAATTACATCTAAGCTGGGTGTGAGGCACACATGTCTAATCCCATCATGATTAAACAAAAAAATAATGAGTTCAAAGCCAGTTTAGGCTAAGTGGTCCTCCATCACTCCCCCGAGAGAACAAATGGCCAGCAGAGCCAGGGCCTCACCTGCCTTGTAGCTCTGTGATCTGTAGACGTCCCTGAGCTCCTTCATGAGTCGATCTGATGCTTGCACTGACCCGGACACTGCACCCTGAAACAACACGTAATTAAAAGCTTAAGATATCAGAGTCTGATGTAAAACTTTACAATGACATTGGGGAAACAACATTCAACATTAAGAAGTAAAGATGTACCACACAGTAGTGGAAACTACCTTTAATCCCAACTGGGAGGCAAAGGCAGGCAGATCTCTGACTTCAAGGCCAAACTAGTCTACAGAGTGAGTTCCAGAATAGCCAGGGTTACACAGAGAAACCCTGTCTGGTGGGGGGAGGGGGGAGGAAAAAAAAAGAGGGGAGGGAGAGGGGAGGAAAGAAGAAAAAGGAAAAAGGAAAGGAAAGGAAAGGCGGGCAAGAAGCTCAACTGAATAAAGAATTATGAAGTAACAAGAAAAACAAAAATCTGAAGACATGTCTAGCTTGTTCATATCATGAGGATGCCTCACAGTATGCCCAGAACACCGCAGATTCTGTTACAGCTTAGAGTTCAGTATGAGTCTATTTCAAACCACAACTTCTAAAAATGTTAGAAGGTCCTCACCATGACACAGCATGGACTGAAACAGGATTCCAGTTAATAAGACAAGATGTTACACTTGAGGTCTAGCTACATCATAAGAAAACAGCACACTGTCTTCACACAGCACCGGGACATTTCCAAAGATGAAGCTGAATCAAATTTGTTTCATTAACTAAAACTGAAGACTTTAGACTGAGAGGGCTCAGCAGGGAAGGCGCTTTACCAACTCTGATGACCACAGTTTGCTTCCCAGGACCCACAATGGACAAGGAGAAAACTGATACCCACAAGTTGTCCTCTGATTCATGTGTGTGCTAGCACAGGCACCCTCCTCCCATACACACATGCAAAAATAATTTTTTTTAAAAAAAATTACAAAGCTTAAAGGTTGTTAAAAAGGTTACAAAGGTCTATTTCCCAGCTATGTGATCCTGAACTAGTTTTTTAAATGTATATATGTATGGTATACATGTGATCTGCATACCTGTAGCACACTCATGTGTAGGAGCAAATGTACATGTGTACTCATGCATGTACAGGCCCAAAGCTGATGTGTGCAGTAGATCGTTCTTGATTGCCTTGCAACTTATTCAGTGAGGTAGGATCTTTTAATTGAACTATAGTCTAGTGTAACTAGCCAGCTTGCTCAGGAGATTCTGTTTCTGCCTTCTCAGTTGAGAAATATAGGCTGGCCACAATACACCTATGTGGCTTCTAGGGATCTGAACACCAACCCTAACACTCTCTGCTTGGAAGCAACCACTTTAACCATTGAGCCGTCTCCCAGTCCTTGAGCTGGTTTTAAGCCCTGGTTTTTGCATCTATAAAATATGAAGAGTGCCTAATTCCTACAACAGCTATGAAGATTCTATGAAGATTAAATGGGAAGGTAATATAAAGCACTTAAGTCTTATATTATCATGTCAGAGTATCCAATAATACGTAGCTGGTCTAACTATATAAAGCATACAAACTGGAGCCCATCATAAGACATAGCAAGTAAAGTATTAGTTCAAATGCTACAAACTTACTTTAATAATAAAGATGTGGGCTTAAAATTAAAGTTCTCTTCAATAAAAGTGCCAATTAAATTAGCATATGAAAAATGATTGAAGGAAGGATAAGACTTTATTTGTTACAATTCTTGATATTAACTTGCATAACAAGTTATTCACAGTGTTTGCCCAGTGGGCCCTGACATCATGGAGTTTAATAAGCTGCTCTAATTCAGGGCAGTAGGTGTCAGATAACCAGAGTACCATTACATACTTCCCTTGTCTGGGCCACACACACACACACACACACACACACACACACACACTTCATTTTTCGTAAGTTATCCAAAGGCTATGCACTGTTTGCCTACATTTTAAAGCTGAACAATCTGAGGCCACACAAGCGTTGTTTGTCACCAAACAATGAACCTCATACTGCTATGTTGCTTCTCACAAAAGGCATGATAAATCACCTGACATAGTGGTGCATACCTTTAAGCCCAGCACTCAGGAGGTAGAAACAGGCAGATCTCTGAATTGAAGACCATCCTGGTCTATGCAGAGTTCCAGGCTACCCAGAGCTACATAGTAAGACTTTGTAAAGCATGAGGGGTGGGGTTAAGTAAATCCAAAGAGAAAAATTACTTCTGGGTTGGTTAGACATGAAAGACAGAGGTCAAGATTAATGGGGAGACAGAGTCCCAGTAATACTCTGTAGGAGGCTGAATCTGAACATACAGAAACCATGGTAGGGGAGCAAGTAAAGAAGCAACAATAGGACGAAAAGAGGGGTTTTCTCTAGGTTCGTTTCTGTCATTGTGATAAAAATACCCTAGCAAAAACTAACTTATGTAAAGAATGATGGGGTTTATTTCAATCTACAATTCCATGTCACAGTCTATCACTTTGGATAAGTCGAGAAAAGAACTTCAAATAGGTAGTCATACCACACCTACAGTCAAGAGCAGAGAGAAATAAACGCGTACATGCTCACCCACTTGCTTGCTTGATTGTGGTTTGTTTGTGTCTTCTCTACAGAACTCAAGACTCCCTACCTAGGGAATGGTGTCACCCAAAATAGGCTGAGTCTTTCCACATCAGTTAACTTAGTAAGACAGTTCCTTGACAGGCATGCCTACAGGCCAATTCAATGTAAACAACCCCTCACTGAGATTCTTCCCATCTTAATTCTAGGTTATATCAAGTTGACAATTAACCATCAGAGGATTATTATATAGATAGCAGTATATGTTTCCAAGATATGAAGAACAGATGAACAGGTTAGAAAGTAGCTATCAACAATCAGGAGAAGCATACTGGCCAGGGGCTCCGCTTACAAAATGCCCTCGCTCTGTTCACTGGCTTTGTGGGAGCCTAGGCAGTTTGGATGCTCACCTTACTAGACCTGGGTGGAGGTGGGTGGTCCTTGGACTTCCCACAGGGCAGGGAACCCTGATTGCTCTTTGAGCTGATGAGGGAGGGGGACTTGGTTGGGGAGGGGGAGGGAAATGGGAGGCGGTGGCAGGGAAGAGACAGAAATCTTTACTAAACAAACAAACAATCAGGAGAAGCAGCCTAGGTCAACAAAACAAATGACTGAATCCACCACTTAAGGCTGGAAACAGAGGACAGTTGAGACTGGTATATTAATGAATTACCCAATTATTACTTGTAACTATTTAACCAGAGTCCAAGTTCTAGATACTTAGTCACACTTACATTTAAATGGTCTTGCCTTTGAGTCTTCCTAATTTTCTCCAATATTGCCAAATTTTCTTTTTCAATCCCTTCGTCCTCTGACTTTTTCCCATTAATAGGCTCTTCTTCCTTCATCTCATAGTGATCCAAGTCTTCTATATCCTACAAAGAAAAAAACAGGCTCATTCAGGTTTCTCTTTTTCGCTAGTTAAGAAGCTAGACAAAAGATAGCCAGGCGGTGGTGGCGCACGCCTTTAATCCCAGCACTCAGGAGGCGGATCTCTGTGAGTTCGAGACCAGCCTGGTATACAGAGCTAGTTCCAGGACAGGCTCCAAAGCCACAGAGAAACCCTGTCTCGAAAAAACCAAAAAAAAAAAAAAAAGATAATTTTAAATGGAATAAAAAGAATAAAAGAAAGGAAGGCTGCAACTACAACTACTCTATGAGGACAAGGAACCCACATTCCATTCAGAAGTCCTCTCCTTCAATGCCTTCCGTTAGGAGGAAAGCAGGGTTAGTACAGCTTCATAAAGTCATGACTATTGCCAAATATGCCATCTTTCAAAATCTATTATGAGGAACTTCTCAAACAATCTAGTGACAGGTGTTAAGAACTTCAGCTATTTATACTTTGTTCTAGAAACCTGGCCTCTAGTATTTTATTCTAAGAAATGTGAACACTAATTTAGGCTTAACTACATCTACTTCATTCTAATAATTACAAAAACAAAATCTACACATACCCAAAAGAAGCAAAACAGTTAATTCAGTGGATCATCTATCATATGGTCATTAAAATACTAAAAACAACCTAATTCTTTTTATTTTTGAGACACGTTCTTATGTAGCACAGGCTGGCTCAAACTCCCTATGTACCTAAAGATGACCCAGATCTTTTGATACCTCTATGTCTCCTGAGGCTAAGATTACAGGCAAGTGCCACCATGCTGTTTTATATGGTGCTTGGGGACCATATGGTGTTGTGGACCATATGGGTTATATGGTGTTGTATGCTGTATGTTGGCAAAAGTGTCACATCGCACAACAAACCTCACTCAAGAGATTTATTGGGAAGAAAAGAATCCAGGAGCCTGCCTGTAGGGTGAGAAGCAGCTGCAGACTGAATAGGGTACAGAGCTTATATAAGATTTGGGAGCTTTCCAGGGTGGCTTGGGATTGGTGGATTTTTGCAGCCTGACTCTGTGGCAAGCACAGAAATTAGTGGGATTTCAAGCCCTGGTCCTGGAGTCAAGTCAGGGTCAGGATGTTTTTCTTTGGATCAGGTCTCTGGTCTAGTCAGGGAGCCAGGTATTTTTTCCTTGGCCCCTTTCACTACACACCGTTTTATGTGAGGCTCAGGAACCAAGGTCAGGACCTTGTGCATGCTAGGCAAGTACTTTACCAGCCAAGCTATAGACAGACACATAATTATTTTTTTTCTATCAATTAAACACCCGGAAATAAAAAAAAAAACATGGAATATATAGAATCTCTATGCTATCAAAACAAGAACTGAAACAGAAAATGCTAGAAAGGCTTTGAGATCTACATTTAGTGTTTCAAATTACCTGTGGTAAGCACCTATGGACTTCTATGATCGGGTGATGTGGTAATGAGGCAACCGCCACAGATAGGTAAAGACCCCCCTACATCAGGGTGAAGTTTTCAAAAAAGGAATTTGAAAAATATCCGCAGACCAACAACTCTCCCAGTCCATTCTGCTCTTTCCCCATTTCATCTGCTCTAACATATACAAAAATCTATGCCCAAGCTTTCTGACCCTACTGTTCTCAAGCATCTGCTATTCTAAGATCCAGTCACCAAGACCTCTGCAGGAGTCTTTATTCAACACTTTGGATTGCATATTTTTCCTGCAAATTGGACTGAGGTTAGTGACTATCTTCAATCCAAAACAAACCTAGTGGTCTCCTTCAGCCCTTTACATTCTATTCTTGATCAGATTCTGCACAGGGCTTCATGTCCTTAAGCTTCTCTCCTATCCTATACTTACTGTCTTCAAAATTTCAATGACTGCCTCCTTAGGCTATATGGCACCCTCCCCCGACCTCAACTCATTTCCATCCACACACTTTGCTTGAATTTTAATCAGCAAATCCAAAATATACCTTATCATTCAATATTCACAGCACTCTATTCTCTGCTTATGGTCTCCTGATCAACAACCTTATGAAGCAAAAATGTTTGCCTCTTACTCTTTGTCTTTTTTATCCAGTTATGTACAACAACAGAACTCCATCTCTCCTCTCCCTTCGAGGATAGCATCCAGTACCCTGAATCACACCACACCCAACATTACCCATGTTAATTCAAATAAAATAAAAATGTCATCCTTTTTACTTGTCTTAATCTAACACCTCCTAAGTCACTTCCCTAAACATCACTGTTCCCTATAAATCTTTTTGGGTTGTTTTTCAAGAAAGGGTTTCTCTGTATAACAGTCCTGGCTGTCCTGGAACTCAGAGAGCTGCCTGCCTCTTCCTCCCAAGTGCTGAGATTAAAGTTGTACACCACCACTCAGCCCCTGTCAATCTTATATTATTTCTCTGTATACCGAATGGGACAGGAGGAAGTTTAATGCTCTCATGCAGTTTGTTCCACCAGGTTAAAGTGCAAGGAAACAGTAAAGCAAGCAGTCTACCAACCACAGTCAGTCTAAACGAATAATTTTAGGAATTATTCTGCTGCCAGATATAAAAAAGTGACTACTTCTTTAGCTTTGAAATATTCTCAAAGTACATTTTAAATAGATTTTTTTCAAATAAAGTCTGAATAAATTATAAGATCCAAAACAAAACCCAATTATTTTAAAGATCATGAAATTCATATTCATTTTATCTGGTCAATGGAGGACTGGATCTTCATTTCAAAACCTGAATTTAAATTCAAAGCTTCGAGGTCTAAAAATCTTTTGGTGACTGATAATTACTTAATGCCTTGGAAAGTTACTCTAAAGTTTGTTATTTGAGTGTGTCCTCTCCAAAAATCAGGTATGATGATATGCTGATTTTAAAGAGACCTTCCCTATTGCTGACAACACCACATACTTGGGAGCTGGATCTCACCAGGAGCCTCTGTCCTGTCTACCCTCCATGGTTCCAGTAAATACTATGCAAGCTGCCAAGGAAGTGGAGCAATTAAAGCAGCCCTCCCCAAGTGCAAGGTACAATTTCAATTATGGCAAAATATGCATAAAGGTGAAATAAATGGCAGTCATATGTTGGAGGCAACCAACAGCTGTCTATCTAGACGAAAGGCCCACTCAACAGCAGAGTAATCGTGCCTGGTACTGGACACCTAGGCGGCTTTCCTGGAACTAGTGAAGCCATATACTTTAGAAAAAGTGAACTACTGCAACTTTACTAAATCAGTGTAATTCCTTACTATATTCTAAATCATCTTTTCCTCTTACCCACACATGTAGCTACCACCCCTCATGAAAACAGCCTTTCTTTACAGCAAATGGGGACCATCAAAGAAAACTATGACTGGACACAATGCAAAGATCAATAGATCCTGCGAAGCCCAGCCCCAGTGGAAACATCTGTATCACAGCTCCTGCATCTCTGGCTCAGGGAACATCACAGAAAAGGGGGCAGAAAGACTGTAAAAGCCAAAGTAACAAAAAAAAATCCATTGTGAAAGTCTCTTAAAAAGAGATTAATAAAAAAGACTAGAACAATGACAATATTAATGGACATGTAAAATAGAAGAGGAAAATTTTCAGGGTTTCCCACTCCTAGACAAAGACCTACAAGCAATTACTGACTGCTGGGAGAGGGAAAATTACACACACACAAACAGCATATATATACACATATACATACATGTGATACACATACATATACTCATACTCAGCAAATATACATACTTGTGCAAACACATATATTCATACATACCAATAATAAAGAAAAAGAAGCTATCAACTTTGGAGTGGGAGAACATGGGAGAGGTTCGAGGGAAAGCAATGTTATTCTATTTCAATTAAGACCACAATAAAATATAAATATTGAAAAGATTCAAAGAGTCAGGCAGTGGTAGCTCATACGTTTAATCCCAGTACTCACAAGGCAGAGGCAGGATCTCTGAGTTGGAGACCAGCATGGTACAGAGCAAGTTCCAGATAGCCAGGGCTATACAGAGAAACTGTCTTGAAAAACAAATGGTGGAAAGAAATATGGCCTGTAACAGAAGCCTCCTTCCTCAATAATGAAATCAAACCCTCTATAAAGGAAGCTGAACAGGTCATTTGGCTAGGGTGTTCTCCATTTCTGATTTCTACCCTTTGAAGACACAGCATGGAAGTCCTCACAAGACACTACATGCTAGCTAGCACACTGATTCTAAACGTCATAGCTTCCAGAACTGTGCAAATATTTATTACCCAGTCTTGAGTATTCTAATTCCAGCAGCACAAAACAGACTAAAAGAAAGTCCTTTATTTTCAGCAAGCAGTCCCTGTGATATCCTTGAATTTTCCTTTCATTCAAATATAAAACTGTGTGTGTTTATACTGTGTTCGTGTGGTTATGGAGACTAAATGTGTTGTGAAATATTCCTTTAAACTGTGTGAAGATGTTTCACTGCGACTGGTTTAATAAAGAGCTGAATGTCCATGAGCTAGGCAGGAAGAGATTAAGTAGGACCTGGGGACAGAGAGCTCTGGGAAAATGAAAGGAGGAAGATCAGCCAAACACAGAGGAAGCAGGATGGGTCAAATGGAAATGAAACAAGCACATGAAAGAATATAGATTTTAAAATATGAGTTAATTTAAGTTTAAGAGCCAATAGTACGAGCCTAAGCTATGGCCAAGCTTTCATAATTAATAAGTCTCTGTCACTTTTTGTGAGTTGGTAGCACAAAAGGGAAAAAAATCCATCTATAAATGGCATCCAACAGGGGGCTCAAATATCCAAACACAAGGCCCAAGAAAGCTAAGAAAAGTTCTAGACAAGGAGCTGAACATAATTTCCTAGACCAACAGTCTCTCTAGCAGGCTGATGCTTAGCAGCATAGAGCAGCATGGCTACCAGCTGCTGCCTGAGGCTAGAGCCAGCTGCCAGTGGCATGTACCAGTGCCATGTACTAAGCTGAACCATGCAGTGGCTGACATAGCAGTTTAAGATTTGTCTCACACCATCAGAGAACAATACAAACGCTCAGTAAAGACAGATCCAGACCCGCCCCCCAAAAAACCTCTAACTATAGTGTGTTTTAAAAAATGTGTGTACGCTTTAAAAAATTGGGTATAGACAGTCATAGAAAAAAATAGTTTATAAATAATAAGATAAAGTCTTTAAAGAGAGAATACAACAATATAAAAAGGATTAGCCACATAAAAATACAGTGTGGATCCTATATGGTATCTTGTTGACTTTAATTTTTTTGACTGCTAATAAGCAAACATTAGCTGCTGGGGCACTGGATTATGAAAACTCCTAAACTAAACCAAACTATAAATTTAAAAATGTCTTAACTTCAAAATGGAAGTCAAAAAATATGTTGCATTGGAGAATAGGTTATGCTTTTATTTCCAAGAAAATGAAAAGCCAGCTACCTAGAATAATAAAGAAATTCAGGTTAGTAGTTAAACACCTATAACAACCAAAACTTGTAGTCATGTTAGGTATGTTTTCAAGGTCAAACATATATTTTAGATAGGTGGTTTTCAAACACTTCAGAGATCTATAGAATATGGTATTTAAGATATTTAATAATATAAGGCTTCTCATGACAGTGAGACATGTCTGCTCCTGGCAGCACCAATCTACTTAAAAGAAAAAAAAAAAGGATGATGGGCATCAAAGAATATGGAGTTTGCTTTCTCTATGGGAAAAGGTAGCCCCTGGGCAAAGAGAGTTCCCTTGCTTCAACTGCTGGCAGTATGCTGTCCAAACTGGACCAGCAGGACACAAAGGAAAGGCATCAGCCTAACTTTGCCAAGATAGGGTTAGGACAGTCCTTCAAAAATTTCCTGCTTCACAGAAAAGTCTGCCAGATATTCTAGGCCTGTAGGCCAAAGATAGATGCCCTAACATTGTAGAGGAGCCTTAGATGACTGTCCAGGAAGCCAGACATCTCTGTCATTTCACAGTTTTGGAAATTGCTTGCTCTGCATTTCTTGTTTACTCGGGCAATAGTATATCCTTGTGGGGTCTTTCACGGGGTTAAAGACAGATAGTTATAGTTTTCCTTAGTTATGCTAGGTGGTAAACTAGGCACAAAACTTTGGACTCACCACGATAATATTAATAATGCGGAATTTTCTCTGAATTTGCCAAATGCAAATGGACTGGGCATTATAAATATAATTTTTACCTGACAATTGTTCTTATCTTATATAATTTTACTATGTTAGTGTTAAAACCTTTCCTTTTTATTTAGACAAAAAAGAGGAAATGCAGG
The DNA here is from genome assembly GCF_000317375.1 of Microtus ochrogaster. NCBI lineage: Eukaryota > Metazoa > Chordata > Mammalia > Rodentia > Cricetidae > Microtus > Microtus ochrogaster. Next base: position 49,323,642 of record NC_022012.1, on the reverse strand, counting down.
ATGTTCCTTTACACTGTGTGAAGATGCCTCACTGTGGTTGATTTAATAAAGAGTTGAATGGCCATTAGTTAGGCAAGAAGTGGTTAGGCGGGACTTCCAGGGGCAGAGAGCTCTGGGAAGATAAAAGGAGGATAGCCAGAAATGGAGGAAGCTGGCTGGGCCAAATAGAGATGAAGCAATGAGCACGTGGGAGAATATAGATTTAAAAATATGGGTTAACTTAAGTTGTAAGAGCTAGTGAGGACAGACCTAAGCTAAGGCCAAGCTTTCAAATTAGTAAATCCTTTTTTTGTAAGCTGGTGGCCCAATCATTCTTACAAATTTTCAGTCTTCCTCAATCACTCTCTACCTTATCTTTTTCAGACAAAGTCTCACTGAGTCAATCTAGCTGACTATTTGGCTAAGAGTCACAGATTCCCCCATCTTTACCTTCCCAGAGCTGGAGTTATAGATGCAAGCCATACCACCAAGCTCTATTTTAAGCATGAGTTGCTGAAATCTGAACTCAGTACTTTACTGACTGAGGCATCTTCCCAGCTGTAAACACAAATGTTAAACTTAGTAGTTCTTCCTAAAATTAACCAAACTATAAGCTAAATACTATTATTAAATATAAAGATTTTTTTATTGCCCTCAGATAAAATAATTTGTTCAAAGGCATAACTTAGTCAGATGCAAAGCCAGGGTTTAGAAAGTATATCCCATTTGAAATACAAATGTTATTCAATATTAACACTACTTCAAAAAGGAGATTTAAGAATTACTAAAATGTGTCAAACACTAATATATGCATGAGCTGTGACCCACTGTGATGTATAGATGAGCTGGTAAAGGCAACTGCCTGCAAATCTGATGACTTGAGTTCAATCCTTGAAAAACAGAGAATGGACTTCCAAATGTTGCCCTCTGACCACTAAGTGCATGCCATAGCACAAACACACAGACCAAAAATAATAAAAGTTAAATGGAGAAAATTATAAATATTCATGGAATATTATTCTTATATAAATACCTACCTCAGCCATCTCCTCCTCTTCTTCCTCTTCTGAAGTTACCTCTTCAGTTGTCCCATTCTGAAACAGAGAAAGAATGTGCCAAAGCTACACAGAACACAGACACACAGAACACATCACAAAGCTGGCCACCATTAACCACTGTCACTGCAGTCCCATGAGCAGGGCTTAGATGCCTTAAGAATAAACAAAAGCAATCAAATATAAAGAAAATTCAAAAACTAAAGCATAATTTAATTTTAAAAAAATGTTTACTTATATAGCTATGTGTATATGGCCAAAGGCTTCTGCATATAATAAATGCTCCAAATTATTCTTTCCTTTATCTATCTACTCCTTTAACCTGAAAAACCTTAATCTTTCAATAAATCCACCGGCCTTACAATCTTTATTTGAAAGGTCAGGTAGGTCACAAAGAAACAGACACTATAAGGCTGTGACTGAAGCGCCGGTCTGCCTGTGATGAAATACCTCTCCTAAGACACGGTTTACTATTCACCTGCACAGGAGTCAAATGGGGTTTAAGAAAGGGTCTTCATAAACAGTAATACATGAAGTCTCCGGCCAGAGCAAAGTTTGCCAGCTCTCAATATGGAAATGTATATTCATAAAGGTTGGTTTAGTTTGGAACTAGATATCTAAAATATCAAGAAACTAGGACCAGAGATCAAATCAGACCAACCAGGACCTCAGAAGCCTCAAGGCATATTGTTCCTAGATGCTCCAAGAACACAAGTCTTAAGGGGAAAAAAAAGCTCATTGTCACAAAGCACATTACTCTTCAGTGAGCTGGAAAATGTGTATAGGTATAGACAGCATAAGCTTAGGCCTGTTTTAAATCCAAATCTCTTTAAACACTTATCATTCCTTTCCTTGGGACTAAATGAGAAAAGTAAGCAGTTCCCAAAATTATTGTGGTTCACCCTTTTCTTCATTTCCAAACCAGATTATTTTTGGTATCTTTTCAAAAACAAAAAGAAAACATAGCCACCCAAATAATCCCAAGGTCCCAAATACAAGTCTGAGTGACAGAGGGTGAAAAGCATTTTTGAAATCTAATTTCAGAACCTATCCCAAAGTATCTGTCTTCAAATACACTTTAATGCAAGATTTAGAGATCATTATAGAAAGCCACAACCAATCAAACTGCAAAGAACAAACAAGTGAGCTAGTAGTGTCCAGCCCTAAATGACACATCTAAAACACAACTCATGCATCAAGGCTCAGGCATTGCAAAGAAGGGTCAGTAAGACTGTAAGAGCCAAAGAAAGGAAAAAGAAGTTTGCTATGAGATTTTGGTCCCCTAGAAATATCACAGAGGCCACATTCATGAAGTCTTACCATCATGGCTACCTAAGTAAGCTCTGAACATGAGTGACACCAACAGAAACACTAACGTTTAGAAGGGGCACTGACAAAGAACTATCGAACAACAGGAGAAATAATCCTCCCCACGGAAGAGCACAACATGGTCTGCCCTGAAAAACATGTACAAGTGACCAAACCAGTCTTTGTCTAACGTTTTATAAGTGAGAAAGATGAGCAATACTCTTTCCCAAAGGATTGGTAATTTGACGAAAACACAAAGCCAATTAGGCACATGAAATCCTAAGGCCTTCATTTGAACACGTTGATAGGCTTCTTTCCAAAAGCAGACTGAAAACACACACAGTAGGGCAAGCCTGTGATTCCAGCTTGAAGGACTGATGTGAGTTCAAGGTCAGCTACGTTGTGAGGTCTAGGATAGCCTGAGCAGGGGACAGAAACTCCCGTCTCAAAACAAAAACAAAACAGGGTTTGGGGGAGTTGATAGACTTTGATAAAAACAACACTGCTACATTAGAAAATAGTGTACAGACCCACAACTACAAGACAACAGCAGACATAAAGCAAATGGATACTATTGTTACTAACAAAGTTTTAGCCAACCTGGCTGAGAAAGCCACAGGAGTCTAGCATGAGCAACTGCTAAGTTAAGGTGTCCCACTTAATATTATTGGTCTAGTCTACAGGAACCGTATCTATTCTATAGGAACCGTATCTAAACCAATGGCCTCTCAACTACTACAGGTGTTAAAACCAAAGAGAAAAGAAGAAATCCTTTCAGTATAATTCAACACAACAGTGGAATTTTCTAGCAGACTCTGGAGTTGGAAACCACACCTGCCAGGACTGCCCCATCCTCTGTCTTCAGGAGAGCACGGGTTCTACATACTGGACAAGAGAAAAGTAACTATCCTATGGACAGCTCTATGGGCAACTGTACTAACTGATGCCATACTTTCCTAAAATGAGCAAATAACCAAGTACCACAAATAAAAAACTGATCTTGAAAGGTGCCACACGGAAAGGCCACACAAGAGATCTAAGGCAAGGCAAGACAGAGCTAAAATCTTACTGAAATCATTAGCACTGTTGAGAACAAACCAAGAACAAGTTACAAAAAAAAAAAAAAAAAAAAAAAAAAAGACAAGGTAGTCTTGGGAAATAAAAAACATTTGAAGAAAAACAGTAAAAAACCAAAGAGCTCCTCTAAACAAAGCATTTATAATGAAGACAACCAAGCTGACAAGAATATGAAGAAAGGAGATGAGTGGCAGCCTGAGGAGTTAGAAATAAAGCATTTGAGAGATGCAGAGGACAAAAATATAAAGGTCTAATATTCATCCAGAGAATGAAAGGAAAATATGAAAGGAAGAGACAAACAGTGGCAAGATCTGAGACAGAGTTTATCATATTATGTGACTCTGGATACTCCAGAGAAATACTAAAAAGCAAAACAGAGTCCACAGTTACAGAGGAAACCAAACCAACATTCAGACAGGAACAATGAAACACACAGAAATAGTAATCACACAGTCACTAGAGTTTCATCTATAACAATAAATATGAGAGGTAAAAATGTAAATAACTGGGAAACCCCCAAAAAGAACTTTGAACTCTCTAACTAGCTCCAGACAGAGCTGTGTGTGCAAGTGGATTCCCTACACAACACACTTTATAGCTAAAAACTGACACCAAGTATACAACATTCTCCATGCACACCATACACATCTCCATAAACCAAACCTTTCTAGGAAAAACAAGGTTAGAATGTATTATTTAGGGGTCTGCCTGAGCAATAAGAACAATTACACCAATAGCACAGTCTACGTAACTGTGGATAATGCAGTTGAGGTTACATGTACTGATGAACAAAAGCAAAAGTAGCCCCCAGAGTCAGCTGAAAGAAAGTTTTGTCTAGATAACTCTTGTTTTTTGTTTTTTAAAAAATAGACATTCATGTCCTAGCAAAGCAAAGTAACTCCTACGTATGTGCCCCAGGGAAATGACTGCATAGGAGTATCCAGAAATACAAACAAAATAGATAATCCACAATAAGATTCTTCCTAAGGTGGGGGGGGGGCGTGCTGGCTAGAAACAACCTAAACATCCATCAACACTCAAATGGCAAATAGGTAAACATTCTACCTGAACAATGAATAAAAAAGGAACTGAAAAAGAAAACATGAACTACACAGTGTGACTCTTAACATGGAGCTCAAAAACAGGCAACACTAAATTACACAAGAATGGACACATGATGATAACAGCAGAGAAGATGGCTAGCTATGCAGACCTAAAGGAGTACAATGAAGGTTCTGTTCTGTTAACAACCTTCCAACTCTTCCCCTGGGGTGGCTGAAGAACAGCTCCCAAGGATTCACTGTAACCAAACATTATGCTAAGCTTAAAGTTTCCATATTTTCAACATATGTTGTATTTCATACTATAGTCTTAATAGGCATGTAGCTAGATGGTGGAGCAGACCGATGAAATACAAGCTATTCAAACACACGAAAGTGTTAACCTTGTTCACATGAAGTCAACCAGCACTCAAACACAATATACAGCTTTGCACTGTGTTAAGAAGTTGATGTTAAGAGCTGAGGAGATGGCCCAGTGAGTAAAGCCCTTGTCATGTAAGCACAGGGCCTGAGTGCGGATCCTCACTACCCGTGTCCAAGTCAGACATAGCAGATCGCTAAGGCTTGCTGGACAGCAGCCTCACCTACTGGATAAGATCCAGGCCAGTGAGAAGCTCTGTCTCAAAAAAGGGGGCTGAGGGCCGGAGAGACAGCCATTTAACAAGAATTAGCAACAGACTGGATTAGGTTCCCAGCACCCACATGGTGGCTCACAAGCCATTGCAACTCCAGTTCCAGGGAATCTGGTGCCATCTTCAGGCCTCCAAAAACACGAGGCACACACAGAGCACTTACATAGGGTAAAAGACTTATACACATAAAAACAAATACATTTTAAGGAAATTTAAAAGGATGGGCACCTGAGAAACACCCATGGTTGTTCTCTGGCCTCCACACAGAACATGTACACACACATACAGAGAAGCAATTTTAATGACAACAGTCTAATAAAAGTAGAAGGCAGAAGGTAGAGCTAATTAAAATACAGGGGGAAGGGGAAGCGGGGGGATGAAAAAGATAACACATTATATTTTTAAAAGAACTGATTCCTCCAAGGGTCTAAGATATTAAAACAGAAAAGCCTCTGGTTAATCATCAGAATAAAACAGTTTCAGAAATGGATCAGGCTTGACCACATTAAAACCAGGTTTATCCACTTCAGCAATGTTGACATACTCAACCAGCTACTACTCTATTGTGGGGTTCTACACCTCATCACAGCACTTTAAAAGCATCCTATCAAATCATAATATACCAACAGCATCCCACCTCTCTGCTACAGCTAGGGATGACAACCCAAAATGCTTCCAGGTATTTCCAAATGTCCAATGGAAGCAAACTGCTTTTGTTTGAAATTTACTAAATTTAAACTGTATAATGGAAAAAAGACACAAAGCTTCCTAAGTCATAACCTTGACATAGAAATAGAAGCCTAAAAAGAAACAAAACCATTCTATAATCTCAGAGTCTAAGTAAAATTAGGAAAAAAAATACCATATCTATCCTAGCAATGTTTACTAGAAAAATGCAAAGATGATTCAAAATCAAGGCATTTTGTTACATAATTCACAAATAATCTTAGATATCTCCATGAGCTTCCTATGTACAATCAGGAGAAACAAGGCAGACTTCAAGTCCAGGATATATTGTAGGTAAAAAATTAAACCACAGACACTCTAGAAAATAAAAGTTGAACAGATACAAAATTAAAACCTTTTTCTTATCATCTCTTAGGCTCCACTAAATTACAAAAGAATAAACATTGTATAGATAAAAAATATAAAAAAAGAAAAGGGAATGGGTCTACCAGGAGCGGTAAGACTCCATTGCCCTTAGATGGCTGCAAACAGGAACTAATCAATGGAGAAGCGGCAGGTCAGGGGACAGCAATGACAAAAGCACATCTGTAAAGCACCCTGAAGAAGATACCGCATACACCGCCAACAGGGACAGCAAGCAGGAAGGAAGCCTACAGACTCACATACAAAGCATTCCCACCTCCACCTCCTTAAGCAAAACCTGGGGAAGATTTATCTGTCAGACAAAAGTGCACTCAGTACTAAGAAGTAGGAAAGTAGGGGGAAGAGTGGCTGAGAATCAGCATAATGCTATAAGGTCTTGACTATAAGGAATGCCAAATCATTCATCTGGTACAAAAGAAAAATATGTAAAAAGCAATTAAAATGTGAATGAGCAAACAAAGAATACAAAAATATTTCAGGACAGGCTTTACAATGTATAAAACAAGACATAATTAAACTGAGAAAATACAAGTAAATAGAAAATAGAGACACTAGAGAGGACGAAAGTGTTAAAACACACAGATTCATGAATCTATCACACCTAGACAACAAATACAGACTGCTATGAAGAAGGGGTTATCAGAAGCTCCTGATCTCAGGCTCACATTCAGAAACTGGAGAAGAATCACTCCCCTGGCATTCAAAGCCTGTGGTGTCCCAGCCCACAGAGAACCCAGGCTGGTCTGAGACTTGCTTTAACTCACAGACTGCTGGATCTGTTCCAGGTTGAAGCCTTAAGAATGTGCAGAACGCCCACTCTTGTGTTCTTGGAGAGTTCCAAAGGACCTCGGAAGAAACAGAAGCCTTCTGAAGAGGCCATCGAGAAATGACGCCATGTACAGAAAGAAACCATGTGAAGAAATGCCAAAGATGCCAGATACACGAGGGGGCGGGCAAAGGAAAAAGAAGACATGGTGGACACCTGAGTGCAGCTCGGGGATAAAGATCACTCTAGTTGTCCACAGCCATACTATGCTGAACGTGCATAATAATAATTTTCAAATGGAGCGGGCAGACACTACCCACCTAAACCTCGATAATCCACCCAATAGCAAAAATTACTATTTTAAGGCATCAAGGTTTTGTTTTGTTTTAATTTTTTGAGACAAAGTCTCACTGTGTAGCCCCGACTGGCCTCAAATGCAAGAGATTTGCCTGTCTCTGCTTCCCAAATGCCCCATGGGATTAAAGGTGTACATCAGCACGCCCAGCCTGTCTTCATCTGTAGGTTAGCTCGGCCTCAACACACATTCACTCTGCCTCAGCCTCCCAAGTGCTGAGTTCTACACTTGTGCCACCATATCCACCTCAAAACCATCCCACTTTGAAAAAAATGTGGTAAACAGATACATATATTAAAAACAAAACTGAGGGGCTAAAGAGGCGGCTCAGTGGTTAAGAGAACTTGCTGCTCTTACAGAGGGCTAGGGTTTGATTCCCAGTGCCCACATAGGAGCTCACAACCGTCTGTAATTCCATTTCCAGTGGATCCAACAGGTTTTTCTGATTTCTGCAGGTACTACACACATATAGTGCACATACATATATGTAGGCAAAACATTCATACACATAAAAGCGTTTATTTTTTAAAAAAAACCTTAAAAGTTACTATTGTCCATATAAAAATAGTAAAAGTTGAAAGAACAGCAAGATCTTTTAAGAGAAAAAGTGAAATGGCTCAGTGAATAAAGGTATCTGATGCCAAACCTAACCACATGGGGTTGAACCCTGGGACGAAGATGATGGAGAGAAACAACTCCTGTAATGTGTGTACCAATACATACACAACATGCACACACAAATAAAAATATAATAAAATTAACAAAAGGAATAATACAAAAGATGTAAAGACTCAAACTAAGAAATCTAAAATCTAAAAGTAGCCAGGCATGGTGGCACAAGTCTGTAATTCTAGCATTTAAGGTGCAGACACAAGAGGGTCATCAGCCTCGGTTACATAGGGTTTTTTGAGGCCAGCCTGAACTATATGAGACCTTGTCCCTAAAAAATGAAAACAAAAATTTAAAAGTCCAATCAGTAAATTCCAAATAATCAAGATGGAAAAGCAAAGTTAATGTACAAAAATAGATAAGAAGATCAAAACTCAAATCTGAGAAGGAATATCCTTACTAATGCCTAGCACAATGAAAGAAAAAAGACCCAAAGTTAAGGACACCATTGTAGTATTTCATTACACCAAAGAAAGCACAAATTCCCTGAAGCTTCCAGAAGTAAGATTCCGGATGGCATCAGCCTCAGCAGCAACACTGGCTAGAAGGCAACAGCACACTCTTAAAATTTTGAGGCAAAATTTTCATCCTAGATGTATGAATTCATCAAACATTGAGTAAAAAGAGAACATAGCGGCAGTTAATACTAAGGATGTCCCAGACAATTCTCATGTACTTCACTGACCACTATTTCCAGAATATCCCACAGTGCTGCCAAACTACTATTAAAACTATTTTGTGCAAATAAGAAATGATCAGAGTAATCACTGAGAATGGCTCAAGAACCCAAGAACTTGAGCTAGTAAGCAGAACCAAGATTCAAGACCAGTGTGGGCTTGTTCTGAAACCCCAACTCTGAACCAGATTTTCCAAAAGCTAACTCAGAAAATAAGCCATTCCTTCATGCTTTGGCTCTGATCTGACAATGTAATAAGAGACAAACACGAGAGGGAAAGCCAACAGAGATGACATGAGATCCAGAAATCAATGGATTCACTCTAGGAGAGTTTATAAGAAAGACCTCAAGGTGACAACTGTACAGTCAGCCCAGAGAATGGCTCATTAGAACTAATACAGAAGAGCCAATGGCTCCAAAGAGAGAAAACCATAGAAAGAGAACGTAACTTTAGAAGCTAAGAAGTATTATTATAAAAGACACTGAGAAACAAAACATGGTCACAGGTAAGGAAATGCCCTAACAGAAAACACCTATGTTCTGATGGCAAACTGACCATTCATAACGAAACAATGTTTTGGAAGCATTGGGTGGTTAGGTAGGTAGTATAAGAGCTAAATCCTGACTTATAATAAAAAGTCAGTAACTGTTAGCTAAACAGATAAGTCTAGAAGTCATGAGTAACTGCTCAATTGGTGGAAATTTTCATTGCTTAGGAGAGGTAACTTTGCATTCGACCTTAAGAAGCACAGACAGACTTATGGACATGGTATGTCAAGGGAAGGTAACTGACAAGCAAACAATCAAAGAAGAAACACAAAAATCAGAAATTTTAACAGAAACCAAAATAGTGGGGTCTGGGAGCAAATGCTCACCTGTCACAATAAAACACAAACAACTCCAAGAAATGAAAAGGCTGTTTTAGTACCTAAAGCAATTTACTAAGGACACAAAACTAACTTCCAAACAGGTTGTATAATAATTCTTGAATTATCCTAGTTAATTTGTGATTAAGACAATTGATTTCAGCTCAACACTAGAGAACGTTTACTTTACCTGACCCGTGGGTAGTGGTTGATCTAGCATCTCAACATCCAGGTGCTTAGGGAGGTTATATAATCTGCAGAGTTCACATATCAACCACTTCAATTGCTGACGAAGCTACAAAACACATTTCAGTAAATAAGCATTATGTTAAAGAGCCCTTAGAAGACATTGAATAATGCTACAACTACTGTTAATCAATCCAGAAGGAAATGAAAATGTGTTCCTGCTCAACTGCAGCCTACGGATGGAGTAACAGTCTTTTACACATTTTAGAGCGGCTGGTATAAGAAAAATCACTATTCTTAAAGAGTGACTACAGCTTAGTATGTCCTTACAACATGGTAACTAGAAATAACACCAACAGAAAGGCACAGAAGGAAGGTTCAGACATTGTCTAGTGTCTAGTAGCTAACATCCTGGAAACTTGCAGCTTTAGACAAGAGAACATTAGTGCATTCATAAGACTATAAAAAATTATAAAAAAACCTAAAGGAAATGTTGCATGTGGATTATGAAATTACATATGCAACAGTCATATTTGTTTAAAACTATAAAGACAAGTGTGACCTAGTAGATTGAGCCCTGAAATAAATAACCTTGTATACCTAAGCTCCTGGCTTTAGTCTCCCCATCTGCAAAACAAAGAAATAAAGACTGTCTCAGGACAGACAGTAAGGAGTAAATTAAAATAACACTCTCCAAAAGAAAAGAAAGAAATCATTAGGAAAACTGACATAATAGAATCAGCTCTTTAAATTTCCATTTTAAATTTTGTAGGTATATATACTTTAAGGAAGTAAATAAGGCAAACTATGTTTAGACATACTTTTTATTATTCTGGGCTTTTAAATCCCAACATAGAAGATGAGCAATACTTTGATTTAGATAGGAGCTTACTACACTGGACAGCTCAGTGTCTCTGACCAAGAAAAGATACGAAGAAGAAGCAGTCTATGGAGGACTAAGAAAACAGAAACGGGATTAGAATGGGTTAAACCCAGCAAAGAGCAAGCCTTTCCAAAGTGGATAAGGACCAAGTGGACATGAGGAAGGCTAAACACTAAATCTGACCAAACAAATGTCCTCATGCTTGAAGGAAGTAAAGGGCCCACCACTGTGGATTTGCTCTCCATCCAGTAAGTCAGAATGTGTAGTACATAATGAGATGAGATTGGGTGACCAGGACAGGATCCTGCAGGAGTACTGTAGGCGGCAGCAGTGTGATGGCATCATACCAAGCAACAGGAAAAACAGGGTGTTTATCTTCCAGGAAGTTTAATTTTTAATACTTTCCTCCTCTTCAGGGACTGTGGAAGAAACTAAGATCATAGGGAGGGACTTAGAAGGTAGATGGACAAGTCTTTGGTGCTTACTAGACAGTTTACGGTTAGGGGAACATAAGTATAAAAAATTCTTAAGTTCCCAGGGCCAGGCACAGACGACCAGTATCTTTATTTCATTTCTACAAAGAGAATTAGTGAGGGAAAGCATGACGAGCTGATGGAGACTAATGTAAACTGATATTCACTTCCCATAGCACATCCAAGCAAGATCCCCTGGACAGAGAGGATCTATATATGTAAGTGTATGGATTTCAAACTCTGAAGACAAACTTTGGCTAGAGCTACAGAGTTAGGAATCCCTGGGATAATAAAGTATGACTTAAGTAATGAGAGTAAAAGAGCTTGCACAGAGAAAGCACAGAATAAAAAGATAATAAAGAGACATACCAAGGAAGAGCATCTCAGGAGACCAAGAAAAGATAGTAAGAAATAGAATCAGGGAATGGTGGTCTCATAGAAGTCCCCACTAGGTTAGCAATTTGCTCAGGACAAACACATCTTGTCTTTGAATACACATCACTTATCACAGAGCTTCAGAGAAGCTAATCAATGTTCTTAAAATACTTTTCTGTGTTCCGTTAACAGCTTCCTACAATTACGGGAAGGAAGGAGTAGGCACAGAGAAAGCCAGCACTAATATGTATTTTACAACACTGTATACTAAAGAGGACAATTACTCAGTATTCTATGCCTTCTATCTTGGAATGTCCTATGTGTACTATGGGGAAAGACTGGGTGCACTCCTTGTTACTACAGTGGAGTATTTAACTATATGTCACATTTTTTTTAATATTTATTTACTTATTATGTATACAATATTCAGTTTGTGTGTATGCCTGCAGGCCAGAAGAGGGCACCAGACCTCATTAAGGTGGTTGTGAGCCACCATGTGGTTGCTGGGAATTGAACTCAGGACCTTCGGAAGAGCAGGCAATGCTCTTAACCACTGAGCCATCTCTCCAGCCCCCCACTGAGCCATCTCTCCAGCCCCTATATGTCACATTTTTAAATTTAACAAATTCTTTATTGGTTGGCATTAAGTAATACCTGTTCAAGAAGAATATTTCAACCACAGAAAAAACAATTTGAATAATAAAAAAAGGAGCCACTGGATTGGACAAGTAATAAATAAGTGTCCATAAAATAGCAGAGTCTAGACTCTAGTAAGTAAATTAAAAAGTCAAAACAAAACAACTCCTCTTTCTAGAAACCAGGTTATTATGAGAAACTGGCAGAGGCTATGAGTGAAATGTGTTGCTTTTTCCTTCAGTATTTACTTTCTATAATTAGGTCCAATGTTAACTCCTGTTCCAGTTAACTTGACAAGTCTATTTGTTTTTTTGCTAGTACCAGAGATTATGCCTTGGATCCTTCACAAGGTAGGTGAGCATTTTCCCACTGAGTTACAGTTTCAACCATCTTCTTACTTTTGAGACAGGATCTCAATTTGTTGACCAGACTGGCCTTGAACTTGCAATCTCCATGCCTTACTCCAAAGTAGCTGGGATTTGGGGCCTGTGCCACCAGGCCTAGCTCAGAAGCAATCTGAGGAACAGGGGGCTGTGTCTGTCTTTCTTTCCCATCACCTCTGCTGGAGATGTCAACATGTACCTGCCTAGCTTTTTTTTTTAATATTTATTTATTTATTATGTATACAATATTCTGTCTGTGTGTATATCTGTAGGTTAGAAGAGGGCACCAGACCTCATTACAGATGGTTGTGAGCCACCATGTGGTTGCTGGGAATTGAACTCAGGACCTTTGGAAGAGCAGGCAATGCTCTTAAACCACTGAGCCATTTCTCCAGCCCCTGCCTAGCTTTTCTAACTTACCTCCTACTTTCACGGCTCTTAAAATTTAAACTCTTAAAACTTTTCAAACTTAGGTTCTTCATTTTTTCTTTCCTGAATTTTTTACACTTATGGAGGTTGTGGGGTGATGGACACGTGTGGGGATCAGAGGACTACTTCTCTCCTACGATAGGGGACTCAGAGACTGAACTCAGACTCTCAATCTTGTAGGCAAGTGCCTTCACCTGCTAAGCCATTTCAATAGTCACAGTGTTCCGAATTTTAAGAACAAGTTCAAACCATCTATAATTTATTTTGACAAGTTAAAGAATTCATGAGTCTAACTTCCTAACTATCTATAGAAAGATCTTTCCTTCTTGAGTTAAAATATCAGCTTTTATTTTATTTCATTTAGTATCTGTTTGGATAAATCTTTTACCTTTCTAAATTTTGTATTTTATTATTTATTCTTAGAGTCATTCTGTTAATACCACAAACAAATCTGTTGGTTTTGTTACACATAGTGACACAGCTTGTAATCGCAGTACTGGAAAGGCTGAGGTAAGAGGCTTGCAAGTTCCAGGCCAGCCAGAAATACACAGCAAGATCCTGTCTTCAAAAGTCAAAATAAATAAGTAATTTTTAGTGATACTGCATTAGATTTATAAATATAAATACACGGAGATAAATGACATTTGTAACATCTCAGACATCTGTCTTCCCATCCAGGAACATAGTATCTAAGTGGTTACATTCTGCTGGGGAAAAATTTGTAGTTTTCTTCAGGCAAGTCTCCCACATTTAAGTTTATTCTCTAGGTGTTCAGTTTTTATTGTAATCATCAATAAAATAATATTGTATTTTCTATCTGGTAATCAGCGACATTTGGAAAAATATATATTTTTATAAAATACACTTCAAGAAAACAATTTTTTTTGTGTTTTTGTTTTTGTTTTTGTTTTTGTTTTTGTTTTTCGAGACAGGGTTTCTCTGCGGCTTTGGAGCCTGTCCTGGAACTAGCTCTGTAGACCAGGCTGGTCTCGAACTCACAGAGATCCGCCTGCCTCTGCCTCCCGAGTGCTGGGATTAAAGGCGTGCGCCACCAACGGCCGGCTAAGAAAACAATTTAATTGCTTTTCTCTATCTGCTCTCTTTACAGTTTATAAGGGTCTGAGAGGGTTATTTAAAAAAAAAAAAAAAAACACCATATCTACAAAGAACAATTATTTTTCCATTAGGACTTAATGGAAAAAACAAAGTAACTTCAAAAGAGATGTACAAACTATGACCCCAACTATTTAAACACATATGAAATAGTATATGTATTTTGCTAGCAAAGAAAAAAACTGGCAGAAAAATATCTATTGTGTCAACAGTGGTCATATTACGTAGAAAATTATAGGAATGCTAAATGTTCTCTTATTGTTTGTCTACAACTTATTAGTTTTCTCACAATGGGTAACTTTCAAATTTACAAAGAATAAATAAGCATTTTTAATAAAAAAAAAGGATACTTTTTACAAGATTTGTGTGTGTGTGTGTGTGTGTGTGTGTGTGTGTGTGTGCTGTACACCTGAGTACAATGCCTATAGAGACCAGAAAGCATCAGATCCCCTGGAGCTAAAGTTACAAGCAGGTGTAACTGCCCAACTTTGGTCTTGGGAACTGACCTCAGCTCCTCTACAAGAGTAGGAAGTGCTCTAAACTCCTGAGCCATCTCTCCAGCCCCAAAAGATAAATCTCTTTACACAGCTGTTCCCCTTTACTCCCAGATAAACATTCTACAATTTTAGTTTTCCAGGGGTAATAATCAAGGTCCACATACGCTAACTAGACAACTTTTGAAGTATTTTTTAACATGGAGCCTGGTATTCACTGTTCTGCTTTACTACTGGCTACCACTAATCTCTTAGTGTTCCATGTACTGAAGAAAACCTGTTTACATAGAGCTCAGAGTTACTCACAGACCTGGATTTCTACTAGGGGTCTTGGAATGTGTGGACAGGTGGACAAACAAAAACAAACAAACAAACCTTTCTTCAATAAATTTGACTTTTACTGCCGACTCGTGAGCCCTGTCAGCAAAGGAACCCCTAACACTTAACTGATGCTATTCTCTCATGACCTCCCTTCACAGCCAGTCTATTAAAAATGTCTGCTTTGTTTAACTGTTAGAATGAAAGAAAAAGAACCTCAATTCCTAATGTAAAAAGGAAATATATCTATGGAAAGAGGGAGATGGACTTCAAAAGCTGTAGCTAAAATTATAATTATTAAATATGCTGTAACAACTTGTGTCACGATCTAAGAAGGGATGGAAAATATTAGGAAAAGGAAATAAATGAAGTAAAGTTTAATTTGATAAACTTTTTTATCATATTACCTCTTAATACTTAATTTCTATTATAAGACCATGAGAAGGAAAAAAGGAAAGACTGGTTCATCTCCTTACCAAATTGTTGTTCTTAGTGTCTTCTAGGCGTTCCAGAACTGATGTCAGATTTGGGTCATCAGAGTCCACAAACCATATTGGTGAAGAAGATGGGTAAGATTCCTGTTATCAAGACAGCAGGTGAAACACACTTACAAACAGACCGGCCCAGATATGCAGTTAAAAGCACACCACTAAACACAAGGAGATTATGATCTACACAAAATGCATCAAAGGGAGAAAGGCAACATTGAAATTCATGTGGAGAGACCAGATACCTCTGTGGAGTTTAAAAATTAAAGTTGCTAAGTTTAACAGTTTAATCTTGCCTAGTCCATGTTATACAATTTGTAAGTTTAAAATCAAACAACAGAGCTTTTTACCAAATGAGCAGGATGACTAAAAATCAAATATACCTTAAGCATTCCTTTTACCAAAGAAGAGGAAATGTACCCAAGCACCACTCAAGACTGCAATAGCAGGTCTAGCCTGACCTGAATCTCTAGCTTTCACCTTTTTTCCAGGGCTTGAAAATATGAATCACAATAATTTCTCAAAATGAAAAGGCAAGTTAAAAAGAAATCCCACTTTAAAATTCAGTCTATAAATTTTAACAGTACCTTTTACCTTTTAATAATGTGACATTCCTAAATTTTATCTAGATATCTAGTTCTGAATTTTTAAAATAAATACAAGGAATACATGTCTCCAAATCTTCACAAATGCTCCAAACACTACTTTTCAAGATGTTCCACTCACAGTGTTCTGACCTTCCAAGTAGTGTAATTACAGAACCTACTTGGCAGTTTTCTTTTTCCTGCAACAGTATAAAATGTATTACAATGAGACAGGCTTGGGAGTGGAAACCTTAGGGGCTGGGGTAGGAAGCCCATGAGTTTGATGCCAGTCTGGATACACACAGAATCTCTGTCTCAAAAAGGGAGGTGGGGGTAAGCTGGAGAGATGGTTCTCTGGTTAAGATCATGTACTACTCATCCCAGCACCCATGTCAGGTGGCTCCAAAGGATATGGCACAGCTGTACTCATGTGCACATACCCACCACTCCACCTCCATACACACCACAAACACATAATTAAAAATAAGGAAAATGAAATCTAAAGGTGGAACTTACTCCATTTATTTTTCCATCCCTTCTTAGACTGTAACAGAGAATGTAATTTATTTCTTTGGTTTTTCCTTTTGTTTTCTGAAGCCAGGTCTCAATATGTAAACTCAAATTTGACCATCCTTCTACCTCAGCTTCCTAAGTTCTAGGATTACAGACTGGCTTTAGAATACAATTTTATAAAGAACAGACATATTAAATTAAGATTACCTTCATCTGATCTTGCCTAACCCTTTTCTTGATGTTGATAGTTTCTCCTACCTGTTTTGTTTCTGGGGGTTTTGAGGATCAAACATAAAGCCACGCCTAGGTTCATGCTCCACCACTGACCTACATCAGCATTAAAGACTGCTTTCTAAATAAAGCAGGTGTTAGAAGCAGCATGAAATACCCACACCACATTAAGAGAAAGTTAGGGAGAGGAGATCAGTTCCCCCTGAGATGTTATATTTTAAATCCTATACATGAAAAGACAGGCTAGGTAGCAAGTCTAAGCACTCATTTCAGTGTTTCTCAGAGGCCTTAGACCCCTCAGTACAAGAAGACTACACCGTTGATGGTCTTCTTTATTCTACTCAATTTTCACTAGGGCACAAGAAATTCAGCAGAGGTAAAACTGCTGCTACCTTTGCACAAGCGAAGGTCCTAACTCCAGTGGGCCAGAATCTTGCACTGCTAGTATTTCAACAGACAAAGCTGTGACAAGACCGGGTTTTACTTCAGAACGCCTGTGCTGAAGCAGTGAAGGTGATATCCATTCCATCTTCTATACCTTTACTATTGTGCTAATGAGACAGGAGCAGACCCGAGCACCCCGGACGACACCCGAGTAGGCATGTGTGACTCATCTGAGATGAACTGACATGAGTAGACACTTTTACTTGAAAAGATGACAGTGCAAGGCTTCTTCCAACTTGGCTTTTGGGGAGATGTCTTCTCAAAAATAAGAGACAGTCTGTCACTTCCAAAACAAAGGATGGTACATTTTCCCAACAGTAAAGTCAAACTTTAGAGAAAAACCCGCAAACCCTGGAACACTTACCCACCCGTGTAAGCTAGAAGTTTCACAGAGTATTATGAAGAGACTGGTGGTGAGATTAGATTTTAATATTGTATAGTGAAACTTATTACTGTCTAGAAGATATGTCAACTAAATATTTTCCCAATGATCAATGAATGATACTATAATAGCATGCAAGAATAAGATCAAGTTTTTGTGAAGTATCACACACACAAACACACACAAATATTCACAAGCTGGGAAAGCTGCTCAGTGGTAACAACACTTGTTTAGCATACTTGAAGCCCTAGGTTTCATTCCCAGAATAAGAATAGAGATCCCAATTATTTAAAGAGGCTATTGCTATTAAAATATTTCTTTTCCAACCAGTTATCTGAGGTTGAGTTTTGTTCACATTACTTCAATTAAAGCATCAAAAAACTGGGCTGGAGAGGTGGCTCAGAGGTTAAGAGCATGGCTGTTCTTCCAGGATCTGGGTTCAATTTCTACCACCCACATAATGGTTCATAACCATCTCTAACTCCAGTTCCAGGAAATATAACACTCTCTTCTGGCCTTTTCAGGCACCAGACATGCACATGATACACAGGCATACATAGAAACAAAACATTCACATAAAATACAGTTAATAAAATGTATTTTTTAAAATTCAAACAAACTAAATGTAGAAACAAAGACAGAACATGCACAAAGAAACCTGTACTATGTAAGACTAGTTTTCGTTGTTAATGCTTTAATAATCTTTTTTAACTTTATTTTTCCATTCAAAAATTTACACTTCCTCCCCTCCTCCCATCCCCTCCTGCTCCCCCACTCACCCTCCTCCCTCCCACTCCCTCCTTAAGAGAGGGCTGTTTTAATAATTTCTAATGATAAATACCAAAAGTATAACTGATAAAAATGAGTTTAAGTCCTGACCCCCAAAATATTGAGAACTGCTGCTTCACCTTCTCTCCTGCCAAATCCCTTATCCTTCATCAATCCTTTCCTTCTTGGAAGAAGCATATCCTTTTCTCCATTCTCCATTAACCTACATGTTCCACTGGGGCAGGCTTTGCTACCTTCCTCCCTTGACACAAGATCTAGCCAAAGAACTCCAGCATTCTGTCTTAGTTAGCGTTATTACTGCTGTGATGAAACACCAGTACTAAAACCAAGTTGGGGAGGAAGGGTTTATTTGGATTACATATCCTGAGTCACAGTCCACTAAAAGAAGTCTGCACAGGAACTCAAACAGGGTAGAAAACCTGGGAGCAAGAGCTGATGCAGAGAGGCCATGGAAGTATGCTGCTTACTGGCTTGCTCAATCTGCTTTCTTATAGAACACAGAACCATTAGCCCAGGGATACCACCACCCACAATGGTCTGGACCCTCCCCCAATCAATCAGTAATTAAGAAAATGCTCTACAAGCGTGCGGACAGCCCGATCATATATAGGAGGCATTTCCTCAACTGAAGTTCTCTCCTCAGATACCTCTAGCCTGTGCCAAGTTGACATAAAACTAGCCAGAACGCAATCTAGCTACTCCCACTGATGAGCTGGTCAGGTGGGAAAGCCATGAAAATCTGTGTCTTCTCTCAGACTAAAAGTCTTTTTCTGGGACAACTGGGGTCACAGGTATAATTCTGGTTAGCCTGGGGTAATCAGTATTCACCTTGCCCTAACAGAGAATTCACAAGGTCAAATTTCTTCCCAGAGGGCTGTAGATAACTATGTCTGTCATGACATGTAGTTATGTCTATGGTGATGTTCAGTCCTTACCCACTGCTAACAGTTTTACCAATCTGATAACTAAAAGCTGGTAGCTGGAAAGAAAAGTTTCTATACAGTACAATATAATTTGTTCTACCTTCAGAAACCAAATCAGCAACAAGAATTACAAGCAACCACCTCTAGGAAAATTTCCAAGGACATTTTCTATATACACAAGGATTCCATCTACTGATGCTCAGAGCATTACTTAAAATGGGGGAGGGGGGAAGAAGAAACCACCACCTGCATGTCCAATACTAGGAGACAGAATTTATTAGATGATTCTGTCAGTATCACAGAAGAGGAGACACTGGAGAAGGACCTCAGGAAACAAATCCACTGCTAAATGAGAAAAATGTCACAAAACAATCTCTTTTACTATTTTTCAAAATAGTAGTCAGGTATGATAGTATATATACCTTTAACTGCAAATTCAAGAGGCAGAGGTGGAGATCTCTGTGAATTTGAGGCCAATCTGGTCTAAACAGAGTTCTAGGGCTACACAGAGAGATCTTGACTCAAAAATTTTTTTAAAAACCAGCACATAACACTGAGGGAAAAGATAATCAGAAAGATATGACACCAAAATTCAGAGCAATGGGTGCTAAAATTAGAGAGTTGGTTTTTTGGTTTTTATCCTCCCAGTTCTGATTCTCTGGTTTCTAAATTTCTCACAATAACAATGTTTTGTTTACCATGTTACAAAATATCCACCACTGGAAACAACTTTCAGCATAAACTCTGCATCATGTTCTAAAAACTGTTTCAATATCCAAAGTAGAGAACAAACCACAGCTTCTCAGAACATCTTCCTAAGTGAACTGAGGCAAATAAAATAATGAAGATGATCTGAAATCAACTGTGCTGCAAATTCTCTGGATGATTTCAGTAGTTCTACTGAACTGTTTTACATAATTATCTTTAGAAGCAATTAGAGACTTCTAGTACAAAAGCCTTGAGGGTCAAGGGGGAAGCCTTGTTATGTTTCTCTCCAGTAATGTTTTCTATTTGGCAATATCGATTTCCATTCAATCTCTCTACACCTTACCTAACACTACCCCTTCCCAGGTATAAGCTCAACACTCCCATCCTACAGACACCACCAAAAAAAAAAAAAAGTTACTAAAGTATATACCATCATTTACAAAAAGGAAACCCAACCTCTCCATAATTTCATTTCTCTCAAGAAAGTGCATAAAAACAGAGATGGAGAAGCCAGATAAGCACAAGGAATCTGATCCTATATTATTAGCTGGTCAAGCAAATGAAAACAATGGGTCTTTCTGGTCTCAAAGTACTATTCAGGAGCTTAACATGACAGCTCTGGTATTTCTAACAGCTTCTCTACAAATTCAATGTGAAAGGTAATCTGTTGTGAGAGAATAAGCCAAAGAAAAATTCTTAGACCCTGCAGTCATTTTGTTCATTATTTCCTTGGTACAAGTTTGACTGAACTACTTTTTATCAGTATAAAGACCAGAAAAACAAAACATGAAGTTAACAGCATGAATAGATATTACCATGAATAGATATTACCAAGAATAGATATTACAAAGCAGATAATTTTTGTCCTTCCTTTCTTTGTAGCTTGGTCTTGAACTCAGGGTCTTGCATATGCTCGGCAAGATGGAGTACTTTTCCCCTGAGCTATCCAGCACAAAGTATTTTTAAAATAATGGTATCGCTTTCTCATTTGTATGGTATAGTACAGTACTGTTGACAAGAAGCTTTCCAATAATATTCCAGAGCAAAAAGGGACTGTTTTATGGAGAAACACAATAAGTGAAATGATTTAAGATCCTAAAAATTAAGTAATACCTAACCTCTCCCTCCCAGATTCAGAGCTAACATTTGTTAATTTAGTAGCTTGCTGTTGAGGGAGAGACTTCTAGCAATTATGAAAGAAATTAGCTAAACAAAAATTATTCACCAAAACTAGCCTGACAATCATTCATGAAGAAATACCAATATGTATACAAGTAATATAAAGAATAATTTTATACCAACTAATTTACTTCCTGTGGGAGATTTTTTTTTTAACTCTGAAACAGCAATTTACTCCCAAGAGTCTCCAGCTGCTGCTGGGTGTGTGGGACAGTGCACACACAGAGGGGAGGAGTTTCATTTACAAAGCAAGTTCAAGGCCAGCCTGAACTATGCTGAATAAGACTCTTTTAAAAAGGAGGTGGAGGAGGATGGACAG
Organism: Microtus ochrogaster; assembly: GCF_000317375.1. Classification (NCBI taxonomy): domain Eukaryota; kingdom Metazoa; phylum Chordata; class Mammalia; order Rodentia; family Cricetidae; genus Microtus; species Microtus ochrogaster. The sequence goes on along the minus strand of NC_022012.1, from coordinate 49,302,238 downwards.
CTCAGTTGGGAGTTTGCAACAAAAGCATGACAGCCTGAATTTGATTCTCAGAATGCACATAAAGCTAGACAGATGTGGTGGTATATTTGTATAACCCCAGTGTGGGGGAGATAGAAACAAGTTGGGCTCATGAGCCAACTACCTAGGCCAATTATCAAGCCTCACAATAGTGAAAAACTCTCTCAGCAAGATGGCTCAGCAGGTAAAACTGCTTGTCATGCATGTCTGACCACCGGAGTTTAGACCCCCAAACTAGGTAGCACCTTGCCTATATAATCCAAGCCAGCATTAATCTGGTGAAATGGGAGGTGGAAACAGGAGGATACGCCTATATACTGGTGTGCCTAGTGAAGCAGCAAACAATGAGACTCTGCCTCTAAAAAGGCAGAAGGCAAGAAGAACCAAAAGCCGAGATTGTCCTCTGACCTACATACACATACACACACACACACACACACACACACACACACACACA
>NC_022012.1:49297324-49301528 GCF_000317375.1 Microtus ochrogaster | reverse complement strand
AAAAAACACCTAACGCTGATTTCTGGCCTCCGCCTGTATCCACAAACACATGTACCCACATGAACACATACACATTCATACTCATACTCCTAAAATTCCAACGAGTCTATACAAGAAGCAATGGAGCCAGACACAGTTTTCCATGACCCCAGCACTCTAAAGGCAGGTATGAAGTTTCAGGCCCAGCTTGGTCTACATAGCAAGTTTCAAGCCAGCCAAGGCAATATAGGGAGACCCTATCTCAACATCCCTTTACTCCCCAAAAAGACATAATGGAACTACCAGCTTAAGTAGTTTTAAAAGACTAAAAGAAAGCCATATCCCAACTCCCAAAACAGTCATACAGGCTATTAAAGAAGCTGCTTTGCTTTGAGTATAACAACTGGGTATTAGTACTGACTGACAACCAAGCCTGTTAACTGAAATGGAAAAAACAATACCTAAGTTTATATAACAGATAACCTTTCATGAGTTCACAGAAAAGAAATAAAGACTCCTTGAGGTTCATATTCAAGAGCAGGACAAATTTATAAAACATGATGGGGAAAAGAAAACAAAACAGCCCAATTTCCATGGACTAGAAAGGAAAACACTTATGCCTGAGTTTTTACTTCTGACATTATTCTTCATATGTAGCCAAATTACAGATTTCCTATCAAGTCCTCAGTGACATCTTAAGCATTGTGTATTACTACCCATGATACTTTCTGATGTTCTCACTCTTTCCGATAAAATTCTTTAGCAGTTAGCTTTCAAGATAGGGAAAATACTCTTCTAAAACATAATATAATTAGAACAGTGGTCATGGGTTGGGGATTTAGCTCAGTGGTAGAGTGTTTGCCTAACAAGTGCAAGGCCCTAGGTTCAGTCCTCAGTGGCTATAGTCAATAAAACAAGTATGAATGTGAAGAAAAGAGAAGGCATAAAATTATAATTACATAATATTCTCCCGACACCATTAAGAACTAGCTTGGAGAAAAGATAATCAGAACTATGAAAGAACATGAGAAACCATAAAGCAGAAATAAAACCTAAAGGGAGGAACGGGAAATGTTACCATGAACTGCACATGACCCACAAAGAGTCTTGAGGGGCAATCAACCATGGAACAGGCAGACTGGGAAGGGTACAAGGCAGGAGTCAGGAGCACATTCTACAACAGGAAGAACAGCTGACCAGAAGGTTAGGAGGAAAAGTGGGCACAGTATCCTCAGAGGATTATCCAGAAACTGTACATAAGTATATAAAAGTGAGGTGTCATCAACCAAACATCACAGAAACTACACAAGGGTGCTTTTGGTAGCTTGGTGACCTGGTGTGTAGAGTGCTCAATAAATACTCCTGCTATCTAAAGAAGGAAAGTTAAAGAATGGGTCAAACTCACTATACTCAGGACCTATAACTTTTTACAAAATAACAAATCACAAACCTAGTAGACAAGGTCCTTTTTTAAAAAAAAAAAAAAAACTTTTTTTTTAAAGATTTATTTATTAATTATGTATACAGCGTTCTGCCTGCATGTACACCTGCAGGCCAGAAGAGGGCACTAGGTATTATTACAGATGGCTGTGAGCCACCATGTGGTTGCTGAGAATTGAACTCAGGACCTCTGGAAGAACAGTCAGTGCTCTTAACCTCTGAGCCATCTCTCCAGCCCCCCAGGGTCCTTGTATTTAAATTCTACCCACATTTTTTCACTTGCTATTTCCCTTCTGAGCACAAAAAAAAAAAAAAACCAACTAAATAAGCAGACCCCCATAGATTATCAAAACACTATTTTAAAAGTATACCTTTTATAAGCACATACCAAAATGTTAGCAGAAAAAAAAGTATGTCCGAAGCACACTTCAAATTAATCCAACAGGAGTACACATGGAATAAAAAAATAAATAAATAAGCTGAGCCTGGGTACACAATGTCTCTGTTTAGCTCTGGGTGTTTGTTAGCTTTCCAAAGTGAAGTTAACATACACTCCTACTGAGAATTTGTAATTGTCTTCTGATAACGTCTGCTCATCACTCACTAGCAGCTCAACTGTGACAAGGTCTACTAGCAAAAATGTTGCACCAGTACAGACCAATGCATCCTTTCACCTAGAATATGAGTCTTCATTTCCATTGGCACTGCCTAATCCAAGTCATCATTACCCTTTCTCTGTCCTATATTTGTCTCCAAAATGGTTCTCCATGGGATGCTGCTGCCATTTTAGGTCAGATAATTCTTTGACATGGCAGACTGCCCAACATTATACAACATTAGCATCCCTGTACCCATGGTAGTAAATGCCAGCATGCCAAGAGCATCAGCCAACACCCACTGAAATAAACAAAACCACACATTCATGTATTTTCTAATACCACACCATTATTAAGATTTCTGAAAGCTGACATATCTTCTCAATTTACCAGAATGAAAGTGTGGCTCGCCAGTCTACAAGATTTAGTACCCTATCATTTAGATCAATTGTACCTTGTCCTGGTACCTTCAACTGCTACCTGAATAATACCCTCCAACTGTTCAGGCCAATGTACTTAGCCACCCACTTCACAGTGACTACTACTGTCTACCTTCCATGTTTGGGAAATCTTCACCAGCCTACAAGCCTGGGCTTCTCAAGTCTGTGCATTAACTGTCCGCTCCTAAGATCTCAACTCTCTCAAGCTTCAGCGTCTCATCCGGGTGGAATTTCCTCTCTGGAACACCCTTCCTCTAGCCTTCCGAGTTTGGACTCACCTGTCCAGCCCCTCCAAGCTTCCTGAGGCACACCTTCAGTTCCTGTCTAAGGGTGTCTGTTGCTGTGCTAAAACAACCTGCTGGGGAAGGGGCCTTCACTGAGGGAAGTCGGAGCAGGAACTCAAACAGGAAATGAAGAAGTCATGGAGGAGGAGGAGCACTTCTTACTGGCTCCATGGCTTGATCACTTCGTTTACTACATTACAGGACCACCTGCCCAGGAACAGCACCACCACAATGGTCTGGGCCCTTCCTCGTCAATCATTAATGAAGAAAATACCCCCATAGGCTTGTCTACGGGTCAATCTTAAGGAGGTATTTCCACTGAGGTTCCCCTAGGGCTCTACCTTTGCCAAGTTGTCAAAAAACTAGTCGGCACAGCTCCCTACTCAAAATTAGATGCTCCCTTTAGAGTTCATAACACCGCAGTAGTTGTCATGGTTATATAAAACTCTCCAAGAAGTGTGAGTTCTCCAAGTAGGCACTGGTTTGCCAAGCTCTCAAACACACAACAACATAACCAGATATTCAGAAAGTGCATTCTCTCCTCACTAAAGCACACTGGGGCAGATTTTAGGGTTTTTTTTTTTTGGTTTTTCGGACATAACAGTAACTAACAGGACAAACAGTATCCACCTTCTCCTGTAGAATCTGGTAACTATGTTAAGGTCAATTAGCATAATGCTAAGGCCTTTGCAAACTCCCACACATGGGAGCTAGGTATTGAATTAACAGAAGGAATCTTAGCCATATATTTAAACTTCCACCCTAACTCCTGTTGTAATACAGTATATTCTGAACATAACGTCAAGTCAACAATAAATAGCCAGCATCATGATACACTTCGATGGGGGAAGGAGTTCACTGAAAATTCGGTATTTCACCATGTACGTTTCTAATGAGCTTTTCGCTTAAATAGAAAGAAGTTTCCACGTGTCTCTCCAGCTTTCTATTCCAACCTGATTCTTTCCGGGTAGTAAACTAGACAGCATCTCCTTTCCCCTCCTGGTAATGTCCAAGCTTCCGCACAAGTGGGACAGCTCGCACACTCGCCACACCACCTGCCGCGTGGAAGGTTCCATGAGCTTTTTCGAAACGCCTTAGCGCAGAGCCAGGTCAGGGCTACACGATGGTTCACACCATCCCCGAGGTTGCGTCCTAAACTTTTTCCTTAAACGCAAAAGCTTTCGGCGTTCATCTGTCCTCAGAGACAAACACAGAAACAAAAAAAAAAACTGGCCCAACAAGCAAGGACAAGGGGTTTGAAACCTGACGGGGAAATGAGGAGCTAAAAAAGACCTGAGCGCCTCTCCACCTGGGCTGCCGACCGGAGCCCACCGACGCGCCGCGGTCCCCAGAGCAGGCCGGCTGCGGGCGGCCATGGCGACCTCGAAGCCCGACGGGGGCCGCAAGGGGCCAACAGCGCAAAGCCGGCCCGCGCAGAGCCGAGACGCGCCTCCGCCGCCTCCCA
>NC_022012.1:49290378-49296594 GCF_000317375.1 Microtus ochrogaster | reverse complement strand
CCCCGCCCCGGCGCGCGCCCGCCAGCTCCGTGCGCGCTCCCGACCGCCCCCTCCTCTCATGACCCAGCCCCCTTCCGCCCCGCGGCTGGGCTCCTGCGCCCCGCACCCGCAGCCCGGAGGATCTGGGCCAGCGGCACCACAAGCGGGCGGACGAGCCTGAAGCCCCCGCGCGCCTCTGCGCCCGGGCCTCCGGCCAGACACGTGCGCGGCCTATCGCGCCGGCCACGTCGGCTCCAGCAGGAAGCGCGCGGGCCCCTGGAGGTGGCTCCTCCGCGTGGTTGTCCGCGGGCCACCCACTCACCTGGGCTGGGCGCGGCCAGGATGGGGAGAGGAGGGATGCCTGCACGCCTCGCTGCTTCACCTCTGCTGCTCTCGCTCAGCGCTGAGCCACCCACCACTTTTCTAAGTGTGGCTCCTGAAAGGTCCTTCTCGCCCCACTTGTGCTCCCTCCTTCGCTCCCGTTTGCCAGAGATGATGATGATGGAGCCTGCTTGCTTTTGCTTCATTATTTCAGTCTTTCTCGGAAACGTTTCTGTGCTCACGCTAACACAGAGACTCGGCGTCCTGAGTTCCTATTGTGCTGCACGGGCTGACCGGTTTGTTGAAGTCGCAGCTCAAATGTGTCAAACTGATCCTTCCTGACCAACCAAGCTAAGGGAGCCATGTAGATACCCTGTATCCCATCACTACGTTAACTTGTTCCTGTTTGTTGCTTGTCACTTGCTTACACTGAAATCTAATTCAGGGCAGCATTCCCAGGATGGAGAGAGCCTAGTAGACACTAGTGTCATTTAGTGAATACTCGCTCTTATCCAGAATCCCCAGTGCTTGACACAGTTCCTGGCACATTCGAGGCGCCCTCACTAAGAGAAGAAAGACTACATTGCAGTCTAAAGGAATACCATGTAATTGGGAAGGCACATACAAATGTAGTCATGTGTTCCAGAGGTAGGACCAGCTTCCTGCGCATGCAGCCTATACAGTACCAGGGCTTCTAGCTTAGTAAGGCCCCGGGCCTAATTTAATGCCCTGCTGTCACCATCTTGAAATTCTTTGTTTTTATTTTTCTAGACAGGGTTTTTCTATGTAGCTCTGGCTGTCCTGGAACTCACTCTGTAGTCCAGGCTGGCCTTGCCTTTGCCTCTGGAGTACTGGAATTAAAGGTGTGACCCACTACATTCAGCTTTGAAATTCTAATATTTTAGATAAGGGACCCTGCTTTTTCCCTTTACACTGATCTTGAGGTACCTAGCCTTGCTGCCTAAATGCTTCCTACTTCAGACTCCTGAAATTATAAGATAACAACACAGAGTGACATTTTTTGGGGTTTTTATTTTCATTTCTGAGGTACCATGTTGTGGTGCTTTAGAAGGGTCGTGGTTTTCACTGAGGACCTAAAAAATGTTGCAGTCTTATCTTTCCAGAAAATTACTTTCCCCTGTGAAACTTGTAGAGACTTGTGGCCGCAGCACCCATCATGCACCGGGCTAAAAGAAGGCTTTCCAGTCCTGGGCTGAAGGAAACCCTTTGATCCCCAAGTTGCTTTTGGTCATAGTGTTTTATCACAACAATAGAAAGCTAGGATATCTCCAAAAAGAATTTTTTGTTTAAATTAAAAGCTAGGTATAGTAGTACATGCTTGTAATTCCATCACTAGGGAAGCAGAGACAGGCACACTCCTTGGGGGTCACTGGCTAGTTGGCCTAACATACCAGGCCAATGAAAGTCTATAAAATAGTGGCTAAATCCTGATGAACAACACCCGAGGTAGTCCTCTGGCTTCTACATGCATACACACACAGTTCAGAGAGAGACAGAGACAATGCTAGGGTAAAATGATTACTTTATACATTAACTAAAACCATTTTGGTTTTTTAAAAAGAGGCTTTGGATCAGCCCAAGTCAGTAGTGAGAAAAAACTGAAGCAAGTCGAGTGTCAGTGAGACTAGAAACTCCAGGAGATATCGTTTATGGCCCCACTGGATCTGAGAGACAATAATAGTCCATAGAGAGCTTTATTCAAAGGAACCTTGAAAAGTCTGGAAGACGTGGTGGGACGGCAGTGGTGTCCGCACTCAGCCTAAAGAGGTGCTGGATCTGTCCACCTCAAACCTGGAGTTAGTTAAACCTTTAAAATCTGGGCTTGATAACGTGAAACTAATCCCAGCATGGAGAGGCAAATGGAAGGTTCTCCGAGGCTTCCTGGCCAGCCAGAGCAACTGAGTCAGTGAGCTCCAGATTCAGTGAAAGACCCTGTCTCAAAAAATAAGGTTGAAAACAATTGAGCAAGATGCCTGGTTTTGACTTCTTATCTTCATACAGCACATGCTCTCTCTCTCTCTCTCTCTCTCTCTCTCTCTCTCTCTCTCTCTCTCTCTCTCTCTCTCACACACACACACACACACACACACACACACACACACACACAAATATGTGTATAGAGGAACACTTCCAAAAAAGGAAGCCAGGCGGTGGTGGCGCATGCCTTTAATCCCATCATTCAGGAGGCAGAGGTAGGAGGATCTCTGTGAGTTCAAAGCCAGCCTGGTCTAAAAGAGCTAGTTCCAGGACAGCTAGGATTGTTACGCTCTGTCTCAAAACAAAAAACAAAGAAACAAACGAACAAAAAAGGATCCAGAGTCTTAGAACCGGACCTTTCGAACATTTGGGTTTACCTACCCAGTGGAATAACTGAGAGCCTTTAGAAAGGCTGTATAGATACCTGGGAGAATGCGCCATCATATTAATAATGTACATTTCTTGGCAATCGTTTTCAGACTATTTCAATTTTCCATCTGCTTATTTATATTTTCCAAAATATTGGTATTGAATAGATACATGTCAGTAACATAAATACATAATTTTAAGTTAGTCTATTCATATATAAGGTAGAGAGATGTCAGTCATAGAAGAATTTTGCAAAGAAATTTTAAAGAGCCAATACATAGTGCTTTTGTTTGGTGTGTGTGTTTGTGTGTGTACTTGTTGGTGTGTGTACTTGGTGTGTGTGTTTGTGTGTATTTGTTGGTGTGTGTATTTGTTGGTGTGTGTGTTTGTGTACTTGTTGGTGTGTGTGTTTGTGTGTGTACTTGTTGGTGTGTGTGTTTGTGTGTGTACTTGTTGGTGTGTGTGTTTGTGTGTGTACTTGTTGGTGTGTGTGTTTGTGTGTGTACTTGTTGCTGTGTGTGTGCTTGGATGCATGTGCGTGTGGAGACCAGAAATCAGCAATAGGTCTCTTCCTGTATTACTCTCCACTTAATTTGGGGTGGTGGTGGTACTGGGGTTTGAACCCAGGCACTCACAGGTTGCTGGGTAAGCACTCCGCCACTGTACCACCTTCCAGCCCCACCTTACTTTTTTGAGGTCTCTCACTGAGCCTGAAGCTTGGAGACTGAGCTATACTGGCTCACCAGCAAATTCGGGAGAGCTCCTGTATCTGCCTCCCTTGCTCTGGGGTTACAGGCTTGTACCACTACACCCATATTTTCTATGTGACTGCTGGGGATCAAATTCAGGACCTCGTGTTTACACTGCTGGGCACTTGAATCACTTAGCTACTTCCCCAGCTCCTGGTTTGATCTGTTTTCTAATCACAAAAGGACACTTGAAATAGAAGTGACTCAGAGGTTGAATTGCAAACACCTGAACTTCAGGCTGCTAGACAAACAGCTAATTCACTGACACTTCACGAGTGGTATCCTGTTTCAGAAAAAGTCCTTCTTTTTCTGCACCAAGCAGAGTAAGGGCCCTTGATGCTTTCGGTTTGGGTTAGGGGAATCTTCCTCCTGTGGCATCAGGATCGAGGAGGCATCAAGAGGTGTGATTTCCAGGAGAAATTCTTGGAAGCAAGAGCTTGATTCTGCTTGTGGTTTTCCATAATCGGCGAAGGCATTACAGGATTTTGAATAGCTTGAAATCAATAGATCATCTCTCTAGTTACATTTAGATCTCATCTTGCAAGATATGAAGAATTAAGTAGTAACAAGCACAGTTCTCCAGACCTCATGGCCAAGAGGAGACAACCTAGCTCTCTCAGGGTGGAGCCATCTTTACCAGTTACAGACATGTTCCAGCTAAACCCCTTGAACTCCTCTTAGAGGGCAAAACAAACCTGCTTGTGGTAGAAAACCAGACTGGCACTGAGCTGGCTCCCCTGGTCACTCTCCAGGGAACATGTGGCCAGTCACATTCTCTAATGCATGGTTTCTTTGTATGTCAAGAGGTGTTGGACAGCGTTCCTATTTTCCACCATCCAGACATGCTTAGTTCCAAGAATGTGTGAGGGAGTTTGCTGGCTCAAAGGGTCTGAAGAGTCAAGGAGCCCAGAATCGTGCAGGCAGAGCAAACATGAGTACCACAACAGACCGGGCCCGTGAAAGCAGGGTAGTCATGCTTCTCGGCACAGAATGGAGAAGGGCAGGGAGAAATGCTTTGTCTAGTTGAAGAACTGACTTCTCTTCTACTTTCTAAATATGACAGTCATGTCATTTAGTTTCCCTCTGGATTTCAAGGGATCCCAGATTTGGTCTTAGACTGTATTGTCCCAGAAGTAAGGATTCCAATACAAGTATGTTATGTTGAAGTTGATCCCAGGAAGCAGGTAGAAAGGCTTGGAGGAGTGAGAGAGGAAAGCAGATCAGGTTATCGTGCAGGCAACTGGAGTTTGATCTCTCTGATAACTCTGGGAACATTCTAGAATGTCTCAGGATCCCAACCATGTGAGAGAAATCTGAACTTTAATCTGCTTTCATGGGTGTTCCCTCTTTCTGTCTTGGACACATCATGCTGGTGTTGTGCGTGGCTGACATCCCCCCATGTTGAAAGACTGAAAATGTTGACAGTCAAACCTTTGATTCTTACTCTGGGTTACTCATGTTCTGTTCTGGATATTTATATGCCCCCAATTCCACCTATTTCTCATTTTATAGTAAGAGTTCTCACTGGGCTTGGGGACACCTAACCAAAGGCTATCTTTTCCAACATCCCTTGTAAGACTGTGGGGCCAGGTAACTAAGATGGACAAGGGGAGACACCTGGAGGAGATGAACATCACTTCCATGTCCCCTCCTAGTGACGGGGGATCCCTCTGCCCTTCTGCTCCTGAACTCACTTCCTAACTGCTATGTAAGAGAGAAATAAGCTATGTTGGGTTCTTTATTCCCCTCCTGTTCCCTCACCAGCACGCTCCTCTCAGGCCCCTTTGGCTTTCCTTCTGGCCTTACTGTGTTACTCTTTCTGGATTGTGTCCTTCCTGGAAAGACACAAGACACAAAGTGAAAGGAAAAGAACAAATAAAGTCCTGTTACTGGTGTTTGCCCTACCCATTGCTGCCAATCATTCTTTAAATAATCTCTTAATTTGGGGGCAGGTTCTGACTATGACCGATAAAGCCACCAGACAGTAGTTAAAGTGATGAAAACAGGTTTTATTCAGTGACTTCTGACAACAGTAGAAAAAGCCAAGCTCCATTCCAGCTTTGCAGAGGTGACTGGGCATGTCAGAATGGCGGATAAAGGGGTGGAGGAGGGAGGGAACAGGTTCTAAGAGAGTTTGCTGAGGCCTACGTAAGTGTAATTGTGTCGGCTGTGTCTGTTGGCTGGTCACTATCACAGCTAGGATTCTCTCCTCCCTGTCCATCCCAGTGACTACATCGCAAAGGAATGACTTTCTGGTCCATGAGCAAAACAGTCCTGGGTTGAAGGCTACAAACACAGACACACAGAGACACACACAGGTCTATCTCAGGTGTTGGCCAGAACAGATCAGATAACGCTGTTTCTTTTTTTGACAATTCTGAGCTGTTCCATACAAAAATAGAAAGAAAGAAAGAAAGAAAGAAAGAAAGAAAGAAAGAAAGAAAGAAAGAAAGAAAGAAAGAAAGAAAGAGAAGAGAAGAAGACTGGGGAAGAGGAGCTGAGAGGATAACTTAGTCAGTAAAGGTTAACCATAAAAGCATTCAGACTGGAGTTTGATACCCAGAACCCATGGGGACTGAGTTTGATACCCAGAACCCATGGGGACTGAGTTTGATACCCAGAACCCATGGGGACTGAGTTTGATACCCAGAACCCATGGGTGTTGTGCTTTCCTGTCGCTTTAAGGGACAAGCCACGCCCACTCCCATTACTTCTGACCTGCCCACTGCCATCTTGGGCCCTTCCTTTTCTGCTTCCTTGACGTGCGTGCTTTTTATTATAAGGAAGACCTGGGAATGTT
>NC_022012.1:49284179-49287673 GCF_000317375.1 Microtus ochrogaster | reverse complement strand
GGTTGTGAGCCACCATGTGGTTGCTGGGAATTGAACTCAGGACCTCTGGAAGAACAGTCAGTGCTCTTAACCTCTGAGCCATCTCTCCAGCCCTGTTCTAAATATCTTATATCTCCTTCACTCCTAGCCATCCGCCAGCCCCACCTGAGGCGTGGCCTCTTCTCTCTCCTGTGAGCTGTTACAGTCACCCTTGTGACTCCTGGCATCCTCTTTGGCTCCCCACAGGGCACTCAGCTCAGTGAGCTTTAAAGCTCTGGTTATAACACTTGGGCTTGAAAACCTTCCAATGGTTCTGATAAAAATCCCGAATCCTGACCACCGTTTGCCAGACTTTCAGTGGCCCAGCTAACTCCTCTCTTCCAAACCCATTTCATTTTCCTAGACCATCTGTAGTTTAGGCCCCAGATCCTGTTTTCTGTTATTTCGAAGTTCCACCTCTTTCCTGCCTCAGACCCTTTGCATATTATTTCTCTCGGCCTCAAATTCTCTTCCTCTCTCCCTTCACCTCACTATCAAAAGCATTTTGGAGAGCAAGGGTTTTTTTGGTTTACAAGTTACAGTCCATCATCAGGAGAAACCAAGAGAGGAACTCAAGGCAGCAACACCGAGGCATGAACTGAAGTAGAGGCCATGGGATAACAGTATTTACTGCCTTGTTCCCCAGGGAAGGCGATTTGCTCAGTCTGCACTCACTCCCCCACTCCCTCTCTTGCTCTCCCTCTTTCTTTTGTACCCCCGCTCTGATCTTTTTGTTTGTGTTGTTTCTGTTATTGTTTTATTTGGTTTTGTTGGGTTTTTTCCCAATCAGGTCTTACACACGTATCTAGCAGTAGCTGACCTGGATGGAACTCACTACACAGGGCAAGCTGGCCTCGAACTCACAAAGCTCTGCCTGCCTCTGCCTCCTGGGAAAGGTATGAATGTACTGCTACACCCTGGCTCAGCCTGCGTTCTTATAAAACCCAGGACTATGCCCAGGGTTGGCACCACCCCCAGCAATCTGGTCCCTCCCACATCTATCATCACTCAAGAAAATGCCCTACAGACTTGCCTCCATGCAATCTGACAGGCAATTGAGGTTGTCTTCCCAGATAACTCCAGCTTGTGTCATCTTGACAAACAAACAAACAAACAAACAAAAACTAGCCAGTTTACTCACTATCACCTCCCCAGGGCCAAGCTAGGTCTGTGAGGTCTGTTATCATTGGCACACTCAAATTCATTGTTTATTATTTAGTCACCTGCTTACTGTGTCTTATAACATCTAAACTTTATGGCTCTAGATCTATATGTTTATATATCACAGGGTCAACTCATAGTAGTGTTCAGTAAGTACTGGGTAAGTGAATGAATGGAAGAATGATGAGCAAATGAATGGAGAGAATGATACATTGTATGCCAGCAGAGCATTCTAGAAGGCACACTGAACTAGCAGCCATGAGACCCGGATTCTAATCCTGACTTTATCATTTCCTGGGTAATCTTCAGCAGTAATACATTTCTTTGAGTTTCAGTGTCCCCGTCTTTAAAACAAAGGGGCAGTGGTCTCAGAACTCTTTTTAGCTTCCAAGATGCTGAGAATTCATTCCTCTCCAGTGCTGACTCCAGCGGCTGCAGGGAAAGGTGTTTCTCTGCAGGCCCCAGAGCAAGCCCTTCCCTCTGTCTCCCAGATGCGCCATCCCATATCCTCCCAGGGTCACCACTTTTGATTTGATTACAGAGGAAATATTCCTGTCATTACCAGCGAACCAACAGTTGACCAATCTGCTTAAGCAATTAAGAAATAATAGAAGCTAAGGTGTGTTAGCTGCCAGCAAAGGCAGGGCACCAGTTCCCCTGAAACAGCCTCCCCTGTTGAAAACCGAGGGGTCGATCTCCTGCACGCCTCTCGGCCATTTCTCACGTGAACTCTCACCGATGCTCTTGTGGTGTTTATTGCAGAGTAGAGAATGATAGTGAGAGCAGAAGCCACACAAGCCCTCAGCTGGTGAACAGAGGTCCCCGGGATGGGTTGAGGCCCGCTTGCTTGTGGGTGTGTCAGGCATTCTGGGAATTCATGTCAACCCAAATCACTCCCTCTACAACTGGAAGGTCTGAATCACAAGGCCCTGACAGTTGTTTGCTTTCCTCACCCTGCTCTGAACACCTCCTTCCTGCTCCCTAGCCCACTCCTGAGATCTACACGCCCACTGTGGGAGTGAAGCAGCATTCTAGCCAGAAAGAACTGGTTTACAGTGCCAGCTCTCCCCCACTCTGCCCCCTAGAGCAGCTCTTAGTCACAGACAGGCAGCACAGGGTCTTTCGGGTGGTGTGGGAGTCCCCTCTGTATGCTGTGAAGATGCGTTATTACCATTGGTTAATGAATAAAGCTCTTTCAGCCAATGGCTTAGCACAGCAAAGCCAGGTGGGAAGTTCGAACAGAGATATTTAGAGAGAGTAGGAAGAGTCAAGGAGACGCCACGTAACTGCCAAAGAAAAAAGATGCTGCCAGCGGAACCTTTTCAGTAGGCCACAGCCTTGTGGCAATACACAGATTAATAGAAATAGATTAATTTAAGATATAAGATCTAGCTAGAAATATCCTGGAACCTTTGACCAAACAGTGTTATTGTAATTAAAATAGTTTCTGTGTGATTATTTGGATCTGAGTGGGCAGGAAGCAAAAGAGCACTTTTTGGTTACAAATGGTGCACCAACGTGGGGCAACCACATCCACACAAAACCTGAGGGAGCTTGGGAAGGGATTCCAGACACAAAAGAACAGAGCTAAGCATAGCTTCTTGGCAGCTGCATTTTTTCAGATAGGCTCTGTTTGCTGGCAGCAAGCAGAGGTGTGGCTCCTTTAAAAGATTTCCTGACTCAGCTTTAGTGGCAAAAAAAAAACGGTACTGGCTTTTTTATGGGAAGGCTCCCTGGCTCATGCTAGCGGCATGAACTCTGGCTCTTTTGGGAGGTCCTGCATTTAAATGGGGTTTGTGAGCAGTGTGCTACTATAGACCTGCTGTGTCCCGGGAGCTAGGGCAGTGCGCATGGTTGCATGGTTTGCAGAGGCAGTGAGCATACCTCTGCCATGTTGGATGGGGCAGCAAACAGGCAGTGCTGCAGAGCTGGTCCTAGCCACACCTGCTTAGCATTTTTAAGAAAAGCACTCCTGGTCAGAAAATGATTACAGATATGCAATAAAGACAGATTCAGATGAAAAAGACCTCTGAATGGGTCACAGTGTTGGATAAATGTACATAGGCTTGGGAGAGAGAAGAAAAAGAGTATAGACAGTTATGAAAAGAAATAGGTTTAAAAAATAAAACAAAGTCTTTAAAGAGACAGTAAAAGTAATATAAAAGAGTACAAACAATCATAGATTAAAGGAGCAAAGAAAAATAAGCCATGTAAAGATCAAATATACACAAAGAGTCTGGGTTACGTATATTATTGTATTCTTTTTGAAATTTTTGACTGCAGAGAGACATTTGATTCTGGGGGCTGTTAAGCTA
>NC_022012.1:49275458-49284054 GCF_000317375.1 Microtus ochrogaster | reverse complement strand
GGATCTCTGTGAGTTTGAGACCAGCCTGGTCTACAAGAGCTAGTTCCAGGACAGGCTCCAAAACCACAGAGAAACCCCGTCTCAAAAACAAAAACAAAAAACAAAAACAAAAAAAACAAAATTTAATATTCAAAATTTTAGTTTAGGGATATGTTGCTTTGGAAAAGAGGTTCTGCTTTTCTTTCCACAGAAGATGGGTACCTGTGGATTCCTTCCAGGCTAATGTGGTTTGATGGAACAAGAACCACCTGAAAGATCTCCATGAACCCTAAAAATATTTTGCCCATAAAAACAGCAGGAGGCAGTTTAAAGAAAACTATGCCCAAATTCCTGAATGATTGCTTATAAATGCTTGTTTTCATTTAAAAGGGATTGGATATAAATGGTTAAATGGTCACAGTCAATCTCTTTTTTTAGAAAGAAGTGTGAGACATGATATGGAGACAAATACTTTACATTGGTATGGACTTTGGTCTATCAATACAAATTTTTTTTTGGATTTGTGAGAATTTAATAACCATCAATGCATTTAAAGCTGTGCTTATTTACACTGCTGCTTTTAATTCATTGTTCCAGGACATATTACAAACTCATCAGAGGCACATTGTTATAAACTTACACAGGAAAATTACCTTGTAGGTCTTCTAGAACATTGACTATGTTCTTCAGTGTTACAGTCCTCCAAAATGTACCCTATAGTAGTGAGGTTCCTGTAGGTCTCCAGCATCACATCTTTGTAGAGATTTTTCTGGGAAGGATTCAGCAAATCCCACTCTTCCTGAGTGAAGTTGATATGCACATCATCATAGGTCACTGCCATGTTGTGCTTCTCCATTTTGCCAAAGTTCTCAGCTCATCATCTCCCTGCAACAGCAACTGCACCCGAGAACAGGAATCCACTGGCGCCAGCTCCTCTTCAAAGCCAAAATTTTATCAATACAAATTTAAGGTCAATTTTGTTATATGTATATTTATACTCTTATTTAAGATATTATGTTTATACACTCATTTAAAAATGTAATGTATAATTAAATACAAATTATTAGATAGTCATTTATAATAGTCAAACTTGTAGTTATGATAGTTAGGTTTTCTAGATGTACAGAAATATATTGCAGATGGATAGGTATTCTTCAAATCTTTCAAAGACCTACAGAACAAGGCATTTAAAATGTTTTAAGAACTTAGACTTTTCTCAACAATGAGACACGTCTGATTCTGGCAGAACTAATTACTTCAGAGAAGTTGATGGGCATTAAAGAAACTTGTTATGGAATCTGCCTTCAATGTGACAAGTCTAGCCATTTGGGCAAGAAACTGCTTTTGCCTATGCTGCTTTATGGTATATGCTGTATGAAATGGATGTACAGGACTCACAGAAAAATGATTGCTGAACTTACCTAAAGCAGGCAAGACGGCCCTTCAGGGTTCTTGCTTTACAGAAAAAAAAAAAAAACTGTCAGACATTCTGTAGGACACAGAAGAAAACAACTTATGAACTTTGCCAGTACAAGGCAGAACAGATCTTCAAATTTTCTGCTTCATGGAAAAGTCTCCTGGATACTATGGGCCTGTAGGCTGAAGATGGATGCTCCAACATTACAGAAGAACTTTGGGTGACTGTCCAGGCAGCAAGATGTCTCTGTCAATTCTAGAACTTTGTAAATTGCTTACAATGCACTTCCTGTTTATTTAGGTAATATTATATCCTTCTGGAATATAGTATCTTATCTTTATTATATAATCTTTGAATAGTTGAAGACAGATAGTTATAGTTTTCCTTAGTTATAATAAGAGATAAATTAGATTCTTGCTTGATAACTATTTTGTTACATGTCATTATACTGTGTTAAAGTTAAAACCTTCCTCTTTAATTAGACAAAAAAAGGGGAGATGATGTGTGATTCCCCTCTGTATGCTGTGAATATACTTTATTACCATTGGTTAATGAATAAAGCTGTTTTGGCTAATTGCTTAGCAGAGCAAAGCCAGGTGGGAAATTAGAACAGGGATAAAAAGAGCGAGTAGGCAGAGTCAGGGAGTCACCATGTAGCTGCCAAAGGAAAAATATGCCAGTTTGGAAACCTTTCTTTTAGTCATTCCCTCATGGCGATACACAGATTAATAGAAATGGGTTAATTTAAGATATAAGAGCTAGTTAAAATGCATTTGAGCCATTGACCAAACAGTGTTGTAATTAATATAGATTCTGTGTGATTATTTGGGGCTAGTGGCCAGGAAATGAAAGAGCAGTCTCTGGTTACATTTGGCCCTCCCAAAGGTGGCATGCTTTATATTCAAAACATAAGTAGTTGCTCCCAGAACTCCTGTGTCCCTCAAACTACAATATTACTTATTTGTATTATGCCAGCAAATATTGTCCTCTTCTATTCAAGAAGCTAAAGAAGAAATGCATGGGGAAAGATCATCCTGCAAACAAGAATAACATATTTCCACAGATTCTGAGTAGCAGAAGACTGCCCCAGAGAATCACACTTAGTATGTCACTATCTAAGATGGAATGGCCCAAGACTGTATGCATAGCTTGTCAGGTCGTAGTACTGCACACCTTTAATCCCAGCACTCAGAGGCAGAGGCAGGCAGATCTCTGTGAGTTCAAGGCCAGCCTGGTCTACAAGAGCTAGTTTCAGGGCAGGCTCCAAAAGCTACAGAGAAACCCTGTCTCATGAAAGAAAGAAAGAAAGAAAGAAAGAAAGAAAGAAAGAAAGAAAGAAAGAAAGAAAGAAAGAAAGAAAAAAGAAAGGAGTGCCTGGATTGGGGGACTCCACACTTCAAGTCCTAGGACTCAGAGGGGCTGTGACTGTCTTTGCTGTGACTGGTGAAATGCTACATGAATAGGTTTTATCAAAGACATTTTCAAAGAGAACAGAGACAGAAATCCTAGGATAATTCAAGGAGGAACTTTATTTAAAAACCCAAGATAACAACTGTGGAGAATTGTAGTGATCAATCAGTGCGTAAAGTGCTTGCCATACAAACGCGAAGACTTGAGTTCAGATCCCCAGCACCCACATGAGAGCCCAACTTGATTTATATAGTGAGTTACGGGCCAGCCAAGGCTACATAGTGAGACCTTGTTTCTTTAAAAGTACATAAAAGATAATAATTTATGAAGGTGTGATTGTGAGGGTCCCATGCAGAAGAGAGCAGGAGCCTAGAGAGACCAAAGGAGAGGAGAAAGTGTGGGTGTCCTGGAGTTGGAAATAAGGGAATCAGGTGGAGAGATATCATTTGAAGTGTGACATGCAGAGCTGTGTGGCTCTGTGTGCTGCCACCAGTCCGTGCTGAGATGTGGATGGCAATCACAAGTGGACATTTAGAACATTGTATAGTAGTTGGCCATTAACAGAGCATCAAAGTACATGACTGTGTCAGCTGATGCTGCTAGGTTCCATGTGGGAAGACTGGTAATGTGGCAGAGATTACAGGCAAATGGCCCCAAGTCTGTATTCAGATTAAGACACTTGCAGCAGAATGTGTGTCAACATGTGGTCCCCTTCACAGGGGACGTCATGCTCCTAACCCAACCTCTGCAAACGTTTGGTATGCTAGAATACATAGCAAAGATCCATCAAGGCTGACTAATGCGTTCAGTTTGAGATACCTTCATGTGATGATATGGGAAGCTGTGCTTACATGCTGAGGTCTGCTGGTTATCTCAGGAAACATTCTATCAAGAGTTGAATGATAGCCAACCTCTTAGTGTTTCATCTGGTACCAAAACTTTCAGCTTGTGGACCACCAGACTTGCCTTTTTGGCTTAAGATCTTGAGTATGGATTTCCATGTGAGGAAAGAATAGACACTTTGAAAGTGGACCTTCTACCAGTTCAAGCAGCAAGTTCCATTCTTTACCAGAGATGCTGACACTAATTTTGACTATTATCGTTTTGCTGATCTTTCTGTCACCTGGGTACCCTGCCCCTTTAAGACATAAGCTCCACCCACTCCCAACCTCTCCCCCTTCTGCTGAGGCAAGTGGATCCCCAGCCTTCTCAACAGCCTGATCTCTCTTTCTTCCTGTCCCTCTTCTGAAGAAGTAACTACTGTCCCTCTCCTTTCTTCCCCCTTCTCCCCTCTTTTCCCTTTCCCTCTTCCCCTTTTCTTTTTCCCTCCATAACCCACTAAATAAACTCTATACCCAAACTCTCTCTCTCTCCATGGTGTATCTGTCTGTCTCTCACCCACCGCGGTCTCCCACCTGCCAAGGGGATGCACCGAGGCCTCACGTGGCCCACCACTGCCCCTCATGGGACAGCTGCCCCTAGTGGCACCAGCCTCCCTTCCCACCATATGTTTATAAATAATAACACTGACGTGGCACATCACATGTAATGAAACCTTGACACCAAACACATCATGCAATTGATAGAACACATTCAACTCAACAGCACTGGATTCCCATATCAAAAGGGGTCACACAGGAAATGAATGAATCCAGAACTATGATTTCATAGGAATTACTGCTCATATTGGCTGATGACAGAGATTAGAAATGAATTTTGAAATCAGAATCATTTGCATCATTTAGAAATTAAAAAGTAAATAGTCCAAGCTTTCTAAAATTGCTTAGGGTTCTTCTCCATGAATGTCTATCTTAATTTGCTTTCTGTTACTGTGATAAACACCATGACCAAAAGAAACATGGGGAGGAAAGAGTTTATCTCCACATATAGCTTATAGTCCATCAATCATTTCATCAATAAGGGAAGCCCAGGAAGGAACTCAGGGTAGGAACCCAGAGGTAAGAGCTGCAGCAGAGATCATGCAGAATCACACTACTTACTGGTTTGCTCTGCATAACTTGCTCAGCTTGCTCTCTTATAAAACCTGCTAGGGATGGCACCACCCACAGTGGGCTGAGACCTCCCACATCAATCACTATCAAGAAAATACCCTACAGACTTGCTTACAAGCCAATCTGATGGAGCTGTTTTCTTAACTGAAGTTCCCTCTTCCCAGATAACTCTAGCTTGTGTCAAGTTGAGGAAAAAAAAAACTAACCAGGATAGAGCCAACATACTTTTTTTTGTGGCTTTTTGAGACAGGGTTTCTCTGTAGCTTTGGAGCTTGTTCTAGAACTAGCTCTTGTAGACCAGGATGGCCTCAAACTCAGAGAGATACGCCTGCCTCTGCCTCCTGAGTGCTGGGATTAAAGGTGTGGGCCACCACCACCTGGCTCAACATACATTGTTAATACTGATCTTTCTATTACTAGTGTAATTCTTTAAATATTAATTTTTTTATACATATATTAGTTTTGTCACTCCAACCTAGGTTAGATAAATTAACAAAACAAAAAATTTTCAATGTAAAGTGATGATATCCACATTGTTTTGTCAGAAGATGGGTATCTTAGTTAGGGCTTCTATTGCTGTGAAGAGACACCATGACCACAGCAACTCTTATAGAGGAAAACATTTAGTTGAGGTGGTGGATTACAGTTCAGAGGTTCAGCTCATTATCATGGTGGGGAGCATGGCCATGTGCAGGCAGACATGGGTCTGGCTACATCTTTATTAGAGGGCAACAAGAAAGTCAACTGTGTCACTGGGCAATATTCTGAGCATAGGAAACCTCAAAGCCTGTCCCCACAGTAACACACTACCTCCAACAAGGCCACACCTATTCCAGCAAAGCCACACCTCCTAATAGTGCCACACTGTATGATCTCATGGGGTCTAGTTACGTTCAAACTACCACAATGAGTAAGCATTTAATATGGGCAACTGGGCAACCTCATGATGCCTTGGTTTAGAGCTGACTGTGCGGTGACAAGGTCTTAGCAGAGTAGCAGCAAGTCCCCACAGTCGCCACCGTGTGCTCTTTCCCTGAGAAACATGCATGGTTTTGGCAGTTATGTTCTCTGTTATATTTCTTCTGGTTGTGTGCTCAAATATAACTATGACTTTGAGTCTAGTAATAAAACCCCATCTTACATTTGCTAGTCATTTTTTTATTTTATCTTTGTGTGTATTTGTGTTCATATATGTACATGTAGGAGGTGGGGCATATGTGTGTGGGTACATGTGTTTGCAGGTATACATGCATGAAGAGGCCAGAGGCAGTTGTCCAGTATTTTCCTTAATCTCTCTACACTTTATTTTTTTTTAAACAGGGTCCCTCACTGAACCTGGAGCTTGTTTGCCTAGACTAGCTGGCCAGTGAGCACTAGGGATCTTCATGGCCAACTCCTCCCCAGCACTGGGATTACAGGTGTGTCAGGCTTTTTTTACACCTGCTGGGGATCGAACTCAGATCCTCATGCTTGCAGGATAAACACTTTACCCACTGAGCCATCTCCCTGGCCTCTAGTCACTGCTTTTTAATCTTTCTATTAGTATTTTAACAGTTCGTGTTTTACATATGAAAGTATTACGTTGTACTTAGTTGGAAGTAAAATAAAACAAACTAGCTGAATCCTAGACAGTTTGAGAAATTCTCTTGCAGAGTCACTTAAAAAGAGCCTTGAGCCTCAGCCACCGCTGAGGGATACACCCACACTTGGATTATCTCCTAGGGAAGGAGAGAAGAAAAGACCCTGACTGCACCCCTTCCCTCTAGTCTCTTGGCTTCACTCAAACTGGTTGAAACTAAACAGAAGCAGTGTCTTAGGGTTTTTGTTGCTGTGAAGAGACTCCATGACCACGGCAACTCTTATAAAGAAAACATTTAATGGGCGGTGGTGGCACACACCTTTAATTCCAGCACTCGGGAGACAGAGGTAGGTGGACCTCTGCAAATTCAAAGCCATCCTGGTCTACAAGAGCTAGTTCCAGGATATCCAGGGCTTCACTGAGAAACCCTGCCTTGAAAGAACAAACAAAAAACAAAAACAAAAAGAAAGCAGTTAATTGGGGTGGCAGTTTACACCTGATGCCAGTGCCCGACAGAAGGACAAGTGGGATTATGGGAGTACCTATCTAACCCAGCCTGGGCATCCACGCAGAGTGGTCAGGGATGCAATGGAATCCTAGGCCTTGAGATATCTGAGCTAAGGGATGAAGAAAGAACAGTGACCCAGGAGAAGCCGGTGGAGGCTGGGGCGGGGCTGTCAGCAAAGGGCGTAGCCTATATTGGGGCACAGAAACCAAATGCCATGAAGGCAAAGATGAAGCAGGATGGGAGAGCCTGGTCCATTCACGGGACACCTTAGTTGGGGACTTGAAGTTTGATTATATCCTGGAATTTTTTGCGCTATGCAGGAATAACTGATAGAATCACAAAGCCAGAGGGAAAAAAGTCAAAAACCAGAGCAATCTGGATGCAGGAGCTGAGGTGACTGTAACACAGCAGAGGCCTGGGTTACAATCAGTTCCGCTAAGTATTGCCCACTGCCTGAAACTCGTAAACACTTAATACTCATGGCGATGCTTCAGAAGAGATGTTGTTATTGTTCCCACTTTATACATAAGTAAACTGAGGCACAGAGAGGTTGGGGGGACCGCCTGCATTCACCCACCTGTTGCTAGGCTTGGAGCCTCGGCAACCTGGCTTCAGCATCTGTGCCGGGGGTCAGAGAGCAAACCAGAGTGGGAGACTAGCGCTGAGGTTGAGAGTAAGGCTGACACTGGACTTCCTGTTCCTCTGTGGAGCGCCCAAGGACCCTGAAACCATGGCTGTTCTCCTTTCAAATCAGTTCTTCCTCCATGTGTGTTTGTCTTTGTCCCATCCCTAGGCTGCCCAAACGTACAGTCTGCATTGGGAGGGCTCTCTCTCTGTCTCTCTGTCTCTGTCTCTGTCTCTCTGTCTCTGTCTCTCTGTCTCTGTGTGTGTGTGTGTGTGTGTGTGTGTGTGTGTGTGTGTGTGTGTGAAGGCATAAAAGCCAGAGGACAAGCCCAATGTGCTCCTGAGATGCCTGCCTTGGTTTTTGTGGCAGGGTCTCTCACTGGCCTGCACTCACTCATTAGGCCCTAGGAATCTGCCTGTTTCTACCACCCCAGTTATAGCCTCCCACCATGACTGGCTTGGAAGTTTTCTAAAACTATTTTTTTTGTTTTTTTTTTGTTTTTTGTTTTGTTTTGTTTTGTTTTGTTTTATCAGGGAGGGAGACACAAGCCATGGCACACATGTGGAGGTCGGAGGACAATTTGCAGGAGCTGGTTCTCTTCCTCCACCATGTGGGTCCCAGGATCAAACTCAGGTGATTGTGTTTGATAGCAAGTCCCTTTACTTGCTGAGCCATCTTGATGGTCCCCACCCAGCTTTTGTACGTGGGTTCTGAGGATTGAACTTAGGTCCACAGGCTATCTCTCCAGCCCCTGTTGAGGAACCTCAATAATTTTCACTTTGTATCTTGGATTAGGTAATCCAAGTGAAAATTATTGAGGTTCCTCAACAGGGGAAGACAAGACCCCAAGAAAGAGATGGAGAGAAGCCTGGAATTAGGTGGCAGGCTCCTTCCATGGCCCTGCTCAAGTCGCTGAGCCAAAGGGAGCTTGTGGAAGCAAGTTTCCTTCCCACAGCAGTTCCTTATCTTTCTGTGTCACCTGATTCAAAGTTGATTTCTCTGCAAATGACTCTCTCTCTCTCTCTCTCTCTCTCTCTCTCTCTCTCTCTCTCTCTCTCTCTCTCTC
>NC_022012.1:49266068-49275358 GCF_000317375.1 Microtus ochrogaster | reverse complement strand
TGTGTGTGTGTGTGTGTGTGTGTGTGTGTCTGTCTGTCTGTCTGTCTGTCTGTCTGTCTGTCTCTCTTTTTCAAGACAGGGTTTCTCTGTGTACCCCTGGCTGTCCTGAAACTTGCTCTGTAGACCAGGCTGTCCTGGAACTCAGAGACCCGTCTGTCTCTGCCTCCCAAGTGCTGGGATTAAAAGCATGTGCCACCACTGCCTGGTGAAATGCTCATCTCTTAACCCAAGGTAGTCACTGACTTCACATAGGCGGCACAAACAAGCGTGTGTGTGTGTGTGTGTGTGTGTGTGTGTGTGTGTGTCCCAGGAACAGGCACAGCTGGCTACAGGCTGACTAGTGACTCAAGATCTGCCAGCAAAAGACAATCACAAGAAAGCCACCATCTTCATCTCTTGTAGTGGCATCATGTGGCTTTTGTTTTATGTTTTTCAGAGATCCTTAGTTTTTTACTGTTCTCAGCTCATCTCAACCTTTATGGCTTGTCTGAGTAGAATTCTTCCAAACTCACAGTCCCTACTGTAGAAGTAGTTGAAAACACACACACACCTCTAATTTTGTGTAGCTGAGTTTAGATTTTTAATGGCCAGTGGCACAGGAGCTGAGCTCAAAGGTGGCTCAGCGCACACAAGCTGTGACACACACAACAGTTTACTGTCTTTGTTTCTTGATATGTGAAGTGGGGTCATTAACAGAGACAGGCATAAAAAACAAGCACACTCCCTGGTTCACAGCACCGCTGTTGTCTTGGCTGATAAACGAAGTGGACACAACGCCCTGCTTTAGTTTTAGCAGGAAAGTGGTTCGTTGGGTAGAGTACTTGCTATGGAAGCGTGAGTGTCTGTGTTTGCATCTCCGCCACTGAGTAAAAAGCAGGACATGGTGGTACTCCCCTGAAGTCCCTGCCCTGGGGAGGTGGAGACATGATGATCCTGGGGCCCCACTGTTGAGCCAGCCTGACCAGGATCAGTACGAGACCCAATCTCAAAAAATAAGGAGGAGAGCAAGAGAAGAAGATACATGAAGTCAGCACAGGTGAACGCATCTGGGGACACACACACACACACGAGAAGAACATGCCTCAGTTGACTTAAATGAGAAATCCAGCTTGGGGAAGAATAGTGAATTATCATGTTGAAATGTGGAAAATAAACATCTGGGGGAGTCACTAAACCAAAAAAGGGGACTGGTGTTGTTGTTTTTTTTTTTTCCTTCATTTGGCTCTTTACTTTTTTGGGGGACCCACTATCCACCTCCTAAATAAATCACACACACAGAAGCTAACTATTTCTTTTAAATGCCCAGGTTTAGGTAGGATTGTTTCTAGCCAGCTTTTTTTTTTTTAACTTAAATTATCCTATCTATCTTTTGCCTCTGGGCTTTTACCTTTCTCTCTTTCTGTATACCTCTCATTAACTCTTACTCTGTGGCTGGCTGTGTAGCTGGGTGGCTGGCCCTGATGTCCTCCTCCTTCTTTTCTCGTTCCTTCTCCCGCTTTGCTCTTTTCTCCTATTCATTCTCTCTGCCGGCCAGCCTTGCCTATCCTTTCTCGGCCTTGCCATCAGCCGTTTGTTCAGCTTTTTATTAGACCAATCAGGTGTTAGACAGGCAAAGTAACTCAGTTTTACAGAGTTAAACAAATGCAACATAAAAGAATGCAACACATCTTTGCAGCATTAAACAAATGTTCCACAGCATAAACAAATGTAACACATCTTAAACGAATACTTTACAACAAATTGGAATCCCTCATGGAGTTAGTCCAGCCCAACCTCTGTTCCTCCAGGCACCTCTCTGAAACTAAGCCAGACCCCAAATTGCACGTGTTAAGGGACCACTGACAGCTCCAGCCATCTGTGAGAGGGAAGCAGAGGGCAACATCTGTTTAAGCAGAAGACATGCTGGGACATGGCTTGGGGCAGCATGTACAGATGGCATACTTGGGCTCTGAGACTGGGGGGGCGTGTCCATGATAACGCTAACGTTAGACGGTATCTTCGCATCGCCTGCTGCTTAGGGAGTCTTTGAAAACAACAGACAACTGGTGGAAAAGTCAAGCGGCCTCTTGCGATGGTGATGGCCAGGCTGTGCTATGCTGCCTCTGACCCATATCTGAGAACAGCGCTATAAGCCTGAAGGCCACCTTGGGAAACCCTTCCATACATGGACACACCAGAGACTGCAGAAACGGATGTGGAGGAGGGCTCTTTTGGCTTGGAGCATTGCTCTAGAAGTTTCCCTTGAAAGTGTCTGCGAAGAGGAAGGGCTGCTGCTTTGTTTGCTGTATGAAAGATGGGCATTTGCTATTTTTAGGGCACGCGGAGAAAGGTTTATTGGTAGCAAACTAGCCTGAGCCCTCAGACATTGCTTGCTTTTACTGGGGGATAGGTTTTGGGGTCCTGGGTTTTAATGCTGTCCCAGCTGTTCTCCAGCTGTGTGTCGACCATGCTGAGCCTTGGCTCCTCATCTATGGATGGAGATAACACAGCTGGTTGGGGTACACTGTCACGAACAGTGGCAGGATGATGCCAATGAAATGACGTAATATGGCGTAGCACACTGTCAGCTATGGTAGGTGCTTGGTAAATGGTCACCCCAATAAACTCAACAGGGTTTTGAGGGGATAAGCGCCTCTTGGATTCACCTGAGTGACCCATGTAGTCACGAAGTCTGGTTTTTAGTGTGTCTGTAGTCTAGAGGGACCTATTTCTCTCTCTCTTTGTCCCCCCCCAGTACCTGGCCATTTGCTCAGTGGGTCTTAGGGGACCCCCATCTGCTCTGCTCTTGTTTGGGTCTGTAGCGATTGTCCCACAGCTGAGCATGAGGGTCACTAAAGTACTGGCAGCTGCAAGACTTCTGTCCTCAAGCTAATCACAGGAGAATTCCTGGCATCGCATGACTAAAGGAAAGGTAGGAGAAGGAAAACCTTCCTGCTGAACCGCGGTGCAGCCAGCTGCTCTAGGCTGACCCTTCTGCTACTACCGGCTGAGCTGTTGGGGGCATTCTGTGAATACATCTCTGGTTTCATGCAGGCAGGAGCTTCCCCGTGTGGAGAGGCACTGTCGGGGCGTGAGGTGCAGAGACATTGACCTCCTGAAGCTGAGACAAGCTACTTTCCTGAGTGGCCACACCAGCTTGTACCCAAGAGGCAGTGTGAGCAGCCTCAGGCTCTACAACCTCTGGTATGTCACAGAGCAATTAAAAAGAACCCGCAGAGCAAGAAGTACAGACCTTAGCAATGACAGCTAGTGGAAAAAGGGAAGTTCCTCAAGGAGGAAGAAGATGGCATTCTTTTTAAGACCCATGAAACAGCGGAGAGGGTGTGTGGATATGCTGTGGGGTTATACACAGATAAAACAAACAAAACGATCTAAAGGAACTCAAGAGGACGGAGAGTGGAGTGTCCACCCTCATGGCAGAACACCTTACAGTTCCATGTTAATGCTTTTATTTTCTCTTGATGCAGAAGGCTTATTCAACATAGCTGAGAGATGTAAGCCAACAGGGTGCTATTGATGGATGGATAAACAAAGGTGTCCACGTATACAACAGGCTATTATTTGACCATAAAAGGGAAGAAGACTGTGACCCATGCTCTAGCAAGGACAGACCTTCAGAATGCTACACTAAGGATGCTTATGTAAAGCCACATCCTGTGTGATTCACCTTATTTCAGATGTTTAGTCAAACACAGAAAAACAGTAGAGTGGGTGGCAGGTCAGGGAAGAGGACTTAGGATTGTTTACCTGGCAGTTTCAGTTTCGCACGAAGAAGGTTCAAGAAACTGCATAGCACTTTTAGCACATGTTATACTGTCGAATTGCACACTTGAAAATGGTCATAATGGCTCGGTAGTGGTGACGCACGCCTTTAATCCCAGCAATTGGGAGGCAGAGGCAGATGGATCTCTGTGAGTTCGAGGCCAGCCTGGTCTACCAAGTGAGTTCCAGGGCAGCCATGACTGTTACACAGAAAAACCCTGTATTGAAAAAAGAAAGAAAGAAAGAAAGAAAGAGAAAGAAAGAAAAGAAAAGAAAAGAAAGGAAAAAAGAAAGACAGTAAAAAGAAAATGGTCATAATGGTATGATAGTCAGCTTTCTAATTTCATGTATTTATTTGTGTGCATGGTGGGTCTGATTGTGTGTAGTGTATACACGCTTGTGCATACGGATGTGGAGGCCCGAGGTCGGTGCAGGGTGTCTTTCTACATCATTTGCTACCCTTATCTTCTGCGACAGGGTCTCTTATGGAATCTGATACTCATCAGTTTGGTGAGGCTGGCTGACCAATGAGCTTCAGGGATCTGTCTATCTCCATGTTACCCCACGTCAAGGCTGAGGTCACAGGTGTGGGCTGCCATACCTGGCTTGTCATGTGTTCTGGGGATCCAAATCCAGGTCCTAAGGCTTGTCGAGCAGGCCTTCTGCTGAGTCATTTTTCACCCTAGCTTTTCAAGCTATAGTAAAATAGCTGGGACGGTCATCTGAAAGAGTGAGGAGCTTGTCCTGGCTTATAGTTTGTGGGTTTCTGTCAGGAAACCTCATGGCAATCAAGATGCGAGACAGGGAGGAGAAACGGGGTCCCCGCATCTCCTTCAAGGGCACACCTGCTAACCCCAGATCCCACGGCCAACCTGGAGCAGTTTCCCTGTTATTGTCTAAGGTGGCTCCTCCCACCATCTGCATCCATGAAGGCCAGAGCAGTATTCTTCAGGCAAACCTATTCACTCCAAAGTGTCGGACAAATGAAATGAGATAGAATTGTAGGAATCTGTGAACCAGTCCCCGTGCAGAGGCTGAAGGGAAGATCTGGTACCTTCTGAGATTGCCTTTAAGGAGGATGCTATCCAGAGCTGGGGACGGCCAACGTTAGTGCCCCAAACTGGCAGCCTTTTACCTCTGAAAGGTCATGGGGGAGGAGAAGGCTAACATTTAGCTCCTCCCTGAATGATGGGAGGACACATCAAAACCTTGCCAGCTACCTCAGTTCAACTTAACATCAAGTGAACCAGCCTCTCTTCCAGGTGGAAACAGCATTCCTCTGTTGAGAGCCCCGGGGAAGGCTTGGGAAGGAGCTGGTCTGGTCTCATTCTTTGCACGAGAGGAAGTAGGACTCAGGTAACACAGGTCATAAGCACTGAGGTAGTCGGAGCCTGTGCTGTGTGTTCAGGCTCTTCCCCAACACACGTATCAAAGACAGTGGGCCTTGTTCAGGTGCGCCCCGGCAAGACAATACTACATAGCATGAAGACACCTACAACTTGAACGCTAGCATACTGGGAACACTCTGCTGCTGGTGACTACCAAGAAATGAATAATCTTACTGGAGAATGAGAGGCCTGGAACAGACAGGCCTGCTGTGTGCTGACATGGTGCATGCCGTGTGGGCGTTCCCCTTTCTGGCCTCATTAGAAATGAGGCAGGGGCTGGAGAGGTGGTCCATGGTTACAAGCACTGGCTGCTCTTCCAAAGATCCTTAGTTCAATTTCTAGCACCCACATGGCTGCTCACAACCACCTATAAACTGTAGTCCCACAGAATCCGATACCCTTTTCTGGTGTGCAGACAAAACAACCTTACACACAAAATTAATAAGTAATTTTAAAAAGAAAAGAAAAGAAATGTGGCCATTGTACCCACTTAATGAATGATAAGAAGCCTTGGGAACAGTAGGTAGCTTGTCTAAGATGGCCTCGTTAGATGGTGGCTGTGCTATCCCACCTCAGGTTAGTTCTCTCCCCAATGTTCTCTCCCAGGCCACAGAAGCCAAGCCACACCCCCAGAAATCAATCGAAACCTCCAATTTAGGTAGGGATATGTCTGGACACTTTTAGGAGGACCCCAGGTGAGCAAATACTTTTGCAGGTGGGCATGGGAGACTTGAGCTCATTCTGTGTATATGTCTGTGCTTGAGTGTGTGTATGCACATCACATGTGTGCAATGCCTGCAGAGGCCAGAAGGGGCATCAGATCCTCTTCTAGAACTGGAGTTACAGACATTTGTGAGGCACCAAGTGGGTGCTGAGAACTGAACCCTGGTCCTCTATAGGAGCGGCAAGTGCTCTAAGCCATCCCTCCAGCCCTGAGACCTGATTTTTCTAATCCTCTTAGAAGAATAAAATATTCTTGAATCATCAGACAGTTGCTATTTTTACAGAATTAGTCTATATAATAAGCTATTGTGACTATTTCTCTGACCTATATGTTCAAAAAAAAAGAAAGCTTTGTGTTTGATGTTTGAAACAAAATACCTATTTTTAAAAGGAATACTGTTTCTATTTTTGCACAAATTAGAAGGATATAGGAAACTGGGCATACTCTGAGAGCTGTAGGGCGGGAAGGCCACACTTTAAGCTGTTCAGAACAGGACAGGGAATTGTGAGAGAGCTGAATGCCCAATACACACAACAGTTACCTTGTTTGCCGATGTGCACATTGCTTTTGTCCTGTAGACTACTGTTAACTGTAGTGTAACAAGCATCTCCCATTTAAGTTCTCTCTGGTATGCAACAATAGTTAGTAGCTACTGATTAAATTTCATATATCAGACTATATAGGAAGTATAGGATGCTAGTGTTTTCATTTGTACAGCAGGAGACAAATGTCCTTTCTTCAAGCCCTCCTGAAGGTTAGGCTTGGCTTTCCCTTTTATTATTACTAGTGAAACTGAATACTGCTGGTGTGTGTGTGTGTGTGTGTGTGTGTGTGTGTGTGTGTGTGTGTGTTTGTGTGTGTGTGTGATGTACATGCTACAGTGGGCATGATGAGGTCAGAAGATAATCTTTAGTGTCCATCCTCACCTTCCATTTTGAGACAGGGACTCTATGTTGCTTGCTGCCAGGCTTTCTGGCCTGTGAGTTCCTGGGATTCTATCCACCACCTTCCCATAGGAGCTCTGGGATTGCAGACACTTGCATTACACAGCTGGCTTTTCCATGGCTTTGGGGATTTGAACTTAAGTCTTCGTATTTGTACAACAAATGCTTCTACCCACTGAACCAGCCCTTCACTGACTACACGCGCATGTGTGTGTGTGTTTGTGTGTGTGTGTGTGTGAGTTTGTGTCTTCTTTGCTGAATTGTCCATTTCTTTTCTTGATCAAATTTTCATTAATAGACCCATTTTTCCCCCATCAGTTGATAAGAATTTTTTATATTATAGTGGGAATATCCACACTGATATATTTATTACGTAAAATCCAAAACTTCTACATGTTGTGAAAATATCAGAAAAAGGGGTGGAAGAGACATTGGGAGAAAACAATACGATAGTGGGTTTGCTTTCCTTATAATTCCTGTTCTGAGTATTTAGCATATAAGCATCCATATCTTCCCCTTCTGCTGGTTGGTAATGCATTTACAGTTCTGTGTCAGTTACACCTTCAGAATAGAGGCTGTTAATCTGGGGTATGTCCCTTAAGGCAACGATGATTCTAACTTGATTTCCTTCCAGGCAGTTAAAAAAAATGCTTAAATAGACTGTGTTGGCCAATTTCCCTTCTCAGTGATCTTTTGGGGGGATTCGTGCATGGTGTATGTGGGCACATGTGTTTGTTTGTGTATGTGAAGGCCAGAGGTCAACCTTGTGCCTTGTGTATGTTGTTCCCTGGGTGCAATTGATCTTAGATTGTGAGACAGGGTCTCTCATTGGTCTGGAGCTCACCAATTAGGCTAGGTGTTAGCAGGGAGCCCTGTTTCTGTTCCCTGGTGCTAGGATTACAAGCATGTGCCACCACAGGAGGCTTCCTATGTGTGTTCTGGGGACTTGAACTCAGGTCCTTGTGGGCAGCAAGCACTTTACTAACTGGCCATCTAGCCCTCTTCATGGGGGTTTTATGTCCTCTCAGTCCAATATAAATTCTACAGATTCAGGTTTGCTTCTGGATTTGAACCTCTTGTTCTGTGATCTCTTATTACTTCTAATGCTGTGGCTGTTTCAACAAGGACCCAAATGTTCAGAAACAGTTTGCATGACTTTGGGAATCTATGCTCATTTATGCCTTCTGCACCAGACAGCATCTTCCTTCAGGCTAGGGTCCTGCTTTATTCCTTTTTGTGCTTAGAGAGCCTAGGATAGCGTGCAGTGGAGGTTAGGCATGGCAGCAAGCAGTATAGGAATGGAACAAGCCCCAGCGTGAAGACTGAGAGATTGAGCAAGGAACAGGATGTCCAGCTAAACTAGAATAGTGAATAAGCACCAAGTCATTTTGGGGGGGGGGAGAGTAAGTGTGCCCCATGCAATATTTGGGACACACTTGATCCTTAAAGGTAGTCAGGTGCCTCCACTGGAATGTTCAACCTCCTCGTACCCTGTCACCCCGCTTGCCCCAGAGTCAAGTTGACGAGCAAGGGGTTCATCGTTTACTCGTCTAATTCTTCTGCTAGCGCAGCTCAAGTGTGAGGTGCCAGTGACTGAGTGTGAGGCTGAGAAGTGTGACCTTCCACACCTGTAGCGACAGCGCTGAAGGCCCTGGAGGGTGACTCACAGCCCTTCCCCAGGCCCCAAGAGCCTCAACTCATTCTGCAACCCTGCACCTGAGTCTTCATCCTCTTCTGCTTTTTCTTCTCCTAGGAAGAGAAAGCAGGGTTCAGCCCCCAGCTCCTGACACCTGCAGCACCTGGCACCTGCAGCTCACGACACCACACTAGAACCACTCAGTAGAGCAAGCACCTGTTTTAAGTCATATTTGCAAAAGTGACACAAGTCTGCATAGCCTATGCGCTTGATCAGGCTTGGGCCTGATACACCTCCAAGTAATAGGGCTACAATAGTAAATGAAATACAAATGACCCTTGTCTCATGGGAGAGATAACATGTTTAAATGAAAAAAAAAATCTGAGGAGGTGTGTGGTGGTTTGAAAGAAAATGACCCCCACAGGGAGTGGCACTCCTAGGAGGTGTGGCTTTGTTGGAGTTGGTATGACCTTGTTGGAGGAGTGTGTCACTGTGGGAATGGGCTTTGAGGTCTCCTATGTTCAAGCTATGCCTAGTTCGGTTGACTTCCTGTTGCCTGTGGATCAAGATATAGAACTTTTAGCTTCTTCTCCAGTCCTATGTCTGTATGCATGCTACCATGTTTCACCACGATAATGAACTAAACCTCATTGAAGGCTTAGTAAATGAAACTATAAGTCACCCCAATTTAATATTTTCCTTTGTAAGAGTTGCTGGTCATGGTGTCTCTCCACAGCAATAGAAACCCTAACTAAGCCGGGCGATGGTGGCGCACGCCTTTAATCCCAGCACTCGGGAGGCAGAGGCAGGCGGATCTCTGTGAGTTCGAGACCAGC
>NC_022012.1:49244672-49265963 GCF_000317375.1 Microtus ochrogaster | reverse complement strand
GAAACCCTAACTAAGACAGAAGTTGGTACCAGGAATGGGGTATTGCTGTGATAGGCCTGACTATGTTTTTGTTTGGAGGAATTTGGACTTTGGTACTTTGGGTTAGGAAAGCAGATAAATGCTTTAAGCACTGCTCAATGGAACATACTAGCAGGAACATGGTTTGAGCAAAATTTGAACTGTGGGGGTCTGGCTCAAGAGGTTTCAGTGGAGGAGGATTTTAGTATGTTGAATTCTCAGCTGTCCATTAGGAAACAGGCCTTGGTTTGCTCAGTTTTTATGAAGGAAAGCACTTGGTGCAGTGACTGGTCTACTAAGAGAAACAGCAAGGGACATTGGGTACAACCTTTCCTACTTATGCCCCTCCAGGTGCCCACACTCAAGAGTGAGGAGTTTCAGGGCATGGACGGAGTGTGCTGTACGTGTCGAGGTTGCCCTGGCTGGGCTCGGCTCCTCTACTGCCCCAGGTCCGCCCTCAGGAACTCTGGGGAGGCTAGCAGGGAACACCATTAGAGTCTGGGCTTTTGGCAGCTTACCTATGGCTTCCTAGTATACAATGAGAAAGGTCTGGCCTGAAGACGCAGAGAGCCAGAGAACAATAACAATAGCTATAAATGACCCCTGTCAATAGTTACTTTATGGAGACAAAGTCCAAGCAGGAGAGACAGGTTTCCAGGCAGGATAAACGTAGGTAAGGAAACCTCCTATGGACAGAGGGAAACTTCACAGACCCAGTCATTCTGTAAAGAACACCCTGAAAGCTGGTGAGCCCAGAACTCGCTTGTCTGCACCACCCAAGACCCTTAGGACCCAGAGCAGTCACAGTCGGGGTTTACTTAAAGTCCTAGAGATTTTCCATATTAATAATTCCAGGCCAAAGGAAAGACATTATCTTTATTCACAACACAGCCTCATGTGGGCCAATAATAGATTTCTTCCCCCATGAGGCTTTTGGTTTTTGCGATTTTGAAATATTGCTCAAATTAGGGCCAGCTTCACAAAAGCTCCCGAGTTCAAACTCCAGCAGAGAAGAGTACTTAGTAGCCCATCCAGACCCTGCTGGCTCCGCTCAGCTTGCTGGCTCTCCTTCCTAACTTCTTTGTTAAGGTTCTGGAGACAAATTAAGAAGGGGCTGCGAGGCTACAGCAGGGGCACCACAAACCTGCGCATTAAATAGACTTTCTTTTCCCTTCTGGAAAATTACAGAGAACAAGAATAAGTGAAAAGAACTTAGTTTGGTTGGCTTCAGCTGGGTCTTCCTTAATCTGGGCTTTACTGTAGGTTCGGGATCATATGGTTTAGCTAAAAGCACGGTTTGTGGCCGGGGAGGCAATTCCCAAATATGTCCTGCAGGTGGCACCAGAACAACGCGGAAGATGACCTCCCTAGTCCAGCCGTCTCAGCGAAGGGCATTGCTGGGGAAGGGAGCAGGGCGGGACAAGGACGAGTGAGGCGGGCAGGGGCGGGGCCTAGACCAGGCTGGGATTAGGCGGACTGTCAGTCCGGTCCATCTACACCCATTCAAAAACCTGGGTCCTTTGGCAAGTTTTATCTGTGAAGGACGTTCATGTGATTAGCACCCAAATCTATACATTTCCGAGAGTGGAAAGGGGCCACTATTAAGAATTTCAGGACAGGGGCTGGCGAGATGGCTCAGTGGTTAAGAGCATTGCCTGCTCTTCCGAAGGTCCTGAGTTCAATTCCCAGCAACCACATGGTGGCTCACAACCATCTGTAATGAGATCCAGTGCCCTCTTCTGGCCTGCAGGCTTAATAAATAAATAAATAATTTTTAAAAAAAAAAAGAATTTCAGGACAGCAGATATAAACTTACTCACCGGCCCTCTGGTCACCTTTTCTCCAGTTTTCACTCTTCCTTTTCATTTTGTTTCCTCGTTACAAACATCTAACATTCGGTCCCAAGCGTCCCCGTCTTTGAAGGTGACCTGGCAATGGCAGACGTCGCCCCTGCAGTTTCCAAGGTCAAATCACCCGCCCCAAGGACTGTGTTAACTTCTAGTTAGAACACAGCCCCTCGGTTATGATCCCTAGCTAATGAAAAAACAGAGTTGTTGGGGTGAAACCTTAACCCTTATCTCAATTTCTGCCTATTCTGGTCCTCCTTACTAAATTTGTTTCTCTCGTTTTGTTCTGAGTAGCCTCCTTTATCTCTGAATTTAAGTATACTGGCTTGTTGAACTGCAAATAGGCAAGTTCCATTAGGAATGATTCTTAAATTTCCAAAAGTGTCCCATTACCCCATTCAGCACCGAATTAGCAAGCCATTTATCCCGTGTTCCGGAACCCTCTTCGGTAAATAGCCGCAAACACCCATCCACAGCAGAAAGGGCTAGAACTTTCCTCGTGTCCATTTTTAGATGTTTCTTTGCTATCCAAGCAAAGAATTTGAAGGAGTCTTGTAATGAACGTCCTGCCCTAGCACTTGCTTCTACAGCTGGAAGTTCATGGTCTCTCTGGCATGCATACATTGCTACAAATGACCTTGGGTTTCTGTCTTAACAAATCTAAGTTAGAAATTGTGGGTCTATAGTCAGGTGGTGGTGGCGCACACCTTTATTCCCAGCACTCAGGAGGCAGAGGCAAGTGGATCTCTGTGAGTTTGAGGCCAGCCTGGTCTACAGAGTGAGTTCCAGGATAGTTAAGGCTGTTGCAAAGAGAAACCTTGTCTCAAAAAACCAGAAATTGTGGATTTATCTCAATAATATAAGTATGAGAAGCTTCAGAAATCACTGAAACCCTTCTCTAAGAAGGACCTCAGGGTTGCTAGCACACGACAAGCAAGACATTGGGCTGTAAAGATCCAAGGAAAGGCCACATTCAGAGACAAGATTTACCTTTTTGTTTCTTGGTGTGTATGTGTGTGTTTGTTTAAGACCAGATAGTATTAAGTAGTCTAAGAACGGACTTAATTTGTAGCCAGGCTGGTCTCAAAATTGAAGCCCCTCTTCAGGCTCCTGAGGGCTGGGACCACAGAAATGCACTGCTACACCTACTCCCGTGGCCTTTCCTTTTCAGTGAAATATCGCTTCTGACATTTCAGTGTTTGTATTTCCTGAAATTCATGTTGAAACTTAATCTCTAGTGGTGACATTAGGAGACAATTACATTGGGGAGGACAGGAGAGATAATGTAGAGTTAGGGTTGGGGCCAATTCAGGTCCTTGGCAGGAGCCAGAACCCGTCCTGGATGGAGGCCAGAAAAGCCAGAAAGACTCTGGTCAGTGGTCTGATTCCTGATTGATTTGGGGTCTCTGCTCTCGAGGGATGAATGTTAGAAACACCAGCCTTGGAGGCCATTGACAGACCCCACCTTGTGTTTTCCTTGTAGCTCTAGAAAGGGCAGCCCACTTTCAGGATCTCCTTTATGTGACAAATGGTGATAGCATCCAGGCATTGCTAAGTCCCTGTAAGATAAAGAAAAGAGCCTAGGGCTCCCCAGCAAACCCCTGTCTCAAAAAACACCAAAAATAAGCCGGACGGTGGTAGTGCACACCTTTAATCCCAGCACTCCGGAGGCAGAGGCAGACGGATCTCTGGAAGTTCGAGGCCAGCCTGGTCTACAAGAGCTACTTCCAGGACAGGCTCCAAAGCTACAGAGAAACTGGCTCAAAAAAGAAAGAAAGAAAGAAAGAAAGAAAGAAAGAAAGAAAGAAAGAAAGGAAGGAAGGAAGGAAGAAAGAAAAAAAGAAAGAAAGAAAGAAAGAAAGAAAGAAAGAAAGAAAGAAAGAAAGAAAGCGAGCCTAAATTCTGCCCCTGGCTCTGGATATGGAGACCTGACATTCTAAACTATCCAAACATTGCATACTAGTTTCTTCCTTTTTAAGAGTTAATCTGGGGGGGCTGGAGAGATGGCTCAGAGGTTAAGAGCATTGCCTGCTCTTCCAGAGGTCCTGAGTTCAATTCCCATCAACCACATGGTGGCTCCCAACCATCTGTAATGAGATCTCTGGCACTGTATCCTGGAAAGTGTATATATAAAAAATAAATAATTTTTTTAAAAAAAAGAGTTAATTCACCTGGCCCCGTCAATCAGCTGGTGAAGAGCCACCTCCTATCCTCCCCCCACCCCCGTCCCAAAAGAAAGCTGATTCCCCTAAAGACATGTTAAGGGCACGAGGGGACTAATTACCTCCACAATGAGCTCATCCTCCCCAGAACACTGGGATCCAATAATTTCTGCCAGTCTCTAAAGGCAGCAGGCACACATGGAATACATATACACCCAGGCGAACAGACACACACATACACACGCATGCACGCGGTGCACACACACGTGCACACACACACACACACACACACACACACACACGGCATAACACACTATCGCCAGTATGGTTGCCTGCAGAGCATTCATCAAGCAACACTGAATTCTCAGAAAACCGTTTGATTTTTTTTTTCTTTTTTTCTATCCTTTTCCTTTGTATACTGGCAAAAAATCCTAAATCCTAAATTAGCTTTCCCCAACACTGGGCCTCTCTCTGAGGCTCTCCCACCCTCCTGCCATCTAACTGCTGGGCTAACATTCAGCTGCTTGCTGATCTCCATTGCTAAACCTGCTTGTTTTCTTGGGCCATAACTTAAGTAGCTCCCTCCCTCCCTCATCTCTGTCTCCCTCCTCCTGGCAGCAGGCAGGATTTTCAACTTGCCTGTCCTGGTGTTTTTTCTCAAGCTCTAATAAAAATACCTTCAAGTTTCTTCTGATTCCATTTCTAAATTCCCTTATTAAATTAGGCTAAGAACCCCCAAGGGGGAACCCCTCTCTTGGTAACAAAATTATGAGGTAGAATGCTCATGAGATAAACTTCAGTGACGTGGAGAGTTTGTGCAGGTCCAGCAGCTAGTTGTTTTTCCTTGGATTAGCTTTAACCTCCTGAATAGCCACTCCGTGTCAGAACTAACATCCTGTCACTAACAGATAAAACCTTTTGGAATATATTAATAGGTTTTTCTGAACCCCTCCCCCATAATCAGTTTTTCTGTCAACACAGTAAGGGAGATCAAGCTGAGTTGGAAAAGTATAAGAACAGGGATATTGAGCAAAGCCACTCCCAGGAGAGTTCTCCAATCCCAGAGATAGAGGCCAAAGAAGTTGTACCCCTACGCTAAAGCAGAGAAGTTTTATAGGTTGTAGTCAAGAGATAATGTGTTCAATCAAGCCAGGTTTGTGGCCAAGTATGATCAAAGCTGAGCACTGCTTTTGATGGGGACTTGGACGATTGGCAATTTGGTGGGGAGTCAGGGAGCTGTAGTAGCAGCTAAGAAGGCAGAACTGGGCTTTTTGGAACCTTTCCTTTGTTTGTAGACTCTCTGAGCAGGTGGGGTTTGGCGAGAGGGAGGGAGGGAGGGAGAGGGAGGAGGAGAGAAGGGGGGGGAAGGGAGAGAGAGAGAGAGAGAGAGGAAGAGAGAGAGAGAGAGAGAGAGGAAGAGAGAGAGAGGGGGGGGGAGGGAGAGAGAGAGAGAGAGAGGAAGAGAGAGAGAGAGAGAGAGAGGAAGAGAGAGAGAGGGGGGGGGAGGGAGAGAGAGAGAAGGAGGGAGAAATGAGGCTTTCCAGACCATGCAGGGGGAGAGCTGGAGGTCCCAGCTGAACATCTATAAACATTAACTTCCACAACCCAAAAGTTAAGCCTGTCGTCTAAGACCAGCAGGCCAGACCCCCCTCACTTTGCTGTAACCATCTCTCTGAAGGACCCACCAACGCATTTTAAACTTGCCTTGATTTCTAACTTTCTCTGTTCTCTATGAAACTGCTTCCACAAGGGAACACAGAAGCTGGGATGACTTTGTTCCATGGTCACTCAATTTTAGCTCCAGAATAAACTGTCTCTTATTCCCTTGAGACGAGAACTAATATTCTTTGCACCAACAAGCCAAGACCCAAGCTATCCTATCTCTGACCAGGTCCCTCCTCCTGCCAGCCTCTGTGATTCTTCCTTGTGTGGTTGCTGAGAATTTAAGGAACTCCTCTTCACTGGGACGTCAGCCTAAGGATGCCTGTCATCTGGGTAAGATGTTAGATATTCACTTCTTATTGTGTGTATGCATACAAGTGCATGTATGCATGTGGGGGGGGGGGCTGTGGAGATCAGAGGGTAACTGGTGGGAGTCAGTTCTTTCCTTCCACCGTGTGGGTCCGAGGAATCAAACTCAGGCCATCAGACTTGGCAGCAAGTGTCCCTACCTGCCAAGGCATCTCACTGCTCAGAGACTCACACCAGAAATTGAAATAAAAATAGTGAAAGCTTGCTCAGCAGTTGGTATGGTTCCTGGTGTTTTTACACACACGCTTGTTATTTAACCTTATCAACAGCTCTATGAACTGGATACTCTTAACTGTAGCACCAGTCATCAGATGGGGAAATCGAGGCACAGAGAGGGTAACTTGCCCACAGTAGTGAAGCTGAGATTTGAACCCACTGTGATCTGGCTTCAGAGCTCGTGTCCTTCACCGCCATACTGCACTGGAATGCGGGATATTTTGAGTATTTTCTATTAGCCTGGGAGCATTTTGTGCATAATTCAGATCTTATAAATTTCCTTCAAAGAAGGCAGCTAAATCAGAATGGGAGATCTAATGTGTGGCATTCATGAATAAATTATAGGGCTCTCTGGTTTTAAATAAAAATGATTTGCTTATCCTGTGACTGCAATCAGACAGGACTGTGATAGGCCAAGCTTAATTTTCTCTCTCCTTAATATGAGGAGCTGGTCTCAGCATGGGAATAACTCAGACTCTGCCTGGCCCTTTGTGGAACGATGTGGGGTGGGAGGGGCGTTGTGGAACCCTAGTTTGTTGAGAAAGAGAGAATGCTACTTAAGTACTTAAGAAAGATGATTTTTTCAAGTGGGGTCATTTGAGCTTTGTCCATTAACATGTGATCAGTGATTTCCTGGTGCCAGGGAAGTAATTTCCTGGCCGGGGAAGGAAATGAGCCTTTATTACATTTTTTTTATTTGTGTGTGTACGTGTGTGTGTGTGTGTGTGCGCGCGCGCGCTCAGGCACATGTGCACACATATGTGGGAACATGCCAGTTCACTCCTAGGGCTTGAACTCAGGTCATCAGATTTAGCAGCAAGCATTTTTACCTGCTGAGGTTGCTCATCAGCCCTAGGAAGTGAATTTTTCAACTGAACTTTATCTAAGACCTAGCAACCTTAGAAGACCAAACTAGGCTCCTGAAATTCTGTCTTGCTTCCCATCTTTACCAACAGTTTATTTAGGGAGGGGAAACAAAGGTAGTCTGTCAATCCATAGCTTAGACCCGCCTCTCTGGTCATGAGGTTGGCTTTGTGGCTGAGATTCTGCTTTTCCTTCATTCTCATCTCTCTGTAGAAGGGGAGCAAGGTGGTGCTTACACCAAGGCTACCAAGTCTCACATGGCTCCTGAGCGGCCTTCTGGACAACACCGAGACTTAGACTAGCTCAGAACAAACAAGATGGTGTGTAGAGAGTCTTTTCTACAGAATAAACTATAAATGTGCTCTTTAAAAAAAGTTAAACATTTATGTATATGTTCATCTGTATGTGCAGGGGCCCGTGCTCTTTAAAAAATTAAATGTTTATTATATGTTCATCTGTGTGTATACCATGTATGTGCAGAGGCCTGTGGAGGCCAAAAGATGACACTGAATCCCTTGAAGAGGTTGTGCCTCTTCTGCCATGGGTGCTGGGAACCGACTCAAGTCCTCTGGAAGAGCAGCAAGTACCCTTAACGACTAAGCCGTCTCTCCAGGTCCTGAGAGGTACTCTTACAGATGCTGAAGAATGTCTATCAATGTGACCAGAGTTCCAGATGAAATTCTCTTCAAGTTTCATTCTGCTGCCTGTTAGATAGACTTTAAAAAACAAAACAAAACAAAACAAAAAAAAAAAAAAAACAAACAGGATTCCTCTACAGAGCCTGGAATGGCTTTCAGCTTACTGTCCTTCTTCCTTGACTCCCAAGAACTATAGTCACAGGCGTGTGCCACCACACTTGGCTCTGTATTTATCTTACAAACAAACTCACTTATTTTCACATTTGATTTCTTGATAAACATGTGTGTATGTGTGTGTGTGCATATGCTTGTGTTCATGTGCACTGTGTACAACAGTGTGTATGTGGAAGTCAGAGAACAATTTTGTGGAGTCTGCTCTCCCCTTTTACCTTTATGGGGGTGCCAAGGATAAAACTCAGGTCGTTGACGGACAGTGGTGGAGCACACTTTAATCCCAGCACTCAGGAGGCAGAGGCTGGAGAATTTCTGAGTTCAAGGCCAGTCTGGTCTACAGAGTGAGTTCCAGGACAGCCAGAACTACACAGAGAAACCCTGTCTTGAAAAACTAAAAACCAAACAAGAACAAGAACAAAAGC
The DNA here is from genome assembly GCF_000317375.1 of Microtus ochrogaster. NCBI lineage: Eukaryota > Metazoa > Chordata > Mammalia > Rodentia > Cricetidae > Microtus > Microtus ochrogaster. Next base: position 49,257,591 of record NC_022012.1, on the reverse strand, counting down.
CAAACTCAGGTCATCACGAGGCTTGTGTGGTAAGCACTCTATGTACTGAGCCAGCTTCAGGGTCCTGCTTCCTCAGGTTTGATTAGACACATCTCTGCCTCATTGTGCTGTGCTGTGTGCTTTTCCACTCAGCCTCAGGATTGTTTTCTTCCATATGTAAGATGGGTCACTGAGAGTTTGTCTTTCTTTAGTATGTTGCTGAGATATAAACATACACACTAACAAGACTCAGACAACACTCTGTGACAGACACATTGACACCCCCAACAGACACCCACATTCTTAGGACTCAGGGCCCTCTAAGAACGGAAACGCGCGCGTGTGTGTGTACGTGTGTGTGTGTGTGTGTGTGTGTGAAATGTCACTCATGCAACCTTTCCAAATCTCGGTTTTCTCGTCTATGAAATGAAAGCTAACAATACCACCTGTCTTAGTTAGCATTTTTATTGCTGTGAAGAGAACCATGACCAAGACAACTCTTATAAAGGAAAAAAATCTTTCTTTGGGGTGGCTTACATTTTCAGAGGTTTAGTCCATTATCATCATGGTGTGACATGGTAGTGTGCAGACAGACATTGTGCTGGAGCAGGAGTTGAGAGTCTGACATTTTGACCCTTGTAGGCAACAGGAAGTGGTCTGAGACACTGGATGTGACTTGAGCATATATGAGACCTCAAAGCTCGCCTCCACAGTGACACATTTACTCCAACAAAGCCACACCTACTCCAACAAAGCCACACCTCCCAATAGTGCCACTCCCTTTGGGGACCATTTTCTTTCAAACCAGCACACAATCCTTAGCAAGTCGGTTAAAGATACTTTGATGATGTGGGAAAGACAGCAAAGTGGTGGCGTGGTACATATAAAACATTTGTTCTTGCTTTTGAAAAAGTCTGGCCTTTGTTCTCAGCTCTGGGGAGACAATCTCCAGCAGTAACACCCCTTTAAAGCATTGGTGTTTCATGGCAGGGGTCTCATGTCCCAAAGGATAATCTACTAATATAATTTAGAGTGGGGGTTAGGAATTACTGGATGGCTGTGTGGCAGTTTAGGACCTTTTGGGTTGGTGATCACAGTCACCTGTCAAGGCTGGGGAGTGGTCGTTCTGATTACCTGGGGAGGGGCAAGAGGGGCTCCGTGCCCAGGGCTTTTCTGGCCCCTGGATGATTTATTCTACTCCTTTCCTGTTATAAACCACAGCGTGACTCTAACAGTTTGCAGTCTCCTTAGATGTCCTGGAAGCCTGCTGAGGCCAGGAATGAAGGGGTCTAGTGGATCTTCTGCTCCAACTCTCTGTTCAGGTGTTGAGTCCAAGATGGATGTCACTCCGCACGAGTTGAACCCATCGTCCTGGGAGGGTTACTGCCCAGATCTGTGGGAAAATAACTAGAAGCTGGTGTCTGCTTTCCCTAGACTCTCGCGTGCTCCTTTCTTCTTGCTGTGCTTTGTTTGTTGTTTGTTTAAAAAGAGTCTCCCAGAGCTCAGCTGAGGGTGACATCGATCTTCTGATCTTCCTGTCTCCACCTCCTGAGTGCCAGCACACAAGTAGGTACCGTCATAGCCGGTTTGGGTGGCATTGGGGGGGAGGGGTGGAAGTCAGGGCTTCGTTGAGCAAAGTCCTTTCTCCAGAAAATACAGGTGGGTTCATTTCTCTCTGTGTCTGTCTCTTCTTCTGTCTGTCTCTGTCTTTTTAAATGTCTCTCTCTCTCATTGTGTGTGTGTGTGTGTGTGTGTGTGTCCATTCAAGTTTTCATATAGCTCAGGGTGGCGGTCTGAATGGGATATCACCCACATTCTTGTGCATTTGAATTCTTGGTCCCCAGTTGGTGGCCCTATTTGGGGGAGGATTAGGAGGTGCGGTCCTAGAATAGCATGGGGGGGGGGCAGGCTTTGAGAGTCCGAAAGACTTGTGCCATTCCAGTGTACCCTCTTTGCTTCCTGTTTGTGGTTGGAGATGTGAGCTCTCAGCTGCTGCTCCACCATCATGGAACCTTCTGGAACCATAAGCCTCCAATAAACTTCTTCTAGACACTGACTTGGTCATATTTTATCATAGCAACCGAAAAGTAACTAAGACACTCAGACTGTCCTCATATTTACTGTGCAGCCAAGGATGACCTTGAATTTCTGATCCTCCTGCCTCCGCCTTCTGAGTGCTGGGGTTACAGCTGCACACCCCCAGTTTTCTATGGTGCTAGGGATCAAATCCAGGGCTTAATGTGCACTAGGCAACCTCTTTGCTAATTGAGCTACATGCACGTTAATTACAGCTTCGCTCTGAAGGACCACTCCGGAGCTCTCAAATGATAAAGACGATGCCTGCACCAACCATTTAGGTTCGAATCATTATCTCCAAAGGCCATTAAGACCGTTCCTCTGCCTTTGTGACTGGCAGTGCCAAGTCCTTCTTTCCAGGCCATTTCCTGTCTCTTTAGGGAGCCTCTGCTCTGGTCCCGCTGGTACCTGATTGATTGTCTCCATCGGGCCTTGATGATACCACTTCTGAGATCTTTCTGTTTCCATCCTGTGCCTGTGCAGACTTCTTGTTCTCTAAAAGTTCCTGATGGGAACCTTCCCTGACTGTGGCCCTGCAGATGAGTCCTGCCCTCAGAACTCCTGTAGCATTCATGACTTGTTCTACTTTGTCCGTTCATGTGCTCATTCCAGTGACTGGGTGCTGTGATGTGCTAGGTGTGTAGAGCCCCCACATGGACAGACAGTAAGAGAAGCTCTTATTTGGGGGACCTAGCATATAATCCACGTCCTTGAAATGAAGAGGGATGGAGAAAGAGGCCAATTGTTGACCTCTGGCCTCTACACTTCCTAGTGTACGTGAAACCCTGAGTGTGTGGGCAGCAAGGATGGACAGCAGGAAGCCTGGCTGCCTGAGCAGCCTGTTGTTCTAGCCAGCTCTCAGATATCAATCACAGATTACCACAGACCTCTGGGTTTATACCACAGACTTTGACTTCCTGCAATCCTGGGAGCTACCGGTCTAAGACCAGGCCACCAGCATGGTCGAGTTCTGGTGGACAATGATCCCCATTCCCTCAGACAGATGTCTTCTTGGAAAACAAGCTCTTGAGTCTTTTCTTCTTAGGGCACTAATCCTTCGTGAGAAATGCAGACACCAAGCTCATGGGTCCTGCATTCGGGAAGGCATAGAGAAGCCTGAAACCCATGGCCTGGCCTCGGCCCTCCCCTCTTCCTCCTCATCGCCTTCCAGCTCCCTGCTTCTCCAGAGACTTTGTTCACAGAAGCAGGAGGAGGTTCCTGGACTGGCTGTGCTATCAAGATCTGAGGGTGGGATTCAGTTCTGGGTCTTGTTGGCCCCATCCTTCAGCGGTTTGGCGGTTGTGGTTAGCTCTCCAGTCTGGACCTTGACCTTGGGCACTCTAAGCATTAAAGAAATTTTATCCCATGCAAAAACATGGGATAAAACCGGACTTGCTGAACATAGTGGACAATGAGGACTACTGAGAACTCAAGAACAATGGCAATGGTTTTTTTGTTGTTTTTTGTTTTTTGTTTTCGAGACAGGGTTTCTCTGTAGCTTTGGAGCCTGTCCTGGAACTAGCTCTTGTAGACCAGGCTGGTCTCGAACTCACAGAGATCCTCCTGCCTCTGCCTCCCGAGTGCTGGGATTAAAGGCGTGCGCCACCACCGCCCGGCTTGGCAATGGGTTTTGATCCTACTGCAGGTACTGGCTTTGTGGGAGCCTAGGCAGTTTGGATGCTCACCTTACTAGACCTGGATGGAGGTGGGTTGTCCTTGGACTTTCCACAGGTCAGGGAACCCTGATTGCTCTTCGGGCTGATGAGGGAGGGGGACTTGATGGGGGAGGGGGAGGGAAATGGGAGGCGATGGCGGGGAGGAGGCAGAAATCTTTAATAAATAAATAAATTAAAAAAAAAAGAAATTTTAGTGTCTTTCCCAAAGGGATCTTTCAAATGAAAGCATACCAGTAATTCAGCAAAACCTTTCTATTTATGCTTCAAAGACACTGGCTTTTTCTCCTGAAAATTTCTGTTCACAAAAGTCTGAATAAATATTTGGAAACAGATTATTTTTTTGTAGAATCAAATGCCTACCCCTGAACTCAACTAGAGTTTCCAAAGAACAAGCGTTGTATTTACCCTGCACCTGCCTTGATTTACCCATTTCATGCATCTCTCACCCTGGGGGCTTTTGGGACTGCCACGCATACCAAGGGGTGGGTAGCACAGCTGGAGCCTCTAGTGGCTTTTGCTGGGGATGGGGAACACACAGACATTCCCTGTGTTCCTACTATTTAGCACCTTTCCACTCTGACCACACCCTAACAGCCCAACAAGTTCATTCACGGAGGTCACACTGTCTCATCTGGGGTCACCAGGCCAGTTTGCTGACTTGGACCTCAAGGTATGCTAGAGCTGAGCCGGGGTCAGGGAAAATCCAGGTGAACAGAAGAATCTCCAGCTTGGACCCAGAACAGGAAGGAGAGACAATTTTGATCAGCACTGCTCTTATTGCGTGGGCTGCAAGCACCCAGGAGCTCGGAGATTATGAGGCCACTTTGACCCTACCCTAAAATCTTCTGAGAGTGACGCTTGGGAAGCAGGGAGAATGAGCTATTAACGCTGCAGCAGAGACATAAATACATGGTAACAGTGGGCACAGTGTAGGATGCCTGGGCAGAGCACATGCCAAGAACTCAAAAGTTAACAGTTGAAGCAAATTCCCTCCAACGGAACACATTCAAAGCTGGGTGGTGGCACACACCTTTAATCCCAGCACTTGGGAAGCAGAGACAGGTGGATCTCAAATTCAAGGCTAGCCTGGTCTACAGGGCAAGTTCCAGTACAGACTCCAAAGCTATACAGAGAAACCCTGTCTTGAAAAAAAATAGCAAAACAGAATACATTCAGGGTCACCAAGAACACCCTGATACCCTTTCTCACCATGCTGAGGTTCTGCCATAGTGACACCAAGGACCTGGGCCTGCCCATGACATGAAGGCAGTGGGCTTCTCTCAGCCTTCACCTCAGTGACCCTCTAGCCTCAGCCACATACCAACCACCTCCATGCAGCTGCTTCTGCCCTGAGAGAACATTGGGTAGGAGTGCGGCCCTAGAAGCTGTCTACTTAGTCTCAGTACACTGATGCTAAACACTAACCATGCCAGCTCAGGTAAACTGCTTAGCGCTGGGAGCCTCAATCCACAGGCCCTGCTTCATGGAGAGGGACAGTCAATCTCTTGTTTTCAGGGAGAGCATAGCATGGTTGTTTGGCATGAAACAATGTTAAACATTTTAACCCATGATGGAGCTGAAGAATATATAATTATAATTTTCCTTAGTTATGATGAAAGATAAAGTAGATGTAAATATTGTAACTGTAATTCTTGCTTGATAACACTTTTGTTATATGTAATTATGCTATGTTAAAGTTAAAACCTTCCTTTTTATTTAAACAGAAAAGGGGAGGTGATGTGGGATTTCCCTCTGTATGCTGTGAATATGACTGGTTAATGAATAAAGAATCTGCCTTGGTCTGTGATAGGACAGGGTAGAGCTAGGCAGGAAAAACTAAACTAAATGCTGAGAGAAAGAAGGTGGAGTAGAGATATGCCATGGAGCCACCGGAGGAGAAAGACTCAAGGTGCCAGATGAAACCTTGCTGATAGGCCATGAGCTTCATGGTAAAATATAAAATAATAGAAATGGGTTAATTTAATATGTAAGAGCTTGCTAGGAATATGCTATAGTGATTGGCCAAACAGTGATTTAATTAATTCAGTTTTTGTGTGGTTATTTCGGGAGTCTGGGCGGCCAGGAAATGAACAACAAGAATCCTGCCCTATTTGGGTTTTAGTCCTGACTTCCTTCAGTGATGAATAGTGATGTGGAAGTGTAAGCCAAATAAACCCTCTCCTCCCCAACTTGCTTTTCGGTCACAGTGTTTTGTCACAACAGTAGAAACCCTAAGACACTTGGCTTGTCAGATCCAGGAGGTACTGCTGCCATCCTGGGACTTAGACATCCCTCACTGGGGGCTGCAGTGAGCATTTCCTTGCCTCTCTGGTCACTCAACAAGCATGGGGTGCACAGCTGACACTAGGACCTTTGCCCCACATTGAGCAATGCCTTTACTGGGAGACCCCTGCACCCTACTGCCCTCTCGTTATAACATGAACCTTGGCGCTTGAGTGGCAACTTCTTTCTTCATGAATCCCAGCATCAATGAACACACACACGTGAGCACACACACACACACGTGAGCACACACACACACACACACACATCTTTACAAATTCTACAAGCCAAACAAGGGGAAAGGGATGACCAGTCATCTAACGCGAAAGGACCATGAGTTTGAAGCCATTTTATTGCACAGCAAGAGTCTATCAAAGAAAAGCAATAGATGAGGACAATTATGACACTGTGAATGACTGAGAAGAAAAAACCCCAAACAATTTACATTTCTATAAATAGCAAGATGGATAAATGATGGCACATTTATCTGTAGTTGTTGAAAAGACTGAAGTGGACCCAAATGAGAGAAAGCAAGCCTCAGGATGCTGTCAGAAATATCAACAAGATGCCAAAAGAACATGTCTGGTTTTTCCATCCTGGTGTGAATATGAGCTTACAGACGCCTCATAAACATGAGTGCAGAGTGCTCAGACACTCAGGAAGGACACACAGAATCCCAGCAGCGGCTGTCGTGGGAGGGGAGCTGAGGCACGGAGGGCAGATGGAGAGACTTGTTCTGCATGTTAGGTCCTCTGCCTCATCTTGGTTTTTGCTGTTGTGTGTGTGTGTGTGTGTGTGTGTGTGTGTGTGTGTGTGTGTGTGTGTGTGTGTGTGTGTGTGTGTGTGTGTGTGTGTGTGTGTATGTAAGTGTGTGTATGCATGTGGGGACCAGAGGACAATCTCAGGTGTCATCTTCAGGAACACCATCGTCCATCTCACTGGGCAGACTAGAGCTTATCAGTTAGGCTAGACTGGCTCTGGCCAGTAAGCTCCTCTTTGTCCTCCGTATTGGGATCACAGGTGAGTGCCCCTACACCCAGCATTTTTGCACAGGTTCTGCTATCAACTCAGGTCCTGTGCCTGCAAAGTAAGCACTTGACGGATGCACTGTCTCCCAGCCCTCCTTTGTCCCTTCTGACTTTTGAACTCTGTGTGTCCGTCTTCTCTAGAAACAAACAGTGGCATATTACTTGGCTTTGAAAAAGAAATCCTGATACACCCTTGAGATGCACGGGTCTTAAGAACAGCACGCTAATAAAATAAGGATGAAGACAGAGTGCTTCCCACTCGGGGGAGGCAGAAAGTCAGTTAGTTAGCAGCTGGGGTGGAAGGGGGTCAGGGTTCGTGTTGAGCTGCAAGTTTCTTTTCGGAATGATGAAAGTTCTGGAATAGGGCAGGAATGATGGTTGCATAGCCACTGAATTGCCCTCTTTAAAATGTCTAGATGAACCATTTTGTGAATGTTTTATGACAAAGCTGGTATATTTTATTTTAATATATATATTTCTCAACTTCTTCATCTAATAATCTGAAGCATAAATCTATTTAATCTTATCAATTAAAAAAAGATATCAGGGTAAAAACCTGAAAGACCAGAGGAGCAGGGGAGCAGTCACCAGTGACTTCCTACCTCTACAAAAGGGGCCTAGATCCCCTCTCTGCCCTGCCTTATCACCTCCTGTCTCCTCTCTGTATAGACCTCCAGACTGCTATGGTTAACTAATGGCTAACTCTGCCCTCTGACTCCAAGCAAATTTTATTTGTCAGAATACAAAATATCACACAGCAATAACCATGGTTTAAAAATCTCCCTCACACCCACTAAAGCGTACAACATCTGAGACTATACCTTCCAAGTCTGACTGAACTACACTGGCTTCTGGCTCTAGCATTTACTAGTTTTTTGTTTTGGTTTGGTTTTTTTGTTTTTGTTTTTGTTTTGTTTTTCGAGACAGGGTTTCTCTGTGGTTTTGGAGCCTGTTCTGTAACTAGCTCTTGTAGACCAGGCTGGTCTTGAACTCACAGAGATCTGCCTGCCTCTGCCTCCCGAGTGGTTGAGGCGTGCGCCACAACCGCGCTGGCTAACATTTACTAGTTTTATAACCTGTGGGAACTAAGCTTTCTAGATCAAGGTCAGAAAGTGTGGTTTGTGAAAAGTCAGGTTTAAATGCTGTAGGCTTTAAAGGTCATGAATGTCTGCTACACACAACTGCTTAGTACCAACGAAGAGGCCACCCATGGCACAGACCTGCCTGAGTGTAACTGTGTTCCCGTCAGGCAGCCCCAGGGGGCCACCTTCTACTTCATTCAGTTGCTTCATTTCGAAGGTGGAGGACTGACACCAAACCCACTCTGTAGGGTTGCATGGGAATTCAATGGGGGTAATGAGTTGGATGCTTTGCTCACTACCTTATATATAATAGGGAGCCAATAAATGTTTGCTATTGTTTGCAGTCTGTCTTTGTCAGTGCTCCATTGCTGTGAAGAGAGACCATGGCCATGGCAACTTTTTTTTTTTTTTTTTTTTAGTTTTTTGGAGCCTGTCCTGGAACTAGCTCTTATAGACCAGGCTGGCCTCGAACTCACAGAGATCCGCCTGCCTCTGCCTCCTGAGTGCTGGGATTAAAAGCATGCACCACCACTGCTCGACTTCTTTAAAAATATTTTGTGTTGGCATAGACTCTTGTGTTTTTAACCCACCAACTCATGTCACAGTCATGATTACTCTCTGGGGTAAAATTTCTAGATCTGGAAGCCACACTTTCAAGTCTATTCTGCTAGGGAAAGTAGAGCAAAGCTTGGATCCTCAGGCGACTTACTCCAAACGCCATATTCTCAGCTTACAGACGGGAGAACAGACCACTGCTTCTCTACCAACTCCCACCACCACTGGGGCTTTGGAAATAACTGGGGCTTTAAAGAATGAGGAGGAACGAGGGCTTAGTGGCCAGGGTCATGAATGTTAAAGGCCTCACGGTACCATTTACGCTCTGTAAAATTGTGTGCCAGGGATGCCCCATGGAGGAACATTCTCTATTGTGCTGTCAGGAGGGATCCCCTGATCAGCTCACAGCCCCAGTGGAGAGGGGTTCTCTGAGCGTCAAGCGGGTAGTGCCCAGTGTCTACAGGGCACTGAGGGAGCACATGAGAGAGAGGGCACTGGAAGCTGTGCTGGGAGAACTGGCTGGGAGCACTTGGTGAATACTAAGTTTCAACTGTCCTTTTCTCTCTTCTCTCTCTCTCTCTCTCTCTCTCTCTCTCTCTCTCTCTCTCTCTCTCTCCTTTCTATAGCGTCTCATGTGTCCCAAGTTGTCCTTGAACTCACTCACAGCCCTGACCCTTAACTTCTGATTCCCCTGCTTCTACCTCTCAAATACTGGAATTAGAGGCATATGCTACCACAGCTGGTCCACGGAGTGCTGGGAAACAAACCCAAGGTTTTGTATGCACTAAGTAAGCACTCTGCCAACTGAGCAACCTCTACAGCCCAAGTCTTTTAGTTTTTTCTTATTTGCAGGAAGGAAGCAGTATGGTGTATAGAGAGAGGTCTCTGTCAGAGGCTAGAAGCATTGGCTTGACTCACCCACCAGGTAGCTAACCAACCTGCTTTCACTGGACTCTGCTAATTCCCAGGCCTCCACTCCAGCACAAGCCTGATCCTTTCAGGTCTGTCTCTAGGGCCAGAAGAACCAACAGAACAAAAGCACACAGTTCAGGAAACAAGGGAGGGGGCCTTGTATTGGAAAGCTATCAAGTCCCTCTCCAGCCTTGAGAGCGGACTACGAAAGGGCGGGCGTTCAGACGTGCGAAAGTTCCCCGAGTAGCCCCTTTATGCAGCTTGCCACCATCTGCCCCTTCGGCTCACCCACCGAGACCTAGCTCTGACTGCCTTTCCAACCAAACAGCCAGGGTGACAAATGAGCCCAGGAAAGAACAGCTGCCCTTCCCCTCAGGGTTGTGTCCTAGAGAAAGATGTGAAGCGAGGCAAAGGCTTCAAACATCTTGATGGGGTCACCTGCCGGTCAGGCCTACAGGAGGGGAAGGGTTAACCGTTCCTTTAGTCCAAATGTCAAACTGGAATTAATCTGTATAAACGTCAAGCCTCCTCTGCGTGCAAGGGGCAGATGTTTTTTCTCTGCAAGGCTATGATTTCAGCCATCAGCCTGGCCCCTGCCTCTTGATATCTCGCAACCTGTGGTCTTAAATCAGCAGTGGCACATGGGTGAGACCATCCTCAAACCGTCTGCAAGGGTCTGGGCTGCTTTTGCTGGTCCGTCCTGTAAGCCTCTGTCCACTCAACCTTTGTGGACAACCAGGTCCTTCCTCTCCTTCTATAGACAACAGAACCCCCAGCCAGTTGTGCTGACATACTCCTTTATCCTAGTGCTCAGGAAATCACTTTCACCTCTGGCTTCTGCACTTCCACAAGGCTGCCAAGCTTGATATTAAAATGCTGTTCTAAGGGCTGGATTAGATTCACCATGTAAAGGGCAGGTACACAGTATGTGCCTGTTTCGATTAGAACTCTTTCAGCTACAAATTGGTTTAAGCAGGGGGAATGTGTAGACTGGCCAGTAAAATCTGGCAACCGGTCAAAGTTTGATTGGGACCTAGGGGAGTGTTTCATGACTTCTCCAGGGATTGGCGCTCTTCTGAATAACCATTTACTTTTCCGTCCAGCTTTCCTCCCAGTCATGCAATGGCAGAAGCAGCTTCAGGACTCATCCCCCGCCCCCTTTCCTCCTCCTTCTTCTGCTTCTTCTAGACAGGTCTCTCTACACAGCCCTGGCAGTCCTGGAACTTACTGGCTGCACACTCATGGTAAAGCATTAAAGGCATGTGCCACCACATCCAGCTTAGGTCTCGTTTCTACCCTCTGTGTCGTCCAGAGTACAGCGTCCTAAACTGAGTGCGGAAACCCCGTATGGGATCACATTGATAAATATGGGGCTTGCAAAAAGTTGACAATGGTGGGAGGTTTCTGTAAAACAATGTAAAACAATTCACATTGCTAATAATGCAAATTCAAATCTATAAAGAAGCCAAGGTGGTTCTGGATACACTTGCCTGTGACCTATTACGGAACTTCACTGCAACTTTGGTTCTGAACGCACGTGCCAATAAATGCTTGTTAACATCTGGCTTAGATTCAAGACTATTGCATGTTACGATTGTTCTTACTGTACAAACAAATATTTCTACTTTTAGAAAATGATTTGTTTTTTAAAAAGCAAAGACTTATAATGTTTTTCTACCAGCATCCCTCAGCTCGTAAGTACCAAATTAGTCTATGTTTTGGCTGTATTATATTACAATTTTGTCTTTGAAAATTGCTGTTTGATGGGTTGGAGAGATGGCACAGCAATTAAGATCACCGACTGCTCTTCCAGAAGATCTAGTTCCGGTTCCCAGCACCCACATTATAGCTCTGTCATTAGCTACGGTTTCTGGGGGTCTGACATCCTCTTTTTGATCTTCATGGAAGCGGTGCATATTCATGTAGGCAAAATACTCATACTTTTAAAATAAAATTAAACAGTTTTTTAAAAATTTCTGTTTAAGGGGCTGGAGAGATGGTTCAGAGGTTAAGAGAACTGACTGCTCTTCCAGAGGTCCTGAGTTCAATTCCCAGCAACCACATGGTGGCTCACAACCATCTGTAATGAAATCTGGTGCCCTCTTCTGGCCTGTAGGCATACATGCAGGCAGAACACTGTCTACATAATAAATAAATTAAAAAAAAAAATTCTCTTTAAGCTGGGCATAGTGGTATATTCCCAGTACTCAAGGGGTAAAGAAAGGTAGATCTCTGTGAGTTAGAGGCCAGCCTGGTCTAGTAAGTTCCAGACCAGACAGGGCTACCTAGTGGGACTCTGTCTTAAACAAAGAAGCAGCTTAGAAAAATTGCTGATAGAGTAACTGACTTGAACTTCATAAAATATTAAGCGAACTTAGGTTTAGTGTGTCATGGCATTGACATGCCAGTGAGGGATGAGAAATGAAAAAATTCACTAAGACAGAAAAAGACACAAGCAGAGAGCTTATTTGATCCACTGAGGCAAGATAGTAGAGGGAAGCTCTGCAGCCTCCTTCTGAGCAGTTTTTATGGGGTAGGGCAGATAAGGGAGCCAGTGTTTCCATGTCGGTATCCTAGCGATTTAGGGCTTACTGGATGGACACCTGTGTAAAGCTCATAGCTGGGTGATTAGATGGATGTTTCACTATTTTGTAAAGGAATAGGTTTAATTTTGATGTTTAGTTATTGTATGTATGTGCACACACATGCACATGACACAGAGTTTGTGTGAGCTCAAAGGACAACTTGTGGCAATAGGTTCTGTCCTTCTACGTGGAGATTGTAACTCAGATCATTAGATTTGAAGGCAAATACCTTTACCCATGGAGCAATCTTGCCAGCCTAGGAAGACTTTTTATAGTATGGGTTGTTTCTTCTTGGAACTAGTGATCTGTGTAAGATACCATGGGCCACTATGATAATCCAAACCTGCCCATTAATTAACGTGTGGAATTCTCTACAGTAGCGCCGTGACACTCAAAGACAGATCATTGTAAGGGCAATTGTTGTAATAGGAGCGGCGGGGCTGCGTTCCCAGCACCCCAGCCGCCTGGCTAGCTTATGCCCCGAAATAACAACACACAAATTGTATTCATTTAAACACTGCTTGGCCCTTTAGCTCTAACCCTTACTGGCTGATTCTGATATCCCGATCAACCCATCTCTAATTAATCTGTGAGCACCGGTCTTACTGAGCACCGGTCTTACCGGGAAGATTCTAGCCTACGTCCATCCTGGGTAGGAGCTTCATTGCGTGTGTCTCAGAGAGCAGAGCTATCCCTGCATCTGCCCAGGAGCCGGGAGCATGGCGTCTCTCTGAGGCGTCTGC
>NC_022012.1:49238445-49242126 GCF_000317375.1 Microtus ochrogaster | reverse complement strand
GAAATGGCAGCTACCAAGAAAACATGCTTTACTCTTTCCCAAGCTTTCTCAGGCTTTCAGTGGATTCAGTTGTCCACACGTCTGGGCGCCAGGCAATGTCTCTTGGATCTTGTACAGACCCCTTGCTCCGAGCCCCTCCTGCAGAATCTGCCCCAGAATAGCTTCAACAATCACAACAGAGTTTCCCAATTCTGTAATGAGCCTAAACATACTGCTTCCATTTTTGTACTGAATATTTATGTAAAGTGGCATTCTCAGCTTTGCAAATTACAGAATCAAAATATCAACCAACTCCAAAACTCATCGAAGATGCTCTGTGTCTCGCAGCATCAGTCAAGATTTAATTCCTTGTACAAAAATAAATAAGCAGATTTACCTCATGTGGTATACGACTTTGCTTTCATCTCTTATAGCTGCTAAAACTGTCTGTATACTAAATATTTTTTTAAATAAGTTTATTTGTGATTTATTATCAGTAAATGTTTGACTTATATACCTACCTACCCAGGCTGCATACAACTTCCTCTGGTGAAAAGGTTCCTAGTGGGAAAGACTGTGAGTCCTGATCTAAAAAAGGAAACTTTCATTTTTCTTTAACTATTAAATAAATATTAAAAGAATATGTGTGTCTGTGTGTTCATTTTCTAAACTACTAAACGAAAGTTTTAGTTTTGACTCTGACAGAACACTTCAGGTCAAGAGCCTACTTCCCAGGTGATCATTAGGGCTGGAGGTATGCCAGACTCTGATTGGCTTAGCTATAGACTACAAAGGGTAAGATTGGTGTGTCCTGAGGTACCCTAATTTCTAGGCTCATCCGTGTGGACTCCTGTCTTCATACGTGTCCTACAAAGCCTACTAATGATGTAGACACTCAGGAGAAACTGAAGCAATGTCATTAAGTGAGGACTGCAGAATCTAAAGAGAGAATGCGTGTATGTGTTCATTTTTCTAAAGCTGTTGTGCAGTTAGTGGCCATTTCCTAACGAAAGCCAACAAAGCCTTTGCCTATTCCCAGCAAGCTGATTCCGTCTTCCAGCAGCACCAGTGAGAGCCTCAAGAACCCCTTGCTAGGCATCACGCTGCATTACGAGGCTGCCTCGTGTTGGCTTGACACTGCTCATTTCAGCCAGGGAGCGTGAGAATTAAAATTCCAATTTCAGATTTAGTCATTGAGGCCCAAAAGAAGATTAAATTTATCTTGAAGTGGTCTTTTTTATGCAAATGAAAAAGAAATTGAGATTTGAAAGGGCAGGACTTTGGTTTTTCTAATCTAACGGGTAGGGGCTGAGTCCTAGTTTTCCATTCTGAGACGCATTCTCTGAAGCCAGCACAGAGACCCTGGCAGACCGAGGGCACAGAATCCCAGGCAGCAGAGCCATGGTGCCGAGCCCCAAGCAAGGACACTTGCTCTGCTGTGGGATGGAGAAGCAGATGGCTTCTCATCTCCTCTTCTCTGCTTAAGCAGGAGGCGAAGGACTGCAGTGCGTACCAAACACCACTTAGCCTTGCTGCCCTACTTCTCCACTGCCGTCACTGAGCAAGGGGTGGATGGGATCTCCAAGTAAAGTATGTAAGCCTAGGATTCTGTCTGACTCATCGGCCTTTCTGGTCATTTCCTGCATTGCTTCTCAGGCACTCGTGTTCAAACACAATCCCATCACCCTTTTCAAACCCACTGTGAGGCCCTTTCCTAGTCCAGCCATCAGACTTCCCATTGGGGCATAATTCTAGATCCCTCTCCCATCAGCTATGGCTGCAGTTTGCGTGACTGTTGGCTGTACCATCCCACCCTCTGTGATGAGTGTCTTCTGCATGCTCCCCTAATCCTTAGCATGTGGTTTGGGTCTCAGCCCCTCTAGCCTTCTCTCCATGGTGTCTCCAGCTCTGTTACCTTCTCAAAAGTCTCCAGTGACTCTCCACAGCTAGCAGAGGTCTGCCTAACGCCCACGGCTCTTGTCATTTCTAACACATGACGATTCCCTCTCAGCAGATGCCCCCTGTGTCTAATCTTCACCTGTGTGGCTTCATACACTAGGCCAGCCTTCCTCCTGCTTCCTCCTCCTTCCCCAAGTTCCTGGTGCAGGGGTGGAGGTGGGGGTGTGTATGTGACTGTTTCCCCTTCTTCCATGTGCCCCTTGCTGGTGACAATTGCACAATGTTAGCCATTTTTCCTGCAGCAAAGAAGGCAGTACGTGTCCATGAATGGAAGACTAGCCAGTTCTCTGTACCAGCTCTGGAGAGGTTATATACACACAGGATTTCACTCCGGACTCAGCTAAGAGAGGTAACTTTTCCCCCTCTCGACAGACAAAGATGTGTGATACGGCTGCATCTCTGGCAGGAGTCCAGTGAAGTTACTCCTCCACTGCCTGTACAAGTCAGTCCCTGGGCTGGGAGGGCCCCCTGGAAGCTCATCTGTTATCAGTTTTATTTAAAGGGCCCTTGAGTTTCACAGCAGCTGGCAGGACACACTCCCGTGATCACTAATTCTTATTTGTCCTCCCTCTCAGGCCCTGGCCTCGGAGGCCCACCATGAATCAGGGCCGCGGGCCCATGGCTGAGCAGGTCTGCATAATTTCCTGAATGTCACCAGGCCCATCTGTCATCCCCTCAGCTTCCCAAATGCCATCCCTGGAGAACCCAGGAGGCACTGAGCCATATGGCCTAGGAACCCCACTGTGAAAGCCCATTACTGCTCTCAGCTAATTAGCGTTAAAGCAAGCAGAGTAATTAGGAAGGGGCTGTGGGAAGCACACCATAGGGAGGGCTCTGAACTTCCCAGTACCCTCCCCATTGAGACTTCATGTCTACAGATACCTCCCTTCTGGCCCAGGAGGGCCACTGCTGGGGGGAGGCGGAGGGATACTCAGGGAAACGACTCCACTCCCACATGGACGTAATTGTAACAGGATCACGCCCTGGTCCTGAGATATCCACTTTTCTCTCTGCTTCTCTCCTCTCTTTTGTTCCCCAGGCAGGGGCAGCTCACCTCACTGATAGGGATGGGGTAGGATATGACAAAGTAGAGGGAGGGAGCTAGAAACAGGGTGGACTCCTGACCATAGGACCAGCATCCCCCCTCCCCCCATTAACCATCAGCAGTGTAGAATATCAAAAACGACCCTAAGCTCCCCTACAGAATAGAAATGATGTCTGGAAATATGGCCGTCTCAGGAGCAAGCTGGGTAGAGAGTCAAAGGTGTCTCTTCTCTGCACACTACAAGTTCCTGACCTTGCGTTGGACCACAGACTTAAGGGCCAACTGACTGCCCAGGGAAAAAGGATTTTGTTCCAGAAATTCAAAGGCTTCATTTGAGATCAAGGGTGGGGGCTGGGGAGGTAAGTGTATAAGGTCCGTGTTGTGTAAGCAAGAGAACCTGAAGTCAAACTTGGGAACCCAAGCAAGAAGCTGGACACGATCATGCACGCTCCTGTAAGCCTAGCACTGGGGTCGGGGCAGCAGAGACCAGAGGATTATTGGGAGCTGCTGGCTAGCCAGTCTAGCTTCCGGTTCAATAAGAGATACTGTCTAAAGGAAACAAGGCAAAGAGCAATGGAGCAGGCCACCCAATGTCCCCCCAGCCTCTGAGAGTGCATAGGCATGTGCACATGCATGCTCGCTCTCTCTCTCTCTCTCTCTCTCTCTCTCTCTCTTTCTCTCTCTCTTTCTCTCACAAA
>NC_022012.1:49237614-49238345 GCF_000317375.1 Microtus ochrogaster | reverse complement strand
ACACACACACACACACACACACACACACACTAGCTGTGCACCCAAGTTCTGGGTTGGCATTTCAAGGCCACATTGAACTGAGTGTGGGGTTATCATATTGCATCTATTCTCTCTGTCCTCCCAGCAGCCAACAGAGGAAGACATAACTGCCTCATTTCAGAAGTGGCCAGAGGCCATAATGAGGCCATTGAGAA
The DNA here is from genome assembly GCF_000317375.1 of Microtus ochrogaster. Classification (NCBI taxonomy): domain Eukaryota; kingdom Metazoa; phylum Chordata; class Mammalia; order Rodentia; family Cricetidae; genus Microtus; species Microtus ochrogaster. The sequence goes on along the minus strand of NC_022012.1, from coordinate 49,238,151 downwards.
AAGAAATAGGCTCATTGACTCTGAGACTGAACTGTGATTAGGCCAAGGATCCACATCTTCCCAGAAGGCCACATTGGCAGGGCTAGAGCTGGCTGGAGTGGACACAGACACAAGCCTGTTGCAAGGAGACCGTTTGGTCATTCCTGGGGCTGCTCAGCCCCAAAATAATCACACAGATACTATATTATTTAAATCACTGCTTGGCCCATTAGCTCTTCCTTCTTATTGGCTAGCTCTTACATCTTAATTTAATCTATTTCCATTAATCTATGCATCACCACAAGGTCGTGGCCTACCAGCAAAGTTTCAAAACTTCTGTCTCTGGCTTCTCTCTGCCTCTGCCTCCTTTCTCCCAGCATTCAGTTTAGTTTTCCCCGCCAGCTCTGTTCTCCTATAGTTCTGCTGTAGGCACAAAGCAGTTTCTTTATTCACCAATGGTATTCACAGCATACAGAGGGGAATCCTACATCACAAGCCTCCAGTGTTGCTGGAGTAATGCAAGCATCCCCACCATGGAGGAACTTTTTTTTTTTTTTG